>NW_008795129.1:22692469-22712264 GCF_000699145.1 Aptenodytes forsteri
GGCTGCCCAGGGAAGTGGTTGAGTCCCCATCCCTGGAAGTATTTAAAAGACGTGTAGATGAGGCGCTTAGGGACATGGTTTAGTGGGCCTGGTGGTGTTGGGTTGACGGTTGGACTCGATGATCTTAGAGGTCTTTTCCAACCTTAATGATTCTATGATTCTATGACTGTAGAAAGAGATTTCTTCTTCAGTAACGTGAGGGAAATGCCTACAGTTTTGTTTTAGTTCCTCATTAACTCATTTCCATTTATGATTTGGCTTCAGATTTTAGGTTTAAATGTAACACCTGAAATATTTATTAGAAATTTATATTTTTATGATGTGCATTAAAGATGGTTTCCTGCTTTCAGGTGTCAAAATTTAAATTGTTAGAACCACATTTCCACTGTTAGTTCAACATACACTTAACTCATGAACCAGAATGTATTTTGTGATTTAGATAATAAAATTATTGAAGATTAAGAGCAAAGTCAGAAGTAAATATTGAGTGCCAATATTCTTTGCAGACCTGTTTGCTAACAGCAACTTCCACATTTTGATTGCAATGCCAGTCTTTAATGTTAAACATATGCTACCTGCACCTAGCTTTTAAAAATCCTGATGTTATCTAATAGGTAGAGATCATCATTACACTGAAGAATCCTCCTCCTTGCTTTGAATGGGTGATTCTGTGGCTTCTTTCCAATTATGAATTCCTTTCACAGAAACATGGGAGGCTGAGGGTGACTTTGTGCTACTATAAATGAGAAGAAATCTCTTTGTTTCCTTATGAAAGAACAATTTAAGAAGGAAGAAAACACTTTCATTGTTAAAACCCATGTTATTGTTGATTCTGTAACCTGTTTAAAAGCAATGGTTGTGTCTCTGTTGATCAAAGTCAACACTCAAACCAGATCGATGAGCAGACAAGAAAAAGGAAGATGAATTCAAGTTCACACAATTTTAAAAAAAGTCACTGGAGATTGTTTTCATCTTTATAAAACCGTTTACCTGAAACCAGATACTCAGCAGACTTCTTATCTTTAGCTTCCTGCATTAGCATGATGTTCTGGAGATAATTCTGATATACTGTAAAAGGCTACACACCTTTTGCAAAGGTTTGACTGTCACTGGAACTAACAAAACGCAGCGTTAGGCAATGGCAGGAGGCAGCGTGGTGAGCCAAGATTATACACGCAGCAGGTGGCAGAATTATATCCAGAGGACAACTATAAGTATTCCTTATTCAGGGCAATGGGGAAAGGAGTAGGAGTAAAGGGATTTAAACGGAAGGAGAGGGCTGAAGGGGGGTTGATTTAATCAAGGAAAGGACAGAAGGAAGTAGAGACACGAGCAAGAAGGAGAAGACGAGCAAGTGCAGGACCTAACAGTAGCTAGAAGGCAAGACCATAGCAAATAGCTCTGTAACCAGTAAAAAACTGGTTACAGTTAAAAAACTGGTAACCAGTAAAAAACTGGTTACAGACTATTTAGGGACTGAATTTATTCTTCTGGAGATACAATATTCTCCAATTCTCTGTCTAGCAAGTTCTGAAACATCCTGGCAAAGTCAGATCCACCATTCAAAATAATTGTACTATACATCCATCAGCCACTCCTAGAGAGCCCTGCTGTAGATTTACAGATCAGCACAGTCCTCCTGGCACTGATGAGGTGGTTTCACAAAGCTTGAAGGAACTTAATTCTATTTGAGAGTTAGCATCTCTTGCACAGTTGATTTTAACTGGCCAGCTACTTCAAAAATTACTGTGAGGGGATAGATGGGTGGACACAGAAGGTAGCTGCGTAAATTTTGTGTGGTACATCAGGTTAAAAGTGTAGGTCATGGAAGAAAAAATGTTTCAAAAATGGTAGACACAGATACAAAGTTAATAATCCAGAATATGTGAGAATTAAGATTGTGTTTAAATCATTTGATAGATTTTCTTTGTGTGCTCCAGAAGGCCCCAGCTTTAAACTGAGGTTACTTTTTTTAGATCAGTTTGACCATTCCTAAACTATTTCTTCAAAGTATGCAGTGAATACAGGAAGGGATTTTTTTTTTTCTTGTTCTTGGGATTCTCTGTTATGTTACTGTCATATTCATTGAGAGATTTACTTTTTTTCAAACAATAATTAATTTGGTTTGATATCGTCTATATGAAGGAATGAGAAAAATTTGAGCTATTATCCCAGTTTATAATGTAAGTAACTAAGACCAAGAGTTAAAGCCAAGACTGCCAGACAGTTTTGGACACCCTATTTCAGAAAACTTTTGCTCGAGTTTGCAGTTTTTAGCACTTTACATCAGTTGTGTTTGGGGTGGTGTAGTCATTAATGTTGAATACAGTCAAAACAGTATTTCTGCAGAGAATGAGGCCACATATATTTAGTTTAAACACTCAGAAATGAAGGGTAACTTGGCCATGAATTAAAATGTTGATTTCTGCGACTTTCCCAGCATAACCCAAGAACTCTGTCAGAGACAGAACAGACCAAACTGAGCGTGGGCAGTCAGGTCCTGTACTGGTGAAATTACTTTCTCCATTTATGGCCTGATCAGAATGATTTTTCAGCAATCACCACTGTGCAGATGCCAACATGACGTCCTACCCTTTCTGATTCTTTAGAAATTTCAAACTTTATTTTTAGAAATTTCAAACTTTATTTTTAGGTGCATCTTCTGAACAGACATCCAGACTTTCTACATTAGAAGTAATTACTCCTCGAAGTCTGACAGACAGAGAGAAACATCACCCATTTTTTCATGAGGTTTGTTATTCTATCTGATTTTTTCTTCTGATGTTGCTGTTTTTCACAATATTGGCCTAATTACACACACACACACGATGTATAGTATATACAGATTATTTTTGTGAAGAAATCTGCACTATCTCTTCAGATTCTTAAGTGTTTTCAACTAGTTTAGAGTAAATTTGTTCCCACAAAGGTCTGTGGCTACACTCTAAGTTAACGCCTTTCAAACTTCTAGTCTCTGTTAACAGACAGAGTGGGAAGGAACAGGAAGACTATTTCCATTTCCTCTGAGCCAGATTAGATGTTGAACTCGAACTTGAACTAACGTCCATGCTGTATATGTTCTTCTGCTCATTGTACCTGGTCTTTGGATAACCAGAGGATTTCAACCATGTCGCACCTAAAGAGCTGATGCCTACTTTGTAGAAATGGTCCCACAGAGTCGCACAGGTTAAATGAACAAGTTAAAAGAGAAAGATCTGAGCCTTAATTCTTCAGTTCTGAGGTAGCTTACCTTTGTTCCAGATATCGAGTTCCATTACTGAAGTAACTGTTAATGAAATAGCATTAGTCATCTTTGTGCAAAACGATTAAGGAAGGAAGAATCCGTGAGTCGTTCATCCGTCTGCTGATGATTTATATAAGGAGTGTCACGAAACATAATGTGGTAGTTGGGCAAAGAGTGCATACACGGGCTGTGCCCTTCTTGGGGATCCGAGTCTGGCCACCTTCATCCAAGCTGTATCTACCTCCTCTCCACTAGCGTCTGAGGACCATCTGTTCCTGAGCCTATAGAACTATAGTGTGGTAGTCTAGGTTTAGCTTTACTAACACTTCTTTTTTGTTCTTTTAATACCACAAATTTTACATTTCCATTTTTCTGTAGACTTTATATCTTCTACATTCCCTCTACAAATTTCTAATGGCAGACATATTTAATTTCTTCTGTAGGTTGTGTGTTTTTTCATTCTGTCTTCTTAGCTTAGTAGAATTTAAACTTCCTATAGGAAAGAATGTAGAGTGTGCTGCTGAGACTTTGAAAGGCATGAGGGTTAGGAATGTGTGTTTTGTAAATGTGGTAAATACTTAAGACATATATAGTAGCTGAACTTCTCTTGTCAAAGAAAACATGGAACTGACACAACCAAGTAGAAAATCACCTAATTAAGTGATATATTTTGTTCTGTTTTCAGGAGCATTCAGATGACAATCTTTCTTACTCAATTAAAACCAGAAATGGAACATACCTCCTAAAACTGAAGAAAAATAAGTATGTGATAGTGTTCTAAGAAATCATTCCATCTTGGGATTTAGTTGCATATAGTATTCAGACTATCAAAATACAGACAAGTATTTTTATACTGAAAAAATTCAGAAGAAACCATTTAAATGGCAGATTGTAGTCATTACAAAATTACTGTTAAATAGTGTCTCTGTTATGGTACTAGCTTGCAAATAGAACGGAATAATATTTTTTCTAGTTGTGCAGAAATTTATTTCGATTATTTATTAGCACCACACGATAGTAGATTTCAGAAAATCCTTACGGAAAATTAGAATTCAGCTCAACGTTAGCTCTTTAGTAGCGGGTAGGGGAGGGTTGTTAGCTGTGTTGTATTTGAAGAGATTTGTCTATTACTGTTGTTCCTCATTCCTGAGCCTGTAATAGTCCAGGCCCTGATATAACATAGTCTGCTCAGGTCCTACTCTATGGATATTTTAGCTAAAATATTTCAAAATAACTTATTTTCCAAATAATGCAGCTCATTTTGGAGACATTTTGTTTCATATCTGTGGATTTGAATAATAATTTAGGATGAGTGTGCTGCTAACAGAATGTAGTACTTAGTAGGATTCTTCACTTATTTCTTGCTTTCTAGACTGTTAAAAGAGCAGTAGTTTATTTTTGTTTCCAGAAAGCTTGTTAGCGAAGATTTTATGCTATATACATATGCAGAAAATGGGAAACTGGAGGCAACACAATCAAAAACCAAGGTATCGTACATAATAAATTTCCCCTTTTGTTTAAGAGTTTCCTCAAACCAGGGAAGCCAAGCTTTATGAATTGAAGCCATACTAACAATTTGATATAACTGAGGATGACAACAAGGATGTGTATGTATCCAAATGTATTTTCAAAGCAAAAGTGAATGCACAACCATTCTTCAAATCTCTATAATAGAACAGTGAAAATTGTATACATTTTTGGCAGTGGAGGGGAAAATGCTAGTGATGCACATAAAGTATCTACAGAAGAAAAATATATTTGCTGGGAAAGAGGCTTTTGTGAGTTTTCACATTTGTAGCATTGCTCTTTAACAGTTACCACTGATAAAAAACATAAGGTTCTATGTCTTATGAGTGAGTGGGCTGTTTATGGTGATACAGCATCACTGTTTTCCAAGGTGCGAAAGGAGATGCCAGGAGATTATGCCAAGAGTGAATCTGAGCTGCCTGATTAGGTCGCCTTTGGATAGTATGCAATTAAAGGTACAATGGCAGCATCAAAGCTCTGTAGTTTCTAGGTCCTGTATCAAATAAGCCTTATAGATACTTTTGCATTTAATTTCAACTTTCAACTGCATGTGAGCTCGGTGAGACTTAAGTGGGTGCTTTGTGCGTGGGAGATCTTCTCAGATCAGCCTTTGAGAGCAGTCTGTTTAAGAACAGGATGAGCAATGTAGATTAAAAGATTTTGCTAAAAGATGGTGATGGGTTAAACTAAAAAGCTGGTTGTTTTCTAGAACCAAGGGACCAAATGCTATTGTCAGTCCTCATGTCAAGTAATATTTTACTCCAAGAAGGTTGGGATTACTTTTAGAATAGGGAACTCTGTAAATTTGTGACAACCAGCCTTAATGTCATGCAAATAAAAAGGTTGGTTAGAAAATAAGTTTGCATTTGAAGGCAACAACCTTATTTTGTCATTAATTATGTGGTTTTGTTGCATTTCAGACACACTGTTATTATCATGGCACTGTTGAAGGAATTGCTGACTCAATGCTTGCTCTTAGCACATGCGATGGCCTTAGGTATTACCTCTTACTTTTTACTTCAGGATAATTCATTGTGCAGTACCAAAGTTAAACAGTAAAAAACCAGTTGCTATTCATCATACAGCTGGGGAGAAAACACCATCCTATCTTGCAATTTTTTTTATATTTTGCCTTTTGATGAAGCTGAAACTCTTTACAGGTTTTATATCTTCCCTCAACTACCACTTTTTTCCCCTTTTCCAAAATTCCTTCACAGAAAAAAATAACATGAGAGAGAGCATAATCCAAATATAGGCAGAACACAGGCATGAACTGAGTCCTCTATTACTTGATGCGAATGTCTTGACCAGAGGTACCTCTCTAGAAGAAACGCTGATGAAGCTTTTGCTAAACTTAACACACTCCTGCGAACAATTCTGTTCACAATTTTTTGTGTTTCAAATACAAGAAAATTGCATTTATTTGAGAAACATAAAGGGTCCAGATTAATGTATAAAAGATGGTGGTGTTCTCCCCGCAGAATCAGTCCATGTGAGTTGGCAAAATGAGATGGCATGCACAGCAAATTGTGCAGATATTCAGAATGTGCTTAGAGGGTGTCCATATTCCCCTGCCTTCACTGAGCTTGGCTCTTCAGCTGGACTTTGGATATACTTGTCGGTTGTAGTAGCCTTGTTCAGTTTGATGTTTTTTCACAAGCAGTAAGAGGCAAATGGGATAAAGTTCACCCACATTTTTCATGTATAGTATCACAGTGAGGTGCCACTCACAATAAATAATGACATTTCCTGGCATTCCTTTAAATGAAGAACAAAATGGTCAAAATACTGGTATACCAGGTAACGCTGGATCTCACTGAGCAGAACAGATACTTCATTTCAGCTGTTCTGCAAACTTACGCAGACTCAAATCCTTTGGTTACCTTGTACTTATGTTTTTGAGGATCTTCTTTCGCAACATATTAACTACAGAATTCTTGTTCTAAATATAGTTTTGAGATCCTGGAGAACAAGATAATAGCTTCTGAAAGATTCTGGTACAGCAAATGGGCATGTACCAGGTGTTTCTGAACCATGGACAAATGCAAAATCTTTATACTTAGCTACACTCAGCAGTGCAATACTGCTATTGCCCTCATAAACACCCTGGTGATTCCTTTTAGCCTATCTTTCTGTCTTAGAAGATATCTTTTTCTAAAGTGCTAGATTACTTTAGCTGCATGAGGCTAGGAGTGAGGCTAGAGATAAGGACTAAAGGAGACCCTTTGCATCAGCTCTGTACCCACAATCCAGACTCATTTAGTAACAACTTGGCTTTCCCACTAACTGATTCAAGGAGCCCAAACATGTGTACAATTGAGTATTTTAAATACGTTCTGTTTTGTCTTTTGAGATCCTGTTGGGCATTTGAACCTACCCGCTACATTAAGATAATTTAAGATAATAATTTATTTCAACATAGTGCTATGAACAGTTCTAGTTTTTAAGTATCTGTCTGTCATTCACTCACCTAGCCATAGCCATGAGGGAAAAATTGTGGAATAATTTTTCATTCTTTTATGGTTATTAGAGGAATTCTCTACATTGGTGGCAAATGGTATGGAATGGAGCCGCTCAACACATCCAGCACATTTGAACACGTGTTTTACCAGTTAGAAGATATGCAGGATATCCCCTTCCAATGTAGTGTGCTGAACGGCAGCCTTCACCACGAGAAGATGTTTGTGAAGCAGTCTGTGAAATATGCGTTTTTATCAAACAGTACCTCTAGCAGGGAAAAGCTTTTGAGGGTAAATACCTTTCTGTTTCTCTCTTGAGTCCAAGCCTTCTCCACAGTCTGTTCCAGCAGCCAAGGGTCTCCAGAGCTCTTGCTTTGGCATGGTATCATTGCAGGTGGGTTTGGCCTGGCAAGCCACTTCCTTGTTGCCTTCATTTTCACAGACCCCAAACTGGTGAGAGTACTGCTACGGAAATCCTGAAACGGAAGAACAGCACAATGGGAATTTAACATAGCTTGAAGCATTCTTTTAGCAGAACAGCAGAGCTCTGCCCAAGACAGTTGTGGTTATGATGTGAAAGGCATGAAGCTGCCATTCAGCTCATGCATCCCAGTGTCTGAGCAGAAGTGAATTACTGACATACAGATATCTATATGGAAATCTAAGGCAAATTGATAGGCCACATTAAAAAATTGCTTTATAAATCCATGAAATTAAAATAATGAGAAAGATAAGTAAAAAAAAACTTAAACTCATTAGTCATTATGTTAACTTATTGTGCTTTCTAATTTGCAGAAGAAGCGAGCTGTCCTGCCACAGAAAAGCTATGTGGAATTATTTGTGGTTGTGGATAACAACAGGGTAATGATTTCATCCAATGCTACATACATCTTATTAAACCATTAAAATTTTTCTCTGATAATCTCATACGGTATTTTACAGTTTTTGCTGAAGAAATCTGATCCTGCTGCGGTGCAGAAGGAAACAGTTGAGCTGATTAATTACGTTGATGGGGTAGGTCAGATAAGTTGCTGAAATTCAGTAGTTTCTACTTTATCATAGTTTTCAAAAGAACAGCTAATGCAGTAAATCTGAACAATTATGTTCTGAAACTGTATTTGGAAGTTATATAGCAACTTGTAACACATTTAAGGCACCTCATGAATCTATGCACAAGTCTTACAGAGGTGTAGACAGAGGGAGAGATGCAAGATGTTTTTAAACCACTTCTCTGTGCTCCCAGACTTTGGCTGCTCCAGGAACGTAAGGTCTCCAGTGGGTTTTACATTTCCAGGAAGAGTATTTCTCATGTATGTAGTTCTTTTTTATTCAGCAAACTGTCAGTGCTGTGAACAATTCCATAAGCTCTCTGATCATCTGTTCCCAATTTCTCAAGACAATTAGCTAAGGAAATGAATGAACACGGTCTTTCCAACTTCTCCAACTGAAAGATATGTTTAGGTACCTTCGTGAAGTAGATTGCCTTCAGTCATATATTCTTTCCTCACATCAAACTGTTAATTATTCAAAGAAACTAAAGTTATGTCTCAGTCATTATGTTCAGCTTAATGTTTACAGTAGTAGTGACGTAACCTTTCATAATTCAGTTGAAACAGACTGATGGACAGCAATTATCATTCTATTTTTTTCAGATGTATAGAGCATTAAACATCCAGATTGTTTTGGTTGGATTAGAGATCTGGACAGATACAAACCACATATCTGTAATGGATGGTTCAGCTGGAGATGTACTGAGTAGATTCGTTTCTTGGAGACAGAAAGATCTTCTTAAACGATCACGAAATGATGTTAGCCATCTCATAATGTAAGTGTTCATTCAGTGGAAAAACTAGCCATGCTGCCAGTGTTGTTAATGTATATGATTCTGGGTTTGTGTATGAATGAAAATATAACTAGAGTAAAATTCACTCAACTTTCAAACTGTTTTAACCTGGAAAAATGTCAAGAAAGTGTAATGAATTCTTTATAGATAATCAACTCCAGGTGGCTCTGCTTGAGCAGGGGGGTTGGACCAGATGACCTCCAGAGGTCCTTTCCAACCTCAACCATTCTGTGATTCTGCGAACTCTGAAGCACTGACACAGCAAATTTAGGTGATTGGTCATTATTTTCAAGCTCTGTTATTCAGATGTTCATTATTTACTACAGTGAAACCCTGATATGATGATAAATTTCTTCTTGACTTCAAGAAGACCAAATCTTGACTTGCAGTATTTGTTTCAGACTCATCAGTGTCTTTTAGTAGAAATCGTGAACTTTCAGCCCCTCTTTCAACATCTTCAAACTGCTTTTGTTGCAGAGGGAGAAGCTCTTATGGTGGATCCATTGGAATGGCTTTTGTGGGTACTGTCTGCTCGCAAGTCCAGGGAGGGTCAATCAGCACTGTAAGTACATAATGTTGTGGTTAATGGAAGAAACTAGCACAGGAGCTGCTAAACTATCATAGATGTGCTGCTAGTGAGACCGAGAGGTACCTGAACAGTTGAAGGCTTTCCCCTGCGCATTTACATAACCCAGAGTTGTAGATGCTGCTATTGCCAGACATTGCTTCCACAGAGGTACCTTCCAGAACATCCTAATAAATAATGTGCACTTTGCTGACCTATTTGGTCAAGTCACTCAGGTCTTAGAGTGGTACGGTTTCTTTCATGGGGTTTCTGATGTAAAAACTTGTGCATATTTTTATACTTATATTAAAAAAAAAAAAAAAAAGCTTTTTCCAATTTCTCTCTTAGTCATGTTCCAGTCCATTTGGCTGATTTAGTCCTGAAATAAATTTTTTATCTCCTTTTTGTAATTCAGCTAGCTCAGGTTGTATAAGAAAAGCCCATTCTTGTACCATTAATGTTCATAACCATGGTGGTTTTGGGATGGGAATGCAGCTACAAAATAATGTGTATTTTTGATTCTTTACATGGATAGACAGTGAACATAGTGCACTCTATTCTCAGATGTCTGGAATTCTCCACAATGGGGCTGTAAATGGGCAAGAATTTTAAATTTGGCAAAACTAGCCGGAAACTAGTTTTTTCTCCTTCACCCTTGGGGCAGCACCAGTATCTCCAGAGGTTCCTGTCCTTATAATATGGATGCCACAACATCATGGACAATCTTAGAGGGAGATTCTGTTCTTTAACAGTCTTTGTCTTTTTGTCATTGAAGACTCCATCAAAATCGGTGTCATGACTGATTAACTGTGTTATTATTCAGAATATGATCCTAATGGAAGGAATAGAAAGAGTGGCAGAATCTGGCCCTACTGAAAAAAC
This sequence comes from Aptenodytes forsteri, assembly GCF_000699145.1. Lineage (NCBI taxonomy): Eukaryota > Metazoa > Chordata > Aves > Sphenisciformes > Spheniscidae > Aptenodytes > Aptenodytes forsteri. The sequence goes on from NW_008795129.1 coordinate 22,702,990, forward strand.
AGTGACAAATTGTCTGTTCTTGCTGCTTTCGCTTTGCAATAATATTTAGTATTCTGTCTTCATAGCCTCTGAGAGCTTTGTGGCTTGAATAAATCAGTAGGTAGAAACACAGTATTTTCTTTAGTTTCATAATTTTTTAACACTGATTCTCTTTATTAGCTGAACCATAACAATGTGTTACATCATGCTACAGTAGTTGCACATGAATTGGGGCATAATCTCGGAATGAAACATGATGATAAAAGGTGTCCTGCCTCCTATATTATGCACAGCATAGATAAGTAAGATTTCCAGTTATTTTATTTTAATACTTGTTATTTATCTGCAGTGACTGTGCCTTATAAGCTGTGAAAGTCCCATGAATCTTGAAGAGTTTTTGTGAATGGGGAGTTGTTTGAAAAGTTTAATCACAAAAGTGAATTCACTGACTTAGGTCTTGACATCATTTTAATTTATTTGAAATGTTATCGGTTTTCCGATCCAGTCATTCTTAATTTGTAGCATTCCTAAAAACCTATTGGGATTTTCTTCTTTTTTTTTTTTTTTAATGATAGTGTGTGTTGCTGGTTTTTTTACCCTGCTGAGAATGCTTTACATATATTCACTGGGTTTGTGCAAACATGCATCCTTCGCACAGATTTTCTTAACGGTTAATTTAAACAAAACCTCTCGGCCTATGTTTCTTTCACTTCATTTGTTCTTTGGCTTCCCCTTAAGAGAAAAAGATCATATTATTTTATCTATCCACATTTGTATTAATAAAACGGGGTAATTGAACACTGGACAAAACTACTATAAGAAGATGCATTCCTGAGTTTTTAGGGACTCCAAGTTAAGGTGAATGTCTTTCTGGAAAGTATTTTTTAATCAAGCATTTTTAGACTCAGTACAGATAAGGAATTTCTAAGGCCTGTTTTATGTAGGACACCAGAATGGATAATCTGATGGCCTCTTTGGCTTCTGAAAGTACTTGCGTTTATGTTATACATAGCATTTTTAACTTCTAGTACTGTACTCTGATGCAAAATAAAGTAAAAATGAAGTATCTCATGATCTCCTAATGTTATGAAACACAATATTTATTATAGATTGACAATATTTTAAGGGCTTGAGTTGTATTTTTTCCTGTAAGCAAAATATTTATAATAAAAAAACAATATTATGCTTTCCAGTGGATCCCGGAATTTCAGCACCTGCAGTGCTGATGATTTTGAGAACCTTATTCTAAATGGAGGAGGAAACTGCCTTAGAAATCCTCCCAAAACAAGTAATATTTACAAAGAACCTGTCTGTGGTAATAATGTGGTCGATAACAATGAAGAATGTGACTGTGGGAAACCGCAGGTAATGAATGAAATTCAACTGGATACTTGTTGTATATTATATTATATTGTATTTGTTGTATAATACTGGCCTTTTGGTATACCTGATTTGCATTAATATCTGAGGAGTTTTCCTTGTAAATTTACATTTTTGCAAGCAATACGAAGATAAATTTTAGAAAAAGCCTAAAATCATACTTTGACTTTGGTATGAGCTCAGTTAAGGGCTACAGGACTTCACAGAACTTTGAGCCAATGCCTAAGAAGTGCATTTCAGTGCAGAGTATGTGGAAACGCCATTGTTTTTTGTGCTGGTTTTAGCAACATGGATATTTCTGTTACATAATAGAGACTACTCATCTATAGAGCACTTACAGGTTTCCTAACTGTAACCCTTAAGCTTAGCCCACAACAAAATTACTTTTGTTGGTCATATTTGCATTGTCAAAATGTCCCCCAAAGAATGGGATATATTGACTCGTTCTTTAGAAAATAAAAGCATCTCAAAAAGACACCAATAAATCAAATGGCTGCCAGCAAACCCTGGTTCCATTGTATAGGCCTTCTTCTAAGTCATGGAAAGATACCAACATTTCTCTACATCAAACTGCTAGTGTAGTGGAAAAATAAGATGGGGGAAGGGGTGATAAGAAATGTTATTTAAAAGCCAAAGTGTTCTGCTTCTTTTAGTGTCCATTTGAAGTGTAAACCTATCCTATACCCCTGTGCCCCAACACATCAAAACAGATGTTTTTCTGATGACTTCTGGTAAAAAATACAGCCAAACTGTATGCTGGTTTCTGTTAGAGCAGAAGGCTGTCAACCTCAGAACATGCAAGAGAGACGGTGTATTTAAAGTTTGGTTTGTCTGTGCACTTGGTTTGATGATATACTTTCCTACCTATATAGCGAGGTAAAAACATTGTGTCCCCTTGTCCATGGTTGTTCTTCAGGAATGTACTAACCCTTGCTGTGATGCTGCAACCTGCAAACTCACACCTGGATCGCAATGCGCTCAAGGACTGTGCTGCAAAAATTGCAAGGTAGGCTATGTTTTATTAAGCTGAACTGATACTATTTACTAGTATTTTTTAATGTTTGAAAAGAGGTATCATAGTACTCTTGACATATTTTCACATCATCAAACTTCATTCACGGGTAGAGAGCGTGTAAGCAGAGAATTTGTGTCTAACAACTCTTGGCCAGTAGCTTAGAAATGGTATGTCATCTCTATGTCAACCCTCGTAGGAGGCAGGAGCAATCAGGGGACTCAGTAGTAATCTCCATTATGCAACACCAAGCTTCTCCAAAGTCTATGATAGTTGGCCGCTTTTTAATTTGTACTTGTGTATGCATTTGTACAATCTGCCCAAGTCCTCTGCAGGCTCAGCTCATAAACTTTATAGCTACACCGTATGAAACTGAGGGAAGTTTTGGATATTCGTTAGATATTGATCTGAAAAACTATTTCGTCTTCCTTAAAATCACAAAAGGTTCCCAGTTGTCATTGTTTCATGTTAGAGCTTCCGCTGTTGCAAAATAAAAGTAGGGTGGCATTCCTCTCTGGTTCTAGTTTAAAGTGGCAGGAGCAGAGTGCAGATCGAAAATGGATTTCTGTGATCTACCTGAATACTGCAATGGAAGCAACGCCTACTGTCCAGATGACGTTTATATCATGGATGGTTACCCATGCGACAACATGAAGGCATATTGCTACTATGGAGTATGCCAGAGTTTTGATTCACAATGTGAATCTATATATGGAAAAGGTATGTTTATAATTTAATGTAAAAGGCTTGTAGTCTCCTAATAGACATTTCTGATTTTTCTTTTTCTTTCTCGTATTTTTGAGACAGTGTAGTGGCTTACTAAAATTCACTATTTTTTGTACAGGAGCACGAAAAGCACCTAATATGTGCTTTGAAAAAGCAAATATTAAAGGAGATAGGTTTGGAAACTGTGGAATGAGAGGTGGAGTGTACAAGAAATGTCCTGTTCAGTAAGTCACCAGCAAATAAAAGCTAACCCTAAAATCTTCAATGTAAAAAATATATTCTGTTACAAACTCTTAGAGCATGAGATTTAAAAGAATATTGAAATGCAAGCTAAAAGTTTGACTGGATGGTGTATTTGCACTGATACTATTTTTTTTGTTCACCTTGTCTCTGAATGTCATTCATTCAATACAGGCATAGTCTGTGCGGCAAGCTACAGTGCACATCTGTTAGTCTTCAAAATCTTCCTGCTTGGAGTGTTGTCAATAACGCATCTGGAGTTTTATGCTGGTCTTCTGACTTTGACTTAGGATCAGATGTCCCTGATCCTGCTCAAGTTCATGATGGAACAGCCTGTGGAGAAAAGAAGGTAAGATGAATCACAGCGGCATTACAGAATATATTCCACCAACTGGAAAGTTTTTAACTTTCAAAAGCATTACATAGCTCTCCTATTTGTATGACATAATGTAATAAAAAAATCTGCTTTTTGAGATATACACATACAAACAATTAATCAGCTCTTCAAAAACTGGGATGCTACAGATCAGTGTACTGCATTATCAGTTATTCAAACTACTCCATCAAGATGCATCCACAGACTTAAGAAAAACTGAGACAAATACAGCTATAAAATTATGAAGTACTGAATGTTCTATCAGCCCTTTTTCTTGACATTTAAGTAAAAGCTGTAGAGTTGTAAACGTATACATTTATGTAGTATATTTATAAAAGGAAAGGATTTTTTTAAGTTTTGTGTTGGAAAGACGCTAATTACTTTTTCCAGGCCTGTGTAAATTTTGAATGTGTTGATGCAAGTCATCTGGGCTACAGCTGTGATGTAAAGCAGAAGTGTAACGATAATGGGGTGAGTAGATGATGTTTTCATGCCCTGTTTCTAGAAGACAGAGATAGCTGCAAAATCCCTGCATAAAAGCAATAACCAGCCAGATGGCTTTGGTTTTTTTCTGATCTGTATTAAAAGTTAAGCCCACTTTTTAATCTGTAATTCATGTTGCCAGTATACTGTAAACCTCTTAGCACTAACGTTGAAAGACATTTTTTCTGAATTTCCCTAGGGAATTTTCTAATGTTACTGAGCTGTTGAATTGTAAAAGGAAAATATTCCTTTGAGGAGGACAGTCTAGTGATTCCTGATTTATATATGTCTCCATGAAAAATCAAAATGGAGTCCAAAGGTTGTAAAACTGAGTTCTTTGGACTGTAATCCATTGCAGGCAAATAACAAAACAAAGATTAACTTCTGTAGAGGATTAACTTCTGGTATCAGTATCACTCAGTGTTTTGGGATGTTGTGAAGGGGGAGAGCTTATTCCCAAGCAATACTATGGAATATTTCTTGTTTCCACGTGCAATTCTTAATGTGTAACTCCAAATATATACTGGAGGTTTAAAGTGGCCGCTTCCAGAAAGGCATTGTTCGTTTGATTAATCCCTGTTGTATTGACTGTAGGTGTGTAACAACAACAGGAACTGCCACTGCAATTCTGGATGGGCGCCTCCGTTCTGTAACCAGTCAGGCTACGGCGGCAGTGTTGACAGTGGTCCAGCTCACATAGGTAGGACAGTGAAACTGGCCTTCATTCTGCCCCCAGTGTCTGATAAAATAATCTAGTAATAACAGGGTTTTTTCAGTCTCTTTTCAACTGTTTTTTTCTACCGCATGGGACATTTAATCATGGACTGACTTGAAGAACAAACATTATCTGATGTGTAGGTTTGCAGATATCAAGGAAGTTGGTCCAAGGGAGAATTTGACCTCTGTTTTGTCTGAGATAAAAAGCAATACATTAGTTGCTTAGAAATACTGTTACACTTTTCAACTGTTTTTTCTACCGCATGGGACATTTAATCATGGACTGACTTGAAGAACAAAAATTATCTGATGTGTAGGTTTGCAGATATCAAGGAAGTTGGTCCAAGGGAGAATTTGACCTCTGTTTTGTCTGAGATAAAAAGCAATACATTAGTTGCTTAGAAATACTGTTACACTTTTCAAATAGTTAGATATTTACTTAGGTATTTAAAACAGCATAGGTAGGACAGTGAAACTGGCCTTCATTCTGCCCCCAGTGTCTGATAAAATAATCTAGTAATAACAGGGTTTTTTCAGTCTCTTTTCAACTGTTTTTTTCTACCGCATGGGACATTTAATCATGGACTGACTTGAAGAACAAACATTATCTGATGTGTAGGTTTGCAGATATCAAGGAAGTTGGTCCAAGGGAGAATTTGACCTCTGTTTTGTCTGAGATAAAAAGCAATACATTAGTTGCTTAGAAATACTGTTACACTTTTCAAATAGTTAGATATTTACTTAGGTATTTAAAACAGAGTTCTGATAAAATGGATGTAATAGAGGAAGACTATAGCTTGAGAATGAAACCGGCAGCCTTTATATATGGAAGGGGTCTCAGAAATGAGAGGGGCTAAGGAGGTGCATGCAGCAGTTGACTCGTGTAAGAGCCATGAAATTCTGCAAAGGGAAAATGGAGTAGATTTTGCTGTCCTTCACACTGAGAGACCATGCAAATGTTTTGTATTTAGTAATAGCTTAGGAAGACAAAGAAGACGTGCCGATCAGTTGTGGGTAAGCAAATACAAAATTAATTTGTCTGCGTTAGAATTCTTGAAAAAAGCTATGGGAAAGGAAAAAGTTTGTATATCATACAAGATGGGGTGGGTAAGGCAGAAAGAACTTGTGATAACATAAGGCCAAATCCTACTTTTCTGATCATAGTGGTTTATAAATTTCAGTGGTGTTACTAGTTTTAATGTATAATAATTTGAGGATTGTAGTTTTTACAACAGAAAGGTGGTTTTAGCAGAAAAAATGCTTTAATATGAGGTTGAATGAGATTACTATCTTACATGATTTCAATTCTTTTTCTCTAGATACATCACTTCGGGACGGTCTGCTTATTTTTTTCTTCCTTGTGTTGCCAATAGTAATCGTTACTGTATTAGCAGTAATTAAGCGTGATGCAATAAAAAGAAAGTTTTGCAGGAAAAGTAGAAGACAACACAGGTATTTCACTTACTACAAATACGTATTTCAACACTTGAGAGCATGCTCCAGACTAATTTAGCAAGCCAGTTAGACGCTTTATCTATACAAAGAATTCCATACCTCCTAAAAGACAAGACTTCCCTGCTATTAGTAGTAGCAGGTAGTTTAATAGCCAGTACCCTGCTATTGGGTAGTTTAATCCAGATAGTCCAATTGTCAGTTCTCAAGCATTTTTTCCCAAAATGCATTGCACTTTCCGAATTGTTATTGAGAATTGTATTGCATGGACACAGGGGCATAGCATACTGAAATTATTTGCCAAGGCCAGAGAGGGGTGAAGTCAGGAACAGAATCCAGATCTCTGAGCTGTAGCCTTGTGCCTTGAAAAACACCGCATCCCTGAAGGTAGTTAAACCAAATGGGGATTTGCCTGATGACACGGTTTTTATTTCAGGGATAACAATGTGCAGCAACCAAAGCAAAATAACAGACCAAGTACTAACACAAGAAATGATCAGGTAAGATAGATGCATACTTCTATTATTTTGTGTTGAGTAATCCAAACTATACAGTGCCTTTTCTCTGGCATAGTTACTGGTGACTTTGTGGCTTTTTGATACATTGAAACCATCTGAATTTCCAAGTATTTAAAATAATTTATAATGTGTTAGATGGCATTTCTGTTTGCGTAAGTATGAGCTTTATTGCCTACCCTGTCAAAACAGGCTGTGAGTAGTATGGGATGAAACAGGCTGCTACTTAGCAGAGCAGCCAAAGATTGAACTCTGAATTCTGCGGCCAAATACCACAGAAGGTGCTTAGCCCGTCTGTGGATCTAGTTCTGGTAAAACAAAATAAAAATTATGAAAAATGTTGCAAGAGAATATGAAGGAAATGAAAATTAGTTCTAAAATACCACTAGGTTAATACTGAATAATTAGCCACATCGAAATCTGGTTTTTTTGCTAACTTGATTTTCTGTGACATCTTTTCCAGCCTGCCACATCAAGTCCTGATTTTTTTACCATATCACATTTCCCTGGTCCAAGGTTTGTAGTATTTAAAACCTCCTTTACTTCATGTTTGCTACGTTTACATTGCTGTATCATTGCAAGTGAAGTTCCTAATGTCTCATGTCCTGCTTAGGAGGATTTTTCATGCAGCATCATGAGAGATAAAATAAACGCTTGAAGGAGAAATGCTGTTTTACTGCTTGTATGGAAAACAGCATAATGGGACATGTACATGCTACTAGGGAGAGGGAGGGGCAGACAGAGTTAAATATATGTGTAAATGCTAGCAACTGTTTCATTTTTAAACAGTGAAGAACCAGTTTAGAAATACCAGTTGTCTCAAGTCATGAAATACTTTACAAAATGTGTTTTCCACACTTCAGGCAGCCAGTACAAACCCAGTTTCCTGCAGTTCCTTCAGGACCTCAACAACCTGCAGTCCCACTGAGACCAGCTGTCTGAAAACCTTCTTGCGAACCCTCAACCAATTCTGACAAGTAACTGGTCTGAAAAAAATTAAAGATTGCAGTTCTCCACTCCTCTCCTTGTGCAGCCAAAACGCCTTCTGAAAGCACGTACCTCTGGAAAAGACTTGATGCTAAGAGGCACTGAACACAGATTTTGTAGCATCCATTATTTTGCTAATTGCTGCTGGCTGTATTTGTGCCTCTTGTACCTCACCTCTTGGGTTTTTTTAAATCAAAAGCCTGAAGTTCAGCTCTTGTTAGATTAGATCTAGAACAGCATCAGAGAACAGGACTCTTCTGAAGTGTAGCCTTACTTGCAGGCCAAAGAGAAGCGAGTTGAGTTATTTACACACATAACTTATTCACCTCTACTCATACGCTGCTGCGAAAATGAGAACGGGTTGATCTCTTGGGAAGCCCGGAGTCTGTCTACCTCCTGGACCGTCCTCTCAGCAGTATGCTGCCAGGGACCGCCGTGGCGCCTGCTGAACGCAGCCCTACCCCGCATGGCAGGCTTGCAGACAGTTCCTATGCCTTGCTCTAAGCCTTGTCTTCGGTGTAACCGTATCAAAGCTGGAATGCAGATCCCACCTCTCGTTACCTACCAGCTGCGTTACTTTCCAGTTTTAATGTTTACAGCTTGAGGTTTTTGCTAGAAACTGATTCCACTACAAAAGCAACAGATAACTTCCGTCATTCTAAATGCGACAATTAGAAAACGGTACCAACTTAAAAGAAAGTGTATGAAGTTACGTAGTTTGTCAAAATGGCAACTAATAGAAAAGAAGCTGCTACGGTGAGAAAAACTCACGGGCAAGAACAAAGCTGCGGCTACTGATCAAGCTGTACTTTGGAGAGTAAATCACACACTGGCCACGTTCACGTGCAAACTTTGGGAATATGAGCTAGCAAAAAGAGTGGCTAAATTATGCAATCACCCCGCCAAGAAAATATTTCTAATCCCTTAGATGGTCATTTCACTGAAGAGCTGGATGAAAGAACCCAAAATGTACTGCAGGCAAAAATCTGCACAGGCAAGGAGTGTCTTCCAAAGAAGTGTCATCGTCCTTAATTCCTCAGAATCTTAAATTATTAAATATTATTAAAATTATTAGAAGTTAATATTTAATACTAGTATTTAGTAAATTACTAAAATTATTAAAAATTATTAAATAATATTAAATATTCCTATCATTTAGACCGTATTAACAAGCATAATATTACCTTGATATAATTTAAAACAAGCCATCGGGGTCAGCACACTTAGTAGTATCTTGATTTTATGATCCTAACAAAAACCACCGCTGGGCACACCCGGGATCACTCAGCCGTCTGACGCTCCTGGGTTCACTGAAATGTATTATTGAATTTATTATCAAAATAAAATTGAGTAAAAACCGGCTGTTTCACGCGCTCCGACAGACTGGTCCCTGCGGCTCCCGGCGCCC
>NW_008795129.1:22713014-22730041 GCF_000699145.1 Aptenodytes forsteri
GCGCTGGCCAGTACTGGACACACGCAGCCACCTCTAGGCCGCTCTACCTCATCTTGGATGACAATTTTTATTATCAGAGCATGAGATATGAGGTGTACCAGCTGGCTCGCAAATGTAATTACTCTTTGTTCCTATGCATAAGAACGTTTTCAGCTTTGTAGGAATTTCAGTTTTCTTTAACTGCCTTTCTTTTAAGTACTCTTGCGGAACGTTTGTTATTCTTAATTGCTAGATTACTGCAGTATAGTGAGCATCAGCTTAACTTTATTACTGTATTCTTAGAAATAGCTGGGTCACTTAAAGCCTTTCTTATGTATGTTGATCTCAGAAGATAGTACTTGAGCAGCCTTGAAGGTAAAATGGTTTGTATTCTTTTTTTAGGTTTGTATTCTTCTCAGGCTCAGAACTAGCGTAGAAGTTACTCATTCATGTAAAGTCTTTCTCGTGCGTGTTGCTCTCAGCAATTTTTACTTGAAGGTAAAATTGAAGGTACTTTTACTTAAAGGTAAAATTGTCTGTTTATGTTCTTTTAGATTCCTTGAGCTTCTGCCAGTTATTTTTAGAGTGTCCACTTGAATGCTGCTTGCAGAGAAATCGTTTAAGAAGTCATCCGTTACCTGACCAGACAATATATTTAATGGCAAGAAAAATAGAAATGCCAGATCTCAAGAAAAACGCTTGGGAACGGAACAGCCTCGTTCTGAAAAGTTTTGATTGCACTTCAGAGGATAAGTATGCTACTGGATTGATGCTAGGGTTTTCACTAAGTGCTGTTTTCATAAACAGGCGGGTAGAAGCTTTTTACTGTGTCTAAACAGAATGTAAAAAATATTCTATGTGGTGATTTTTGGAAGCCAGTCAGTTACACACAATACATGCCAATGTTGGGAACTGACAGCCATCATTCTTTGCAGAGTTAACATCAAACCTAACTGCACTTCTAAACTGTTGTTGAAAATTTATGTGAATCGTCTGAAACATGGACTGGAAATAATTTGCTGTAGTTTCAGTTGTAATTGTTTTTCATCTAACTTGCTGTAGAAAGATTATTTCATTGATTGCCTCATAAATTTAACTGAAAACTTGCTTTTTTTTGTGTGGTGAGGTGTCATTACAAAATGAAAGAAAAATCTTCAGTGAAACTGTTTGATTAATGTGTTTGACTCTTTTATTTGTTTTCTTAGCGAGCAGATAATTAGTTTGCTGGCCACTGCTTTGGAAAATCCAGTGAAGCAAAATGAGGAAAACACTGAGCAAAAGGTAGCACTGCTTGTCTTCACGGTCACGGCTCTTTCAGATGATGGTGAATGAGGGAGTTAGTTATTCCTGAACTGGATTCAGAACACCTGTGATGACAGAAATTGAGAAATAGCTAGTGCATTTCTTGATTGCAAAAGCATACACAGAGAAGTTAATCCTATTTGAAATGGGTACTTCTGTCACCTTACTAAGTTAAACCACTGAACTACCTTTAAGAATGCTGTCCTATGTTCTACAGTAGTAAAAAGAATGCCTTTTGGAGCTCTAGCATCACACCGTGGAAAATAACATTCACTTCCTAATGTCACGCGTGTCTGTCTCTGGCAGGCACCCAGGTATACATACCTGCCTCCACATTCAAAGGAGCAGGTGCGCACTGTGCCAGTCATAGAGTTGCTGCTAACGTGTTACTTGTTTGCAAAGAGTACTTCAAAAGTTGATGACAGTCTAAATCAAATTTAATGTGTTTGCATGTATTCTTCCTTTCTGTTGGTCACCCTGGATAGGAAGCAGATCGAGCAACCTGTGCAGCTAGTACTGTCCATCAGGCTGATCAGACATGCAGACGCATCATCTCTCAGACAATGAAGGATGCAAAAGGTACGCGTAGCATATTCTAGGTGCTAGCCTGCAACGTAAGACTAAACCAGTGATACTCCCTCAGGGTAAATTGTTAAGGAATGCCAACCCTGCAGGCGTAACTGAGGCAATCTCCGAAGTCTGTAAATTTTGTCTTTAAACATGAAATTAAAAGTTCAGCTTTAATTTTCTTCTAGATAAAAATGTGCTCCCAGGTGAGATGAAGAGCCTGTCAGAAGAACTCAACAAACTCAAAGCAGAGTTTTTGGAAGACTTGCGGCAAGGAAATAATTTGAAAAACCAAATTTGCATACAAAGTCAGTATTTTGACCCTGCTACAAGTGTAATTTCTTCATTCCAACATAAGGCAACTAATGTAGTTAATAAATATATTTTAAAATAATGACATAGAGAATGCTGGTGTTTTTTAAGAGTCCAGAGTATTTAAAATGCAATACTGTTTCAGCAGCACTGCTGAAAACATCCAAGAGATACAGCTTCCTTCTCTGGAGACTTGTGCCATTTCTACCTCCTGTCCCCATGTTACGGGACAGAAATACGGTCTACTGCACTGTATTTGACTTTGAAGATCAAGCCAACAACAAACCATCCTTAGATTTTAAATTTCACAGAATCGTAGGAAAAGTTAGCCTAGGAGGAACACCTGGAAGTCATCTAGTCCTGTTTGCTGCTTACAGCGGGATTAATGTCAAGCTGGATCAGCTTTCTCGGAGCCTCCTCCAGCTGAGGTTTTGAAGAGCACCTTGGATGGTGACATGCTCTGCTCGGAGCATTTCCCAAGAATACGTGCCTGGGAAGGTATAAAAACAAGATGCGAGATGGAGTTTAGCACTAAGCATGAAGTGGGTTGACAATGAACTACAGTATCCAAAGTCAGAATGTCAGCACCTAAGTTTAATCCAAGTCCTGCTTCGGTTTCTTAAGTCCCTTTTTTAGATCAGGCTCTTGGCTTCTCTGCTCGTTTCCCTGAGAGAAACTTTGCAAAGAACAAGAAATTTGAGATGTCGTTAAATTAAGGCTCTTGAGAGTTGCATGTACGTATGCACACATGTAGGATTAACTCCAGTGTCCAAAGGAACTTAACATTTGGTGCTGCTTTCAAAGTTGCTAACAACATACACGAAGTTCCATGTGCAGTGACAACCACCCTACCATGATAAAGACTCTGATTTCAGACATACAAGCACTCATGATAAGGAAATAGGAGTATGAGGAAACAAAGAATTTGGAAGATAACCAAATGTGCAAGATTAACAGTGGAAAGAAGTGAGAGAGTGTCCTGGTTCAGCACTAAAATTAAGCATTTTCAACTTAAGCAGACTGAAACATAAATACATTGTTCCTTGCTTACCCAAAAGGTAAGCTGACCTTCCATACCATATCTAGACCATAGCTAGTCATGAGCAGTTCACCAGTTCAAAGCTGTCAAAGCATATGTAATTAAGAAGAATTAACATGAGACTTAATTAGAAAGTGTTATTTTATTCATATCTTACAAAAGCAAAGCGTCACAACATGAACTACACTAGATATAGTCGAGTTATTTCAGAATTAACCTTGTAATCTGAAAACATTCACTACACAATAAAATTTATTTCACAACTCTAACAGGTTTCATTTTTGCATACAAAATATGCTCTTTACACTGAAATACATATTATTAACAAAGCAGGTACTTAGAAGCACATACACAAAGATTGCTCAATGAAAAACGTTTCAGCAGGGAATAGATTTCCTGCAGCAGAACATCCATTTGCTGTAGATTTCCAAAGAAGCTTAAAATTAATAGAAAACTTGCCAGTGAAGACTTCTAAATTACATTCCCTTCGTCAAAAAGAAACAAAAAGCAAACAACCAAACCCCCCAAACGTTCTGGAACAAAACAAAGAGCAACAGATCATTTTGCTAGGAAACACTGTTGGAACGTGTCTTCCAGTACTGATTTTTATGTTAAAATGCCAGTCAACATTTCATGTCAAAATCCTCTTCATCTGAACACTGTATCTGTGAAAAAAACAACTATTTTTCCCCATTAGCTGCTTCACAGTTGGTTTAAGTATTGAGATAATCTACCAAGATCTTCAGTCTAGTATTTGCATGTTCATTGGAATATTCAGTCTCAAAATAATAAGTCTGTATTAAGAGTACTATAAATAGTGCATGTTGAAAATGTCAACAAATCTATAAAATAATCTATTACAATAAAAACAAAAAACCCACAAAGTTAATGTTTTGCAATTACAGAACTTAACAGAGTCAAGCTATGGAAAAATTTCAGCGCATTCCCAAACTTCCCTGTTAATACAAGTTAAAATGCTAATCACCACCTTATAATATAAGGATTTGGTTTTCAAAAAAAAAAAAAAAGTCAGTGCAGTGTAGCACATGGAGAACTCAATATGAAAACAACTAACCGAGGACTCGATCCCACAATTCCTGACAAGTATCCCTCACTGACTCTGAGAAAGGCCTGCTTGTGCAAGGGAATCGTCAGGATCATACTCTAAAACAATTTTCCAGTACTAACTCTGGTCTTTAAATTATAGTAAATAGTATGTACAAAATTATGAAAAACTAATATGAAAATACACCTTCCAAACCTACTCAATAGACAGAAGGAAACAGATACAGTCAGGGTACCGTTTGGCACAACTGAACACACAGTATTATGTTAAAGAATTAAGAATCCTAGTCCAGAGGGTGACCCTCTGTGAAGGCCTAGGACGTCAGCATGGACCCACCCCACAGATCCCGTTGCAGAATCAAGGGGTGAACACCAAAGCCTGCTGCCGCCTAAGAATCCCCCCTGCAAACAGAAGCTTGCACAAGGAAAGAAGGAAAAGTGTTTTTATCATTGTTCAACGGTTCATAGATGTTCAAGCTAATTTCCTTAGGTACTTCGAAACAGAAACAATGATATTAAGTCAGCAGTATTAAAATACTTCTGAACAACAATTTGCAAGGTTTGGGGTTAGATTTTTTTTCATACCGAGTTCTATTATTAAGAACATACGTTCCCCTGCACAGAGGATCCCCTCCTAAATGAGGGCCCCTTTTCAGCAAGATCATGCAGGCTTCTTCTTGCTACCAGCTACCTCTATTAGTGACCTAAATATTCTCCTATCTAAAATTTCGTTCGGGGACATCATGGTTCAGAAGTCATTTTTCTACATCGCCAAATCATGAGCCTACACAAACAGAAAAGTCTATAATGTTTACAGGCACTGCCAATGAAAGTCCTAATGGATCAGAAACCACGTAAATGGAATGGAAGGATGAAATCTCAAACATCTGTGCACATTGGAGTTCATCTCCCAAGAGGGAGAAAGGCTGGAGCCACAAACCAAGGAGAACTTGGCTGTTGTGATCTGCATCATTCAGTATTGGAATGTGCTCCTTGGAGCACCACCATTTCAGAAGTTTCCTTGGAGTTGCAAGAGCCTAGGAACTTACATCAGCTATCAAAAGGCAAGGAAAACGACCTCTGTAAGTTACTAATTGTAATGGTCTTTAACAGTAACGTTTGTAGTTCTAATACCGTATTTTAGCCGCATTTAGATTTTAGAACATGTCAATATGTGATCAAAAGAGAGCTATAATTTCTACGTTATTCTTTGACTGGAAGCGTCATGTTACAAGACCTGTACAGGAACAGTAACTTCCAACTGGATTCTAGTTCATTCAACTTTTAGTCCTTAAAATAAAGGACTCTGTATGTTTATGCATAGGGAGTTGCTGTTTTGCTTACAAAAAAGAGATATTTTGGAATTACAAAGAGTGTCATTATGAAAAATGAAAATTACATTCTGTTTTACAAACCCACCGAAATGGATTTTGAACCAGGCCTGAAACCAAAAACATTTTTAGGAATGATAGTGTGTTATCATTCATCTTCATTACATTGGAAATACTTCAATGTCGTATTTTTGACCTCATTACCACAAGACTATGTGCAGCCAGTTCCTTCAACTGGTTACTTAGGCACGGAAAATTCAACAGTAGGTAAGTTAGGTAGTGTGAAACATATTTGGTTCCCAGATTGCTAATTCATTAAAGTCAAAATTACTTCTTAAGCTACAGTTCTCAGAAGGCTGGTTTCTCCTGCGTTGATCTTACACTGCAGTCATTGTAAGTTTTTCCACTGGCTTCAGGAAGCTTTAGCTCCCGTAACAACATAAATTTGAATAAGCCAAACATTTGCTATTCAGATTCCAACCTCTGACTTGCAGAACATTAAAAGCAGGAAGATTTTATTAACAAAACATATTTGCTGCCATATTTTGCTGATAATAAAAGGGGAATATATAAGGGAAGCTTTAATTTGTCTCAAGTAAGACAAACTAAGGTAAAAGTGCATGTCTAAATATGGGAAAAGTAACAGTTCTTCGCTTTTTTGAAACAGTACAAATTCCTGTGTAGCACATTAAGAGCTTTTATCAATTTTGCTAGGATGTTTTATTTAGGTTTATATTAAAGTGCCTGTCCGTTAGCCTAGGTGCTTCTAAAGTAAGATGTACGATATAAAAAAAATAAACATGTGCAATGGACTTCATGTACATCTTCAGTTACCATTTGCCACCTACAATATTAACCACAATGACTTCAAATGTTGTCAGCCAGTATTCCTTTGCCTACTACATGAACAGTTCAGAAAACCCAGAAGCCCTTCCCCCTATTTCTAGCACACCAAAAGGACAACAAATCTGGGGGAGAGGACAAGACAAACTGACTTCTAAGTTAGCTGAAGTTTACAATAAACTAGATTACACAACTTTCAAACATACAGGCAACCTATCAGTTGTAGCTTGGCCCAAGATAAAACTGAACAAATGATTTTTAATTTGTAAACCTCTTGTTTGTTTCTATTAGAACTTCTATCAGCAAGACAGAAGTCTAATTGTGCAAATTTTAAATATCTGTACAAATTAGTTTAAGGCAGTTAAAAATCTCACGGAATATATATTAGTTCTACAAGCTCCTTATTATGACTGTTTAAAAATTACCTCCTTTTAAAAAGGACGACATGTAAAATTTGGTAAGTGTAGTTTAAAATAAGGTGTCAGGTTTCATTTTTCCTTTGTATAACTAGTGAATGACAAGCTTTTAACTCTCCTTTTTTCTACCAGAGTTTCATTCACAATAACCTGTTATCTTCTAGTTTTGTGACGAGTTTTAAAAATAATAGTTAAATTAGTGTTTGAGCCCGAGCATGAAGAGTTTAGACTATACTAAGCAAAAACTTATTATTAACCTTCATCAGAGTAAAGCAAGTTTTACATCAAATTGAATTTGTACATGAAAGTTGCTTCTGTTTGTTTTCCCAGTTTCGAGTAGCTACATCTTTAAGGGTATGTCTGTCTCCAAAGTAACCGTATGTATCACTGCATTAACCTTTCGTATTTTATGGTTAATATATTTTGTCTTGCCTAGTAAATAGTATGATAATTGCATCCTATGTTTCAGGACACACGCTCTGCTTCTACATTTGTAGACTGTTTATTGGGATTAAGTGCAAGCAACTTAAATTTAGCAACCAAAACATGTAAACGCATTCCAATTCTTATAGCACTCGCTCAGCTTTTTTGAAAGGCTACATATAAAATATCAACCACATCTTATACAAAATTTCCCTGGCAAGTTTTACGACAACAAAGAAATAAATTTGCCTCCTTTGTCGAATTGATTAACGTGAAGATTCCTTACGGGAATGTGCAAGCTTTCCTTCAGCAAGTATGAAAAATATACTGTAATATGTTAAAAAACTAAATGAAAGCATGTTCTCAGTCAATGTTGACTATGTTGGCCTCTTGCAAAATGGCAAGCAAAGTCATACTTATTTTTACACTTACACCCACATATGTTGCACTGAAAAGGATTTTCAAATCCATGACATCCCATGTGAATAGTATAAAGGATATTGTCCGCAAAGTACATGTCACAGTGTTGGCAGTGATGCAGAAGCTGAGGGTCCTGAACCGGAAGGGTTGGAGCTGGAGTACTTGGTTGACTGTTGCTTATGCTGGGAGTACTGGTGTGGGCACTGCGATCGCTGCTGGGACCTGCTACGGGACTATAGTTCCTTTGATTGTGTGTAGGCCGAGGATCTGGGCTGGTTGGAGATGAACTCTGAGGAATATTTGCTGACACAGCCGAAACTACTGCAGGTGCAGCAGGCTGCTGTATCATGAAAGGCTTTTCATCTTGACAGGAAACAACGTCAGGAGAGGCTGGATTTTGGTTTTCGGGTGGCAAGCTAGATAACTGTCCAGCTAACGTAGAGAGCTGGTTTAAAGGATTATCTACCATGAGGTCTTGTGGATCTCTTGGCAACCCACTGCTCTGGGTTGTTTTTGTCATGGTCTCATACGCTTCAGTCTGGATATTTGGGATTTCATGAGTGAAATCATTAAGGTAGTCTGGTTTCTGAACCACCATGGAAGGTGGACTCAAATTAATTAATGCTCTTCTGCTGTACCCCAAATTGCTGGTCTTCTTCTGCAAAACCCCCCACATTTTCTTGCTGCTTAGGGAAGACCTTGTACCCTTGATAGGCACCATTTTATGTTTGCGCCTGCGGTGGTGAGATAAGTTGCTTCTGTCACTGCAGCGAAAGGAACACAATTCACATTTGTATGGTTTTTCACCAGTATGCGATCGCATGTGAGCTTCCAGATGACGTTCGTAAGCTGATGCAAAGGGACACAAATGGCATCTGTGCGGCTTCTCACCTGGAAAATTAAAATAGATTACACTATAGCATCTCAGAGTGCTTGAAAAAGGCTTTCCATGGAACAGACAGTAGCTAACTCGGAGCTGCTAATCAAACGGTTCAGCTTCAGAGTCACTGCTAGTCTTGAGTTTAGCTGGGTATTTGGTGGAAGAGTGGAGTGAATTTAGACATCTCTGCCTCACCCAAGTGACAGTAAGCGTTAAGAAAAAAAATGTGACCACAATTAGCGTTAACAGATAACCTGACTAGGAATTGCAGCAACGATGCCAAGGACTGAATGCAATGATGTTTGTGTGGTGCTCGTAACTGGATCCAAACTCTACCCCACCTATAAAAGCACATAAAAGTTGGCTACAGGAATGTCTGTACCACCAAAATGTAATCATTCTTAATGATAACTGTGTTTAAACATTGAGGGAGGGTATCCTTTCGATATCTTCCAAACATTCCTACTATTTAAACATCCTGGAACTATTGTCTAAATAACCCGTGTACACGTGCATCCAACGCAAGAACTGAATTTTGAAAAAGGATCCTGTGGCTAGAGTTATTAAAGAAAACAAAAGCTAGCTAATCCCTGGACAGCTGTGTGCTCTCTCAGACATGATAGTACCAGATACTCTCCTTTCTGATAGGTAGAACTTTGCTCTTCTATTAAATGATATTTAGAGATATTCACATTAACAATTTTAAAAGTACTTAGAAAACTTTCAAACATAATTACGGGCCAACACATTTGTAACATAGTACTTTGGGACTTTTGATTTTCCTTTCATAGACTGATCTTTTAGGAGTTTTTTAGATCCAGGTCTGCAATGTTAGAAATGCCTAAAGGATTTGATGCATGTTCAGGTCCTGAAATGAAACATCATCTTATTTTCCTATCTAGAAAGCCAGGTCAATTTCTAAATGACTGTTGTGCAACTGGTTCTCTTGCCACACAGCACAACAAACTCCAAAAAAACGTGAGCGAGCTCCTTCTCTTCAGCCTTTATGGGTTTTTTTGAAGCATTTTCTACTATTTTAAATACAGGGCAATACATCTGTTTCGTGGCTTTCAAAATCCATCTAGAACAACTGTAAAAGCCAGAGATCTGAATGCAGCAAGGGCCACTATTACACTGCAAGCACTGTACAGGCCCCATAAGATAGCATGTGACTGGCACAGAAAGCCCCTCCCATGTTGAGCATCCCACAGTTTGGAATCACAACTGGGATACTGAATAGAAGATATTTTTTTTTCCTACATCACTGGCTCTTCCAGAGGAAAGAAAGCAATTTTTCTGCTACCTCTAAGTACTTTATTTGCACCAAATGAAACCATGATTTCTCCATAAGCACATATATGTATTCAGATATATATATATGTGTAAAGATCTGGAGATTTGGTACAAACACAGCGATGTAAGAAGACTGACAAACTCCCTGCATTCACAAAGAATTGACAATCTGAATGGTCTTATTTCATTCTAAACTGGTTAGACAGAGATAAAGATTTGCATCCCATGTTGCACGCCCTTAATACAACACAGCTGGTGAACTACTAATTATACTGCTGTCAGACTCAGCATGAAGTTAATTCTGCAGTAAGTTGCACTTAATAATGGTTGCGTGATCATGCCTGGGTCATAATTACTTTGGCAGATACGTTGCTGCACTTGCATGTTATCCAGGATGCATTATCTGTTTACTCACATTGCTCTGAGGCTACTAGTCACTATCACTTCCCTATTTTAACGCTGATTCAGTCACTCTGAGCCTTCATAGTCCATGCAATCCATCTCTTGGCCCTTTGCCACACTTCCCCACCATGCCTCTGAGCAAAACTACACTCAGGTCTTGGATCTCCTTGCCCTCAAGTGAAAAAAAACAAGAAAACCAAACCAAACTAAAAAAACCCTTCTTTGTTCTGCAGTCCCCTGTCTCTGTACAAAGAAACAAGACGGGGCTTTCTGAAGAGCCATTAAGGTAATGGCAAAATGGTGTTGCCATCAGGACACCATGCAGTGCTGTATTAAAATTAAGGATATGAAATGTATTGTGAAAAGGCAAAGGGGAAACTATACAGAGTTAGTATATAATATAATATATATAATATATAATCTGGCAGCCTGAGATTCTTGTCTATATTATAAAACTGAACAGATTGCTATAGGGAAATGAACTGTTACCATTGCACGGTTACTGGTATTTCATTAGGCATCAGACATGTTTGAACCAGTAACCTGGCTATAAAGCATTCACTGTGTGAAGGTGTGTCCAAATTGCTGAAGTTCTTTGATACACAGTAGGCTGACATCTCCTGTATCCCTCTCGCACTGCTAGCTAGCTTTCTGAAACGGAAATAATTCAGACTGCACAATTTTGCAGTAGAGTGATGTATGCCTTCGGTTTGGCTACCTTTTCCTAGCACCTTTGTGGAAGTTTCTTTGATCAAATGAGTCATACATATACCCTCTGATAATGGGAATACCTGCAGCAGCACTGAGACAATAGCCATCCCACATGTAAAGCTCTGTTCTTCTGGTATAATGCTAACAATATCATATACTACAACCATAAGAAACAACTCAAAATGTTAGTCAAGGCACAAACCCGAAGTATTATGCTTTGCCCTAAAACCCAAATTTGTGTAGCCCATGGAATGTTTGCTTCTGAATAACGACCACAGGGTCAGAGATTTTTGAGGACATTTCCCAGCATCCCAATTTTTGGTTGGAATCTTTCTTGCTTTTGTATATATTATGCTACAACCATGCCGAAATGCTCATAATCTGCAGCTGGTATTGTTCTGCTACCTCTAGTCACTTAGTGATCTCTACTCCCTAAAGTAGCAGCAGAGTAAGAAAGCATTCTGAAAACACAAAAGAACTGTTAACCTAAGATCTGAGAGCATACAAAAGGTAGACAACCTCCTAGAGTAAGAGAAGAAATGCTGACACTATACCAATACCCACATATTGATACTTAAAGAAGGAAGATTTGATTTTTTGCTCTCTAGTATGTCTAAAATTTATGACACTTATATTAAGTAACAACACATTATTTCAGTCATTCTGTTTGAAGAACTCCATGCACACCAAAGCCATCAAAAACATCTCAAGAATCAGCAAACATACAATACCAACATCTTCTAGTAGCAATTTATGTTTCCCGTCACAGTTCTAGCAATCCATCTGCTCATGTTGACAACTGGCCAGTAGTAACCGTGGACTTGGGGATGCAAGTTTTTAGATAGCAATAGCTATATACTACTGAAAAGACATGAAATTTTAAAGTTGATGTTACTTCTACATCTTTAAGTACCATTTAAAAGTCATCCTAAAGTGCTACAGTGAACCGCGTAAGTCTGCAGTACAGTTTCTCCCACTACATGACCCTCATTTCACAAGCTCAGAAATAGAAGTGTACAGCGTTAAAGCTGTTAAAAGAAAAACATCTCTCGTTGTCCACATACCATACAAGGCAAAGGGTAGGTGAAGCTGTAACTGCTTTATGAAAAACTAGACAAATAAAATGCTCCATGCACACTGCTGCTTTACGGATCTGCAGCCAGCCATAGCATTAACGCTGTGTCAAATGCAGGCAACACAAGCCACAGGATTTTATCCACTATTGGAACTACACAAAATTTCCACTGGGAATCTGAAAACAGCAACAGCTACACACAGAGGTAGCTCACGGTAGCACAAGAGAAGAACTTACAAGATATTCAGAGTCTGAACCTCAGAACTCTGATTTCTAGTTGGTTGCCATTTTCTATCCCATTACACCTTGTCGAAACAAGCCAACACTGCAGGGCCAGTGCAAGGAGCACTGACTTTCCCAAAATACATCCTGGGAGTTACCGTGTAGAAGCAATAGCTCACAGCAAAGTGAGAATCTGACTAACAATAACTACCTAAAGAAAGCTACAATTACATCCAAGTTACAACAATGCGTTTCCTTCAAAGTGAGTCCCAGAACGCCACCTACCCAAGATGACTGAAATGATACACTTAGAAGTTTTGGGACAGTCCATACCAAACTGGAAACCTGTAAAAAAAATCAATTTTTTGCAGAATACAATTTTTTTTTATTATTACTCTAGTTAACAGCCATAAAGTCTTCTGTGTCGGTGTAACGGCAGGCACCAAAGTCAGACTTCACAAGGACCTTTCGTTTGTTTTCTCTCATTTGCCAAGAAGTCAGAGCTGACTTCATGAACAGTTTAGGACATTTTAACTTTTATTGCGAGTTTTGCTTTTCAGTTTTATAAACCCAGCAGTGGCAAATGCTCTTAAGCAAGCCACAGTAGCCATAAAGTCTTCTGTGTCGGTGTAACGGCAGGCACCAAAGTCAGACTTCACAAGGACCTTTCGTTTGTTTTCTCTCATTTGCCAAGAAGTCAGAGCTGACTTCATGAACAGTTTAGGACATTTTAACTTTTATTGCGAGTTTTGCTTTTCAGTTTTATAAACCCAGCAGTGGCAAATGCTCTTAAGCAAGCCACAGTAAGTATTTTTTCTTTTCATTACTGTTATTAATAATTTATTTGATGATATGCCCTCATATTTGAATATTCTACCAAGAAGAAAACTTTATTCTTACTACTGTTTTGTACTTCCACATCAAAAATGTTGTACAAATGAGGAGTATTTTCATAGCTAAACAACAGAGGAAGAAAAGCCCCTATAAATCTTCATGTGGCAGCACGTACATTTTTCACTTTTCTAATTAGCAAGGAAAAACTAGAAGTTACGTTTAGGGCCCTTCAATTTACACTGATGCTTTCATGCTAAACTTTACTCCCATATATAGTTATTTCAAATTCAGCAGTCTGCAATAATAAATGTAAGTAGGAATTTGCACAATTTAAATAGGTAAACGGCACACCTTTAAAAAAAGTCTCTTAAAAAAACCCCAAAAATCAGCTCTAATTGTTGAGTAACTCTAAGAACTATCACACTGCTTGAAGATGCTAACCCCTCATACGCAAACCATAACATTGAGTTAACACCACAACGCCTCACAGCAAAGTACTACAGAATATTTCATACCTGTATGAATTCTGATATGCTCTATGAGCCGTGCTGTTCCTTTGCTGGCATAGTTGCAGTATCGACACTTTAACTTTCCATCAAATGTCCTTTCAAACCCATCCACTAACATTCCTGAGTTTTCATCCAGTGAAACTTCAACAGAAGGATGATCCAGACCATTCTGATCACCTTCTGTCCCAGCTGTGAATAATGCAACAGAGATTTCAGAAGTCGAGAATCAGTGGGATACTCTCTATTGTGCTGTGAGAATATGCCAAATATCTTTTGCTCCTGTACGCCCTTGGTCTTTAAATATACAGAACTATAAGAACAAAACCTGATTAAAACAAAGGTACGTACACATCTTTTGTGATGTGGAAACGACTATCAGAAATGTTTCCATACAATTGTAGTAGTCTGCATAATTATCTGGAATGTAAACAGTGCAGTCATTCTCAAAAAAATAAAATTTTACAGCACTGAAATTAGCTTACCTCCCTGAAGAGTCTCTGCTTCCTTGTCTCCACTAACTGATCCAGAAATCATATTTACATGGTGAGTCTGCTGTGTAAGATATTCCTGAAAATCTTTTACAAAGTCCAAAGGTTCTGGCTTCTTTTCACCCATATTCACTCTTTACGTTTACAACCTCTTGTGCCTAGAAGGAAAAATATTTTCATAACACAAGTGTCATTGAATTTGAATGCATTCATAAAAACAAGTTTGGTTTTTAGAGGTTTTTTTTAAGTGAACGATTACTTTTATCATACAGCATGACTCAATGCACAAATTGACAACCATAAGGATATTGTTTTTAGAATTTTTAACTCATTAAAGATCACCAAATACATATTACTGGGGAAACCGTTTTCAGCAACAGTAACATAAGAACAACATCAAATTGGATAAAATGACACAATAATCAAAATCAACTTGTCTTTTTTTTTTTTTTTTTAAATGGATCGTACCTGAATTTCAGTTCCCTGCTAAGTAGCAAACATGCTCCAAAATGTACTCCCAACAGGTCAGACAGAAAGCACAGAGCACAGCTTCTCCACTTTCCCTGGAAGGAAAAAAAGGAAATGTAGGTCCATTATTCTTCCCAACCCCCATGAGTTGTAAGAAAGAAACTTGAAGAAATATATATGTTTTGAAAGACAGGTTCTAACACTCTACTGCTATAAGTTTTATTAAAACAATTACACTTCCAGCAAAAACTTTTCAAAGACTGCATCCGCTCCTTCACGTATCTCACTGAAAGGCATTTCTATCTCACTGATCATTTGAATAGTTTCTCTGGTGAACCTGTGGCTCCAAAAAATCCCAGAGTTGGGTAAGTCAGTTATGGCAACTGTAATGTTGGGGAAACCAACCGAATGTCGCTGACTAGCGAAGATGGAAAGAAGCCTTATAGAAAGCAGTATTTCATAGTTCTCCCAAAATTTTAGTTTCCTGTCCTGCATAAAAGTCTTAATCCATTTCATTATTTTGCATTGAAATAATAAAAATATTCACTAGAAGTCATTGGTCATGCTCTTTTCTGGGACTGTAAATGACAAACCTCTAGAGTCTCAATTTGCAATGAATTTGTGAAGACAAAACTTAGGATTCAGTTGGAAAGAGGGCAATGAGTAAGTCACATTATTATTCCTACAGATTATAATCAGAAATAATTTATAATGCTACATTTTCAGTAAGAATATCTTTTTTGTTTTCCAATAGCTACTAAACAAAGCATTAGGTGACCTACAAAAACTCAAGTCCTTAGTTCAAGACCACATTTAAACACATTCTCCTGTATTTTCAAAGCGTTAGTTCATTTCTGGCATCCAGATGAGTATGTTCTTTCACATCATGCCTAAGTGTGCTCAACTACTATCATTATTATCACCATTAAGTCAGTTTTGAACACATCTTTACGTTATCAATTTTGCCTACCCTCTTTCAGGTGTCACCAGCCTCGTGTAGGCTTAAGTTAGTTTGTGTTCCATTTGTTGGTGTCTCCTGCAATAAAACAAAGGTATCAGGATATGAATTAAAGATATGGAAGAGAGAAACAGGACAATGTAATGTAGAACCCTGACCAGGCCAACTTTCACCAAATTATAATAAGAAGAAATAACAATTTAAAATTAAGCCATTCTAAATGTTGAATAGTTCAACATGAAACAACATTAAAGGTCCATATTTTCACAGAAGAATCTGTGTATCCCTTTGTGTAAGGCAGAAAAACTTATTTGACCAATTACTTTTATAATAACACTTAATTTTTAAAGAAAATTACACAAAATTTTAAAAAGCTGATTGGAGAAAAGACATTATCGTGGTGATCAACTGCATAAAACTTCCTTTCTCTACCTCATAAATTTAATTTGAAAAGAGTCATCCTTTTTTTTATGTCAATGTAGGTAAATTGCATCAATTTAAGTACCCCCTCAAACCTTTACATTTGTATGCACAAAAGAACCTTTTGTGATTTTATGTGGTATTTTTTATAGCTATACAACCAGCAGTTCTCTTTTCAGGGAATAACGATACAGATCAGATGCTTGCTATGTCGCTACTGCAAACTAGGAAATGCAATTCTAATTATGAGAAACCTGAGCAGACCAGCTCGTGTTTCATGCACTTGAATGGGCTGATCACACTAGATCTTCCTGAAGTTCTACTTATACAGAACATTTTCTACATAGACAACTACATCTTCTCCAGCTTTATACGCTGACAGGTAGAATACTGGTTATTCATCTTCTACACAGGCGCAACTGCTGGATTTAACACTAGTTACAGTGCTGATGTGTACTAAGTTTACTGTCTAAGAAGCGCCATAGGATGTGCTAGGATGAGAGGTGTTATAAATATTTTGCTAAAGAAAATAATTCAGACACGGTAAAACCAGTACTTTAACATACAGTAAGAACTCATACTGCAGTAATTATAAGAGAATAAAATAATATGACTACGACCACATGTATGCATCCCGTTTTCTTTTAAGGAATTAAGGGGGGGGGAAAAAGGGCAATGTCTCTGCCCCAGTCTCATCTTTTCCAGTGCAAATGACTTAAAATTACCATAACGAAGGAGAAAGGATCCCTAACTCTACCCAAGCCCTTCCTGCTCCTTCTCAAGGAGTTTTGCGCGTGGGAAGGGGAAGAGGAATCGCAGCGTTGGCGGTTGCCGGGCCCAGCCCCACGACCTGTCATCAGCCACGGAAAATCGCCGGTTGCTCCGCCGCCCCCTTTCCACGCCAGACGGTGTACACACGCCCCCGCGTTTCCTCCACCCTTCTCCGACGCACGCCGCCTTCACGCGTGGGCGGGAAGCGACAGGGCCACGGGAGACCTCCGCGTAAACTTGTGTCCCCCTCGGCTTCAAAACAAGGGATAAGCCGAGGGGCTGCGCCGGCCGACCCGGCC
>NW_008795129.1:22731317-22766317 GCF_000699145.1 Aptenodytes forsteri
TGCCACGTACCACCCGTGTTTGCCACGGGCTGCGGCCTGCCGGGGACGAAGGCGTCTCCGGGGGCGCCGCCGCAGCGGCCCCCGGGGAGCCGCTCACTGGGCTCGGAGCTGGCCGGGTGCGGGGTCTGCTCGGTTCAAGTGCAGCCCTGCAGGGAGTGAGGGTGGGTTTGTAAAGCCCTCTTCTCCTTCTGTCTTGAGTTTTTTGTATGGAGGGGTGGTATTAGGTAACTTCTTGCTAGGAAAAGTTCTTGAAAGTCTTGTGAAATGGCTTGTAGTTGGAGCAGCCCGTGGCTGATACGCCTATGAGAAGACAGCACAGTTCTAGCAGCAGAGGTGCTTTGATGTCTCCTTTACTTACCTGAACAGACAAAAGACTTATGGCATTGTAGGGGTAATGAAAAGACAAAGGAAACAAGCAGAAAACCTGGGTTTGTGCCACACACATGCTTCTACTGTGCAGAGTGAGAAGACATGCTGGCCTGGGACCTTCTCATGGCAGCTTCAATTGTTGTGACAATTGAAATGAAGAAAACCAACGCCATAAATAAGGGCAAGCAAGCTTCCTGCAATGGAGCTTCTCTGCTGAGAAATAAGAGCTGTCTGGAAGCCAGCTAGGACAGATACAGGAGTGGAAGTCATCAAGGAAAGCACAGTGAGCTTAGGAAAATATATTGCTTTGGCCTTTTTTTATTTATATCTTAATGCTGCTGCCAGGTCCACCAGCATTAAAATCTCATTTTAGATTGTAAAGCAAACAGAAGGAAACCAAAAGAACTGATCTTTAAAGAGTTGAAGTGGAGGTAAAAATTGAGATAAACAGAAAAATCAATGTTATCAGCAACCCAGAAACGAATTTTCAAATACATGTGTTTAGTAGGGCAAGCAGTCTGAATCTTGTAGCAGCGTAAATCATTACCTCACCTACAGAAAAAGAGGGGGAGAAAAAAGCAGGGAAGCAGTATCAAAGCATTTGAGTAACGTACATGCACTTTAAATAACTATCTGAAAGTTAGTAATACTATATGACTGCATGACTTCTAAGAATAAAAATTTAAACAATAACGTAGTGACTTGATTTTTTTTTTTTTTTATCTAAATGTTGAAATAAAAAAATCATTTCTACACTGTGCTATTACTCTGGCATACCTGTGGGTTGCTGCTCTGTGTGTGGGTGTTGCCAATGTAGGTCCTGTCCCTTGGGGTCATCCTACTGGTTTTAAGACTTTTCAAGGTAACCTTGTTATAAATATTCCTTTTGTCCTCTAGCGCCATCTCAATCAGGTATCAAACAAGCGTTTATCAAACCGTGTCTGCATACATACGCTAAGGGCTGCCTTTGTTTCTCCTGCCGCGGTAGGACACCTTTCTCTGCCACTCTGAAGTGAGTTGATTGCAGTGGAAGAGCCTCCAAGTGAAAGCTCTGGGCAGGGGGGAAAGCCTGGGGTGGTTTCCACTAGGGGGTACTGGAGGGAAATGAGCTAAGGGACAGTTACTGTGAGAGCTGACTTTCTCAAAACCTTTGGCATTGTTGCCAAGAGTGGGCCTGCTGTGATGGCTGTAACCTGTAACAAACACTGAGCCGTTTACTGTGTTTGAAAGCTTCTACTTGCTAGCCAGGCTATTGGCAGGTCACCTCAGCCAGTGCAGCCCTGTGCACTTGTGCTTGACCTTGCTGAGCTGCTTTTAATCAAGTTTGTCCAGCTTCCCATTTTCATGAAAGCATATGAGAAAAATCTGTGTATTTTTTGTGGTCTACAAAATCTGTACTTCCCGCTTTGGACGGGGCAGTCTCCTCTGCATGCATTTAGTGATGCGTTCCCCTGTGTGGTCAATAATTCTACATCCAAGTATCAGGTGCCATCAAATGAAAGTAGAGGTAATCCCAACAGTACTGGCTTATTGCCTACTGAGCATACCTACTTGCAGCTTTTCAAAAAGTTTTGTATTCTTAAAAAGGCACCGTGCATTCTTCCTGACAGCTCTTGGTCAG
Source organism: Aptenodytes forsteri (assembly GCF_000699145.1). Taxonomy (NCBI): domain Eukaryota; kingdom Metazoa; phylum Chordata; class Aves; order Sphenisciformes; family Spheniscidae; genus Aptenodytes; species Aptenodytes forsteri. Next base: position 22,733,308 of record NW_008795129.1, read on the forward strand.
TACTGGTGAAATATTCTCAGTGATTCGTCTTTGGTTATGCCACCATGAAAGAAAAATGCTCTTTTCGTTGTACTTGGAAATAAAGTAGTGTAAGAAGCAGGAAGTATGTGTGATTTGTAATCCTATAACTGCTCAGGAAGCATACTGTGTTAAATATATATATGTGTGTGTGTGTGTATATACTTAGGTTTTTCCTTCTCAGACCTTGCTAAGAATATGGACTTACGCAGGTGGATGTTTAATAGTCTTACATGTCTGGGTGTTGAGTGACTCTGTCATAGCTGGATGTTCTGCAAATAATCCATTCCTGACTGACAGCTTCCAGAACATGGTTGCCTTGGATTTTATCTCTATTAAAGCAACTCTTTCTTTTTTTTTCTGTGAAGACCTACGGTGACTCCAGTAACTTAGTCTTCATTTGAAAGTGTTGCAGCTATTGCTGATCATCCAAACTTTGTATTCGTGAATCAGCCCCACTGGTCAGTATTTGTTTTACGTGACCGGGGTGTTGAATGTGAATGAACATTGAATGTTCACAGCAATATTTGTTTTCTGTATTACCACTTTTTTTTTTTTTTTTTTTGTCATGCATGACTGGTTGTGCTAAAGTCGGAGTTTCCTTACCGTAATAGACTTGTGCATCTTGTCTCTAAGACAAAAGGAGTCCGTAGATCTGTTTTACATCAGTTCTTTGGCCAGGGAGATGACAGGTGTTGAAAGCCAACATGAAAGAGAGTGAATTATTAGAAGGATCAAAGGAATTTTTACTTCCTGACCCCAAAGTTTCTGCCATTTTTTGAGGAATGCTGCTATCAGTGTGCATTGCAAAATTGTCCTGCATTCTGTGAGCTAAATAGCAGTCTGGTTATAGCACAGTCAGTCGGTCTGCTTGCTGTGGGGTTAAGAGTGCATACTGGCAAAAATGTATGTTGGCAGGCAAATGCTCATATATACATTATTTTTATGGCACTGCTGTGTCTCTGCTGGGGGTTTCTGTCAGCAGTTGTCTTGGTAAGACATTAATATCTCCACACTTTAGACTGACATAGCAATAGTGACGGATATCTGTAGCAAAGATCTGATCTGTAGACATTAGCCACAAAATAAGTTGGGTTTTGGGAGCTATGAGAGCAAAGTGATTTTTCTGTCTTGCCTCTTTTGAGATCAGTCAGTCGAACTGTGCTTCTTTTTTGGAATACTGCTTTTCAGGAATACATTTTGCAGCGGTTTAGCTACTGTTAGTCTGTTACTTTTTGAGCCAGATCATACTCACGATGCTAACTTTTTTTAAAATCCTAAGAAGTTATTCTATGGTTAGACAGTATATTAACTTTCAAACCAAATGTGTTCCTTTCTAAAGCCTGCTGTTACCTACTTGAGTAAGTCTTTGAACACTAAGTAGTTCATAGTTCTCCAAGGTACAAAACTAATTACCTGTCACAGTATCTATGTCCACCCACCTGACAATCACTATGCGTAGCTTGCTCCCAAAAGCCACTGTCTGTTCTGTTCATTTTTGTGACTTGTCAGATTTTGCCACATATGCTTAACGCCATTCCCCCTAGAGTAAAACACTCTGTAATACCTCTTCTCTCTTGGTTGGGTAACCAGTGCTTCTTGATATCATTTGAGATTGTTGTATTTCGTGGATGAATGGGGAGAGGTTAAGCATAAATTACTCAATTTCAGTTCCTTCCTGTACTTTTTTAATAAATCAACCAAATAAGACATTAATTATTTGTTACATAGTACTATCAACATACTAACTATAGAATTTAAAATAAGACATTAATTATTTGTTACACAGTACTATCAACATACTAACTATAGAATTTAAACTAACTGTATAGAAATTAACTACACAGAAACACTCAAAAGCCAGGGCTTTGTCTATGAAATGTGTGCTCACTCTGAAAATCATGAAGTGGTGGATAAGAACTCAGCTTGAATACAAAAATCCACAGTGCTGTTGAAGTTATGCCCTTTCACAGTAAAACACCAGTAATCCAGATGAAGTGCTATCAGATTGCTTTAGAAGTGAGAGTTGCTGGCCCCTAGATAACCAGGGAGAAAGCTAAGTCTATCATTAAAGTTGACAGGTCTTCTGTAAAAAACATTCGTATGTCTATTTCACATTTACTCTTATCATATTTGTTAGTGAAGATATTAATTCTATCAAAATACACACTTACTACTATGAATATTGCAGCAGACTTGCAAAATCATCTATAAAATTTCAGCAGGGTTTATTTGCTGTAAACACTAAAATTGACTAAAATTAATGTTTGTGAATACTTTATAGAATAACATTGTGTTCGCAAACTTCCAGAAAGAAAATTGTTTGGGGTTAAAAGAAGAGTAATTAAAGGACATTTTCTTTTAGGACACTCGGGGGGGGTTGTATCTTCTCAAAAACATTCAAACAAGACATTGAACATAAGTTATATTTCCTATTTTGTTACTGGATAAAATTGTGTATTGCTGTCTGTCTACAAATAGAAATTCTATTAACTGTTCTGATGTTCTGTATTTATTGTCAACAGCTGAAAAGAAATATGCCAGCATACTTGGCTTCTTGGAGGGCTTCTCCATGTGTCTTTAGATCCTCCAAATCAGAACTCATGCCAAATCTAGCCAGTGATGGAGTTGTCTGTGCTCCGCTTCAAACATTCACCGAAGAGGAGACAATGCTGAAAAATATGGGTACCTATTATCTGTGTGGTTAAAATTCAGAAATATCTAACTAGAAGGGAAATTTTAGCTTAAAAATTTATTTTCATTGTTTAATTATAGTTAAATGTTGAGATTGTTGGGGAGGGGTTACTTAATGTTAAAACTGCTTTAGTTCAGAAGAGAAGAATGTAATGTTCTTTTTCCACGTTACCATAGCACTGTTCCACATACCACAGTGCAGTTTACTCTGCATAAATAAGTATTAACTGTTTAAAACTGTTGCTGTCACAGAAGTGAAGTTGCCTGGCATTGACTCGTGCCCTTTCTAAAGTGTTTAGTTCAGCTACAGTTAACTGCTCCGTCTAGTTTTCAGAGATTTCAAGTATACCCAGAATGGTGACAGATGTGATGTGAGTGTCTGCAGTGCAGCCAGGCCTGCACGAAGAAGGCAGTGTTTCAGAAGGGATCCTCAGAGCAAAGGTGAAAGAGTGAGGACCTGCACATCTGGGAGAGAGCTTATAAAAGGCTCTGGTTAAACAGGAACAGTCTCACAGGATTTTGTGCGCTCAAAATAACATGCGTTAAAGCCTGAGACCATCTTCCTAAATTGCAGGTTTAATTTATAAAGAAGTACGATACAGCTAACCAAATAAGGGATGTATTTGAAATATTTCTATAATTTTTTTGGTCAACCAGTGTTACGTAAGTGTTTCTGAGATGCTTTCAAAGTTTCTTAATTTATAGGAATTATTTGTTTCAGTTTAGAGAATTGTAGCTGAGTTCAGAAAGCAATTATAATTGAGCCTTGCAGCACATTACCTCATTTCATTTGGGCAACTTTTTGTCCTTTTATTAACTTGTCTGGTAGGGTCAGGGGATACATGCATTACCTGTCAGAAGTACCATATTACTGTTATATTGGTCTTCAAGTAGGGTGTTAGAATATTTACACACTTTCTTTCCTCTCTTCATTACAGTGACAAAATTTGCTCAGGAACGAGTTGCACCTTTGGTACAAAAAATGGATGAGAATTCGAAAATGGAAGACTCTGTAATACAAGGATTGTTTGAACAAGGGGTCTGCACACTTTTACTTAATCTTTTATTCAGAAAGTGACATCATTTTATGAATTTCTAGCTGTGCACTTTTGGGATTTTTAGATTAAAAGATTGAGGGATATAATTCAAATGAACGAATGAATCATTACAAATTTTGGATTTATCATCAGCAGGGCAACTTTCTCTTTTTTTTTACTGCATTATCACTCTCCATCTTTTCCTGTAATATTCTTTCCATCTCTCCCACTCCCATACCACATTCTTTGTCTTATCTTTGAGTTCCTTATCTCCCCCCCGCCTTTTTTTTTTTTAATTGGATAAGCATAATTGCACAGAATGCTAGAATCGCCATGACTCTGATAAGCGTTGCTGGAAAAGGGTATCAGGAGTCCCCTGTGTCCTTACTGGGCAACCACAAGGACTTGTGTTGCAGATATCCTGTTGATCATTCCTGGATTCAATTTTAGCCTTTCCTGCTATCAAACCTAAAGCTTGTTTGTGTTTAGAATGTCATTTTATACAATGACAACTCTAAATATTAGACTTCCGTTGAGATTGCAATTGTTCTGGAAAATGTAATCAAATTAGGGTGATGATTGGCCTGTATACTGCACGTTAGTTATTTCTTGCATGAATTGACTCTCAACTTCTGTGAAGAACTGTTAGTTTGTTAAGGGTATTGAAGGGACACAGGTCTTTGGGGAAGGATCTGGAAATATTTAGATTCTGTGGTTTTTATTTTAATCTCTTAAGGATCAGCTTGGACTAACAAGTTGTTGACAAGAACGAACAGACTGATATATTTGCATCTTTTACGTTTCAGCTGATGGGTATTGAGCTTGGGGAAGAATATGGAGGAACTGGAGCTTCATTTTTTTCAATCATATTGGTGGTAGAAGAATTGGCCAAAGTTGATCCAGCTGTAGCTCTTCTATGTGAACTCCAGAATACACTAACAAATAAGTTGTTTACCACATATGGAACAGAAGAGCAAAAGAGAACTTACTTGCCCAGAGTCGCTAAAGATACAGTGAGTCAAAGTCTCACTTTACTAAACTGTAATATAATTTTTAGTAGTTAAGTAATGTTAGTGATTTTTTCAGTAACCAGATGGATGACTGCAGCATTGGAAAATATGTGTGAACTTTGAAACACTGGTTAGAGCTGAGATCTGTGGTGATATAGGTACATCCCGTCATCAGTAGCTGAGAGGTAAAAGTGGAAAGGCGCTTATTAGTTTCATTAAAATTTAATTTACTGTGGAAAAGAACTTTAAAGCAGTTGACTTTGAGAGACATGTAATTACATAGTGTTTCTATTCTTAATCTCCATATCTGAAACTTAGTTACTTTGATGCAATAGTTTAAAATGTTTGAATTTAAGAGACTTGTGCTTGTTTATAACTATTTTGCAGAATTGTTATATGTTTGTATTGTAATTGTAATATTTGTTATATGTTATATGTAATATTTGTTATATGTTGTGCCTATATGTTCCGTAAAAAATAAAATTAATTTTTCCCTTCAATTGACAGATAGGCAGTTTCTGTCTTTCGGAGGCTGGATCTGGCAGCGATGCTTTTTCTTTGAAGACTCGGGCTGAAAAGAAGGGAGACTACTATATTATCAATGGCTCAAAGATGTGGATTAGCTTAGCAGAACACGCAGGAGTTTTCTTTGTGATGGCAAATACAGATCCGTCCTTAGTAAGTTGCTAAACAATAGTTGCATTTCAGTGACAGCCGATTATATATGAAACTGGATTTTATATTAATAATCTGATGTTAAAGGTTAATATTCTTTGAACCTTTTCCTAGCTGACAGCTAAAATATTTAAAAATATTACCTTTAAAAATATTTTCCAACAAAAATTGAGAACTTGGTGAGCAATTTAATAAATTCCTCCCACCAGGGAAAATAAAAATGTCAGAATCATAATTGCTTAGATGAAGAGCACAGCATGCATTGGTATTATTCTGAGTAATGGAAGAACAGATAGTCTAAGTCTTTCCAACCCTTCTGACTTAACTGACAAGTTGCTGTTGTTAGAAGGCAAAATAGAGCTTAGGCTACATGCACTGAAAACTAACAAGAATACAACAGCAAAGCTTGTTCAGGTAAAAAAAAATACTTAGCTGAATATGCATGTTTCAAGTTTTGTCACCAATTTGGATATTGGTAGTAGATTCAGAAAAGTCAACTGCAGGCTTTAAAATGTACTATACCAGTATGGTAGAGTGATAATCAAATACAAAACTTAATTGTTTAAAACTTTTATTTATTTTTTAAATTTCTTCCAGTATCTCTTTCTTAAAAATTTAACTTGAACATATTTATATTTTAAATTAAAATTTCAGGTTTTGACTAAATAAGAAGAGGGATTTTTCTTTCATTGTATCGAACAGTTGAGTATCGTGTCACTTTCTGAGTTTTTATTGATTTCTTCACAAGCTGGTGGGCGATTTGAGTACTGCATACAATGAAAATGTATTTGATAAGCCAGTTTCTATATTTGTTAACTGCTGTGCATTGTCTTATAATCTGGAGTTGTTTCTGTATTAGTGTAACATTTTAAAAATATATAATGCATTGTCTTCTTAGAGTTAGAAATTTGCTTTTAAATATTCAAGAAGGAGATTAAAAGTCAGTGCTGCTCAAAGATTAAATAACAGTTGACATCAGTATAAATGAGAGAACAGACCAATGTAGAATTGTGTACTGAAATGTACACTCTGCACTAGCAGCTCCCATTTGGTGAGATGGGCTGTCATTGAGGTGAGATTGAAACAGCAGCCTTCTCTTTAATAAGAGGCAAACCCTTCCAGAAGAACCACGGGACTTTTCCTGCCTCTCGGTGTCACCCTCTTAGTGAGAGGAGGTGCTGTGGATGTTAGGGACAGGAAGAGCTGGAAACATGGCCAGGAACACCTCACATTTCTGTCTCATAGACCTTGTAGTATGTTGCGTAAGAGAGACTGCTGTGGTTCTGGCTGGGGGAAATGCTGAGGGAGCGAGAATGAGTGGTGGAGAGGAGAGAGAATTGGGAGTAAGAATTACACAGAGGGAAAAAGAGAAAGCGACAGCTATCAGGAATCACCATTCTCTACTTCAAGAATCTAGTTTAAGGCTTTAAAGATGTGAAGATTGTAAGCCTGTATGTAGGAGATGCCAGAATTTAGATTGGCTATACAATCTGTGTGTTGTCACATGCATTATTTAGTGTCCTGTCCAAATCGTTATGTGAATACCAAATCAGCTCTTTGAGATTTTTGATAACAACCATCATAATGATTTCAGACTACTTTATTAATTATATTCCCACTACCTCTCTGAAGTGAAGAGACAGTGATATCAATGTTCTGCAAACTGGAATCACAAGGAGAATGTGTGCACCAATTCTGGGTGTTAGCTTAGGTCTGTTATTACACTGAGCGAGCGGCTGTGTGGTACTCGGTTGCCGACTGAGGTTAAACCATGAGAAACGCTTACCGTTATACTGCACTTTGAATATTCAAGCACAGTTCCCAGTGACTCCAGTCTCATCAGTCAGTGCTCTTACTTGGACAACCTTAAAAGGAAGAGTATACACGCAGCCTTCCATGAGAAGAGTAGCTGAAGTAATTGGGCTTAAGTAAAATCTTGCATCCTATAGAATCATCTGACATGGGTTTAGAGCCGTTATTCATTTGACCACTTTAGTCTAAAGATACCCTATGTCTTCTTGCATTCCACTGTTTGACTGTGACATATGTTCCAACAGCAAGCAGTAACTTCACTGCACAGCAATAACTGGCTTTCCCAGTGATTTCCAGTACAGACAGGCACTACAGTCCTGTCTGTTTCATTTACATAATATCAGTCCCCTGCCTTATCAAAAGAACTTTTAAGGTTGTTCTGATGATGTTTTCCACATGGAGTATTTTAATAGGAAGGTATCTCTGGCCTTTGTTAAACCATAATTAGCAGACTTAGAGGGAACAGATGACTGTGCAGGTATTTTATTTCGTAATACAGTATTAAGCAGGTGTAAAATTTCGGTACTGGAATGAGATATTTAGACCACCATTTGTTGATTTTAGTATAAAAAACAGTTCTTGATTAATTTTTAATTCATCCTAGGGGTACAGGGGAATTACATGCTTCATAGTAGATCGCAACACAGAGGGACTACATGTAGGGAAGAAGGAGGACAAGCTTGGAATCAGAGCGTCTTCTACCTGCCCAGTAACATTTGAAAACGTTAAGGTAGTGTAAGTTGTTTAGCTATTGAAGCATAATTTGTGTATAATTGGAGCTTGACCACGTATAAGGAAAGAATGTTAACTAAATTCCCAATATTTTTTTTTCCTTAGACATGCTGATTGTTTGGCATATTTTAACTTTTTCCTCCCTGTTCTTTCACAGAAGTCTTGAGGGGGGTTGGGTTTCTTAAATTTTGGTACAGTTTTTCTCAATCATCAGTTTATAATCACATGTATCAGGAAATGTTCTAATCAGATATTCTAGGAATCAAATGTCTGGCTTATGTTTTATGCCGTCACTTACGAAGAACATTAAATAAAACATGTACAGTGATTCACCTGTGAACTGTACTAGCAGTTGCAAAGCAGAATAGAAGAGGAATAATTGAGTGGTTTTATTCTTTAGGTTCCTGAGACCAATATCCTGGGACAGGTTGGAAAAGGCTATAAGTATGCAATTGGAATGCTAAATACTGGCAGAATAGGTATCGCTGCACAGGTGGGTAATTTTGTTTAATACTGAATACAACCAGTATATAACTTTGAATTTGGATTGACATTTACAAAATATTTAAAGCTAATAAGAATAAACTATTTAGAAAATACTTTATTAAAAACTAAATTGCCACTAGATGTCACTATTCTTGTATCTAAGTTACGGTAAAATACTGAAACAACTGTAAATGGTAAAATTCTCCTTTGGTGACATAAGCAATAGATTTAGAAAAAATTACATGGCAATTAGTTTGTCTTTGGTGGTTAACTTGTTGCTGCTGAAATATGTCAACATTTTTATCTTCCATTATGCAAATTTATTTTGCAAAGAAAATTAGCTTTGCAAAATATAACACACTGAAATGTATGATATTAATGCTTCCAACTGTGATTGTATGGGATTGCCAAATGTGACCTTATGCTAACTGATGTTTTCCCAACAACTTATTTTTAAAAGTCAGCTTATTTTTAAAATAAATATGACTTTTTCTAGCAGAAGGGTCCTAGTTCATTGTTGTGTTTGAAAATTGCACCTTATGGCATCTTAGGGGAAAATATTTGCTGACCTTGGAGTTATTTCAAAATGTTGTATTTTGTTGTAAATTCAGTTTGGATCTCAGATTCCTGCTGATTTCAGTGGAAATCAGGTTCAGCCCTATAATAAAATGACTTGTGACAAGTTTTTATATTTTTAGTTTACTTTTGAAAGTAATCTTTTCTTGGTTTCTACTTTGTTGTGCATGTAGTTGTGCTGTGTAATATGTCTGTACTACCAATCTCTGATACCTCTTGCCCTAGTTTGCAAACAGACCAGAAGTAATAGTCCTTACGAAATTTAGACTTTCCACATGGCAGTATACTATGCTGCTAAATGGGTTGGCTTTTCCATCATTCCTAAAGATTGTCTGTGATTAAACTTTGTCTGATATGGCATTTAAAAACTAGGGCTGTGGGCCCTGTTGTTCCCGGAGATATAAATAATGTAGAGACTCTGACAGTAAAATACATGGTCTGGATTTTACTCTTAATTACTCCAAGTTACGCTTATAACCTAATTAAAAGTTAAGGTCAGGTACTTGTTATATCTTAGTTACTACTTTCTTGGCACCTTCAAATCAAGAGAAATGTACTTGAATGTATAAGAACAGCAGTTCTAAAGCCCTGTAGTATTGAATTTAGTTTTGCAGTAGTAATAGTTTTAAAATATAATGAACACCTTATAAAATGTAATTGTGGCTATGAAAACAGTTTCAGATAGTTTTAGTGCAAGGTAGCTGCATATATTGTTACAGTTGCTGAAGTTGATATACTTGGTTCATCTGTAAGAGTTTACATAAGAAGGCAACAAATCTGATTAGCAGCAGACTATTATTTTCTTATATTCTTTTCCCACATACTCATTTTCCTGTGTATTGTGTTTTTTTTTTCTAGAATCTTAAACAATTAAGGAGTAGATGTCTGAACCCAGTCAGAGTCATGTTTTTATATTCTTGGGACCCTTGGCTTTCAGCTTAATACATGGGTCTATCCAAAAATACCCATACAATATTGTACATCATTAAAAGTAGTTTGACTAAGCTGCTTGATGTGACAGCTGACTGCCACATTATAGAATCCCGTCTTGACTTAGAAAAGTTTTATGAGAGTCCAATTTTACCATATACTGCTGTTACCATTTTTGGTAGTTCTTCATGCCACTCATTTCCCTTTTTTTATTTTTTCTTGTTTGATGCTTCCCCTAATCTAATTTCCTATCTTTGTTTTTCCTAGGAAAGAAACTAGGTAGAATGAATGCATTCAGATGGATGGTAGTTATATAATGAAACCAACTGATCTTATTTACTAATAGCTATATATTCCAAGATATATGAAAGGCAGGGTCCTTTCTTTACTATCTTGTTTGGAATGGAATATACTTCTCAAAATTTGGTAGTTAAAAAACAGTAAAACTAGTTTACTTTCCATATTTCTTAATGTTTCTTTAGGCTAACAAATCAGACACTAGGGTAGATGCAAATTACTTCTTTATAAATGTTCATGTGTCGTTTTCCCAGACATTATCCTCCAAGATAACAATTGTGTTTTGCTGTCTTTGCTGCTGAGTGAAGAGAGTGTATGAAAAGACAATGGGTCTTCTAAAATTGTTCTTTTGAGTTAGTTTTTTTCTAGAAAATGCTGGAACAAATGTTATGTCTCCTTCTACTATACTAATTTTCTAACTTCTGAAATAAATTGCTAATACGGATAGTCTGGTGTCTTCTATAAAATGAGAAATTATTTTCATTATGAAAATAGCTTTGAATAATCATTGAAATTATTTTTCCTTTAATAGTGTAATGTAGATCTATAGATCTTTAGTTTACAGTAATTTTCCCATGTAATTAAGAATGTTGCCAGAAACACTTAATATTTGTGCAACCACATTTGACCCATAACTTTTGTTCAAAAATTAGTGATAGTGTTTTCACAAATATTTTGCCTGTAGTAAGAAAGTTTCTTTCAAGAATAGAATAGTATGGAATAGGCTTATTCCTCAAAGTTTGGGGTTTTTTTTGCTCTAACTCATCTCAATATGTCTTATTTCTTACAGATGTTAGGACTGGCACAGGGGTGTTTTGACCACACGATTCCCTATACAAAGGAGAGAGTCCAGTTTGGGAAAAGCGTATTCGATTTCCAGGTACTTGTTAATGAACACATGGGAAGTTTCCTCCAAGAGAGTAGTAGTTACCACAGTAGATGAAGTCAGTAAAATGAGTAATCTGATTTGCATAATTTGTGCTCCACCTTGTGTCATGTCTCTACTTCTCAATATTTGAGAAGAATTTTTCAAAAGAATTTCAGATAAGCGTTCATCGGCCATGTAAAATATATAAATTCAGTGCTATGTGCCTTTACAAGTACTGTATAAATCATTTAAAATTTCAAAACATTATTAACATAACTCCTTTTCCTTGATACTGTTTTCACTGCCTTTGAAAATAATACACATGGAACTCCTTTCTCTTCTGCTTTTAATATCACAGTATGTTGAATGTGTTCCAGTTTTTATACCCTTTCATGAGGTGTAGGGGAAGGCCTTTTTCTGGAGACACTAGAAATTATAAAAAGATGAGGAAAGCTGATTGAATTATTAGATTTCCTGTGTTATACAAAGACATTTAGTTTTCGTGATAATATCTGTATCTTAAAACGAAAAAGACTCTTTGTTGCAAAAATTATATATAGTTTAATAAAGAAGATATATAATTGTAATTACTGTAGTAATTTTCTTGTTAAAAGAAAACTACATCTCAGATGAAGGGAAGGAACATTAGTACTACTCATAATTTATACAAATTTTAGGAAGCACCCACAGATATCTAGGAAATTATTGGAACTGCATCTTTTGAATGGGAAATGGAATTTATAATTGCCAAATCGTTTTGTTATTTTGACCTGCATATATATTTTTGCAAATTTTAGGGAGCAGTGTTAATGTTCTAATAAGATGAAAGATTCCATTGTGTTTTAGGAGCAAGTTAGACAACTAAATGTTCATTTTCAATCATCATGTTTGGGTCTCCTTAAATAAACCTATTCTTCTGTAATACCTACCATTTAGAGGTGAGCTCCATCACCTTCTTCCTTCCCTTTGAATCCATTCTTCAGACACATTTTCTAGACTTTTATGCTGCTCCTAACTCTTGTCTCATGGTTATGGGACATGAGAAGAAGTGGTTGTCACCTTGGTATTTCTCCACTTTATTTAATAGGTACTTTTTTCAAGTTTTTCTCAGTTAAGCTCACAGCTTTGACCTACCCATGTCTCTGTAGTGCTGAGGAGAACGTTAAGATTTGGCTGAAATTTTCCTTGATATTCATGGGTGCAAATAGGTTCATGTTGAACCCTCCTGTCCAGCCAGTCAGGCAAGAAGTTCCCTAGTACTCCTGAATCCAAGAAGAGGGAAGGAGAAAATGGGAGTGCAGTTCCTAAAAAGACTTTGGTGGCCCAGAGGTTTTCCAACATCCATGTCATAGATGCAGAGATGTGCAGACTTACTAGTCCATCTAGATTTTGTATTTTTATTTTAGAGTGTAGGTATGTTCCTTGGTGAAAAGAACGGTTTTTGCTAGAAATTGCAGCTGAGTACTAGATACTGGTTCTGTCTGACTTGTGGCGTGCTTATTGCAGGGGATGCAACATCAAATAGCTCAGGTAGCCACACAGCTGGAGGCAGCGAGGTTGCTGACCTACAACGCAGCCCGTCTTGCGGAAACAGGAAGGCCATTCATAAAGGAGGCCAGCATGGCCAAATACTATGCTGCTGAGGTAACTTGCAGTTTCTTTATTCAGTGGATTTATTTCACTGCTGTTTAAACATTTCTTCTGTTACTGAATGTATAACTTTTAATTCACGTTTTGCTGTGAGATCTGTGGATGTACTTTTACCTTGTTTCTCATTCTCAGTCCATGTACGGAATGTAAAGTAGGCCACCAAAGAATGAACTGCTCATGCCCCTAAATAAAATTTTGAAAAACAAGCAACAACGTTAAAAGAGAAAGTAAATTAGTATTTTCACTCATCTAGAGAGATTTCATTCTCTCAGAATTCTCTTTTTGTGGCTGGAGAATATGGCATGGTGAGACTTCATTTGTGAACACTTCAACTCTGCTGGTCACAACTGTGAGTCTTAACATGATTCAAAACTGGATTGCTTCTGCCTCTTTGTAATTGCTGTCGTGTATACCGCTGCTAGTCTTTTTCATAGTGCAGCACGTGAACTATTGCAGTAATGGATAGTGAATTCTTGATGTCCTCTGATTTAGAAAAATGTCATTTTTATTCTAAAATAACTTGCATAAATAAGATGAATACAAAAATATCAGTCCTTCCTCTTCCCGCTTGTTCTAGTTACTGCTTTAATTACTGTTTTGTTTTTGCTTTAAATAGCTACAAAGAATAAAATTTACTACCACCTGCATGAAGTTGAATCCTGAAATTGTAACTCTGAAGCTATTTTCATAGGTTGCAACACTGACAACTAGTAAATGTATTGAATGGATGGGTGGCGTTGGATTCACAAAAAATTATCCAATAGAAAAGTACTATCGTGACTGCAAGATAGGTGAGTGATAGTTTCTTAACAAGTATTTCTTGTAGCATTAGTAGTATTGAAGTTTGAGGATGAATGACTGGCTATTTTTTTTAAGATGTTTTTTCCCTGAGACTGTAATCAACACTGATTCAATGGCTCAGATATGGGAAGGTAAAACTTTAGTTATAAATATCCGTGTATGTAAGGCTAGTTAAAATGTTTAATTAGGTACCAGTAAAATACAAACACGCACGTTGTGTCCCATTCTGTTAAGAAAATTCCAGTTCAAAAAAATTGAAAATACTTTCTTTGGCTTTAAGGTCTGAATCTCTGTGGAGTTTTATTTTCAAGACTTCCTTGTTTACCATTACAATCCTTGGACCTAACAGTTTGACATTTCTAACAATATTACCCTTTGACTGTTATTACTGATAGCATTTGTAAATATTTAAATTTTGTTGGTTATTTATGAAATGCTTTTCAGGAAAATGTCTTGTCATTATGTTGTACCTGCAGAAAAGTATTTTAATTGTTGCAGATAATAAAATATGAACATTTATGTAAATAATAATTCTCTAACTTGATCAGTAAAGCTTCACTTCATAATTGTAAATGTTCTAACTGGACTGTTAGAACAAGATCTTCGTCTCTCTTCATATACTCACTGTAGGTTTATAGTCTTCTAATTTATTTTCTTCTGATTTCAGGTACAATATATGAAGGAACTTCAAATATCCAGTTGAGCACCATTGCAAAAAGCTTAGCACAGGAGTACTGAAACCATAAGGACTTCTTGACTGTTAACAGAAATTATTTTGCTAAACGTTCATTGTGAATTACACATTTATTTGTAATGATAAAAACCATAAAGAAGAATACATCATCACAGACAAAATCATAAGGAAAACCATGAATTCCCCATTTCAGGACAGTGAGTGTGTAATTCATGCAAAATTGTGAATTCCACATTCAAATCAAAATCATGGGTTAAAAGTATTTCTTTCTGCCTGAGACACTTCTAAGCTGACACATTGGCTGAAAGTATTTTGTTGCTTTAGGTTATACAAACAGTGTATCTCCACTTTGAGATTTCGAAGTGAAAAGAAGCCAAATCTTTGGCTTGCCTGGTGTGAAAGGTTCTGTTAAGCCACCTGGGAGAAAGGACTCTACACGTGCTGCAGAACTGTTGCATGGCGTGAAGCTGCTGTTTGTTCGTGATGCCCTTTATTAGCATGGGGTACAGGTGAGGTATGTGGAAAGAGTGATGGCTTCCTCTCTCCCAGGTGGAGCGATGTCTGTGGAGCTGCTGTAACTGGAGTAATTTTTATAGCAGCCCTTAGTGTGTTCTTAAGTATATCTTGGTAATTAAGCCCTTCCAGCCCCAATTTGTAGTACTGAAAGGTGGATAATATCTGCCTCCCTTTCCAGCCTTCTCAGCTGTTAAGGGTTTTAATCTAAGAGGCTATTTACAGTTCTCCTTTCATAAAAGGTTGAGTTGAAATCTTTGTGAAATGGCGTTAAAAAAGCTCTAGTAGTTGTGCAAAAGACAGAGATATAAGCTAGGTGATAGGAATGCTGTGATACTACCTCACAGTGGCCTTTCCACGTTCAATGCATTTTACAAACTTTAATCCTCAGGGCCTTCCTGGGAGTTAGGGAGGGACTGTTAATTTGCAGCCTAGAAAACTCACTCATGGAAGTTAGTGGTTCTCTAGCAAAGTTTTTCTCCTTTTGAAAGAGAGAGAAGGGGGGGGGGTAAGAAGTACTTGCTTTTTTATCCCTCTCTGTTTACTTTAAAATTAGACATTTTATTTATGGCAGAAACCTCTTCAGTGCTGGAGAGCTAATTAACTAAGAATCAAAGAGACGGAAAGCTTAATATATGAAAAATCATTATAATTGCTGTAATTGACAATTTGTTTTGAGTGGTTTTGGGAGGGAAGCATTGGTTTTCTGGTTTTGGCTGACTTAGAAGAATCTCATTTTTAAAGCTTGCTAGTCACTGATGATTCACTTTGAGTGGAGCTTAGAATGTTACAGGCTGAGACTCCCAAAGGATTTTCTAGCAAAACTAGGGTAAATGACACTTAACAAGTAAGAATTTGTAAAAAAAGCAGGCTGCAGTGCCTTATACAAAGAAACAAGCAAGGAGGAAAAGCTCTATTAAAAAGTTTTCTGACTTTCTGTCAGCTTCAAAGGGAAGTAACTACTTTAGTGAATTACTCCCCCTACATACACGCTTTGCCTGTTGATAGGCGAAGAATTAATGTGGTAATGATCCTTATGCCAATAAAAAAAGCCCCTCCCATATCAGTTTGATCAACAGCTTTGAGATTTTCAAAAATACAAGAGTAGGAGGGTAGACTAGATGATTTCTGAAGTTTTCTTCTAGCATTATTATTATTATTATTATCATCATCATTATCATTATTAATGCATTTCAGGTTGTTTGCAGGCTTTCTTTCAGCTCAATTGAAACGGCTGGGGAGATGTTAGACTAGAATTAAGACTACAGACACCGCAACAGTTAACTACAGTTATTCTGCTCAACACAGTCTGTCTGCGAGTCTAAAATTATCATAACCATACTACAAAATGCTTGAGTCAGCGTTGATTACTGTGATGAGTTGCGCTAATGTGAGGCAGTCCTTAGCTGCTGTGGTTTAGCCTGCTTTGCTAACATGAGTGTCAGCAGAGATCAGGTTTTGATTCATACTGTTTAATAGGTCCCCTAGTTTGAGATACTACCTTAGCTTGGCTTCTGCAGTTTTGCATGAGGCTAGGAAGCGAGTGGCAATACTTAACTGACTTAATATAGTGCTAAAAGCAAACCCTTCATGAAGGAAAGTGCAGAGCTCTTCGAAGGACGGACTGTTAAAGGCTGGATATCCAGGATTATGTAAAAGGACTATCTCTTTTTGTAGAACTGCGTCAGGTATCCATTTGAAAAAATAATGAGGAAAAAAATCAAAATCATGTGATTTCCTACAGTCTGAACTCAGATGCCATAGTCCAGGAAACAACCTGAACAACCTCATCAGCTACTCAACAGTTCTTCTCAGAAAAGCAAGGCCAAGTCTTTAACTAATGTTACAGCTGTAAATATTTCACGTGTCTCAGTTCTATATGCTGTATTCTGTACACAGTAACTTTTGAAAGAAATGTATGTATTGTATTTGACTTTTGACTACGAAATTCTGTGGAGGAATATGCATACAAATTAATTATAACCACGGAGTTTCTTTTATCGTTGTTTTAAAAGGGCACGTACCACTGTGGAGAGCATTGGCTATTCTGTCGCCGACTCTGGCAAGAATTAACTTGTTTCATCCCCTTAAGTCTGATTCCATTGCTGCACTAACACAGACGTTGGTTTAGTAATAAGATGGGCTGTGCTGTTGTCCAGGAGCTGTTAAGAGCTGCCTGTGCTGCCCACCCCCTGTTCAGTTTGGGACAGGCATTTATGGATTGTCATAAATTGCATTTCTGCATTTGGCATTGTGAGCACAGGGCTGTTGACGGTGGCTGGCTGCACCAGTAGGTGTAGGGCTGCAGAGCTGGCGTCGTGAACACTATGAGGCTTTCTGTGCTAATGACAGGATTCAAAGTTGCTTTATACACCATATGCATTTATATTAGTGAGTTTTCCCTTTATATGCCCTTAGTGAGCCCAGTCAATCTAGTCTATTGCCCTGGAACAGCATTTTTCAGTATCAAATGGGCTCCCACAGTTAGCAGAAAAGACCTGTACTGAGAATGTAATAAAAGTGCCTGAATTTTATATTTGACAATACAGTGCTAATCCTGTACATCAGGTGATGGTTGTCTAATAATCTGTCATTTTAAATTGTGTCCCAGATCTTGCAATTTTTGTACTGGGAGAGAATGAATGTATCTTTTATCAGGTTTCTTTAGTATTATTGTGGTTTGTGATAAAGGTCTGAGGCAGGTTTCCACAGAAAGGTTTAATTGCTACATGGGAAATACTCAAATACAACATTTTATATGATGTTTTCTGTGTTGTTGTTTTTTCTTTCATATTTTCTTTTCCCCATATAAAGATTGTGTTAGAAAAGGCTTATGTGAAATATAAAGTAATTGTTCACTGGGAGCCTTTCACTATGTAAAGAATTTTCTAATTAACATGTTATTGCATTTCCATTTAGAAATCTTTTGGTGAGAGACACATTTCAAGTTCTTCCTACCAAGCTAAGCTCGATTTGAAACACAGGCTGGTTCGAAAGCAGCTGTCTGACTTTCCTGAGCTTGCTTATTGAATACATGAAAGCTGAAGAAACGTTTTTTCTCAACCCCAGAATGTATTCAGTGTACCACTGTGATAGATCTTCTCCTAAGAGAATTACATGAAAGTGGTTAACAGCTACCAGAAATACTTCATAAATATTTACCCGTTCTGTTATCACGGTGCAAACTGTTGGCGGAGGCACAAATCAAGTGAGCTGACGAGCAGATGAACATGTATTGTATGATTCCCAAAGAATTTTCACGTGATTTGTCATTTTATGTTGTATTGAAATACAGTCATTGCAGAGCGTTTTGCTAAGAGTTGTCTTCTCCTCTGAAGTGTAACTCTTTGGTCTAGGTCCAGGTGAGAGAGCATGGCTGGAAGTCTTACTCTTCTGGATTTGACTGTCCAGAGTTACGTAGCGTGGTTGATTGTACACACAGATGAGAGGATACCAGAGGTCTTTCTGAGCCCACACCAGAGACGGTCAAACATCAATGCATAGTGAATCCAGAGTTCCACGCTAACAAATAGGAATTACAGTAATTATTTCGGTTAAATATGCCAGTTGTAAGATCAGTCGCCATAATTAACAAAGTCCAGCTTAGCAGCATTGAGGGAATTTCTCATTATCTGATACTAGAGACATTATTAAGCTGCTTTGAAATCTTGGCGTTTATTATCCTCTAAAAATATTCTGTTCATGTGCAATAACTGTCTAATACATTAGGTGACTAGAACTAACCACTGTGATTCCTAATAGCTTGTTTCGTAGGTCAGAGCATTCAAATGTTGATTTGTATTGGTATATTAACGTTGAAAAGAACATGCAATGTATAATGTAACATTTTTTCTGATAAAATGCTTTGAAATACAAATCAAAAATATGTAAGGCAGCAATAGTAGCATTTTTATATATTCTTTCAAGTTCATTTACATCTTTCTGAAACTATTCTTCCTCTGTGTGTCTTACTAGCTGTAGAACTACTAATACTGGAAGACTATACATACAAAGAAATCTGAAGGTCACTTCTCTAAAGATCCTAAAGAAAAAGCACTCCCACCTGACAGAAAGCTGTGTCAATAGCCAAGTAACCAGCACTTGCAGAACTGGGTTTATTTAATATATACAATGAGGACTTCTGAACATGCAGAAACATGTTCATCAAACATTTTGCAAGGATCTCTGAAGAAAGGAAAGCTATTACAAGCTGTAACCACTCTCTTACCAAAAAAAAAAAAAAAAAAAAAAATCTAATAGCAACAGGAAAACCTAAAATACAGCAATAAATCCCCAACTTCCACAGTGCAAGCTTGTGTATTTGTGGGTCATCTAACCAGGAAATTAGCATATATGGTCTGAAAAGTAAATTCTGCTCTCTAACCAGCAGGTCTGGAGGTCTGCTGACAGTCTCTTTGAAGTGTTGCACAAACCATTGTCACAATTTGGGACAGTTTTAAAAACATCTGTTACAAATCACCAGATAAGGCAGGGCTGGACTGCTTTGGGTAGGTTTTACAGAGGAGAGAAACCAACTTGCAGACATTAGCAAGACTTAAAATGAGCTTCGCTTCATCTGTACCGATGGCTGGAGGGTCATGGTGGGAAAGTGCTCACCGGTGGGAAGAGCTGAAATGGAGTGTTACTGCTTGTTTGGTTTAGGGCCAAATGCAAGTTGGCAGATCAAGAAATGCCTTAGTGTTTGCCAGCTATGAGACGACTTTCTTTCCTAGTGTAGAGAGAACGAAGGGAAGAGTGGAGCTGCAATATGATGGGTTCACGTTGAGTTTGTATCCCGTGCCTCTCTGGATCCTGTAAGTTTGATTGTTTCGGTCTTGAAAAGTTTCCATTTTGGAGCCTGCAGAAGGTCTCTGGTGGGGTCTCCACTTTGTAGGAAACAAGAAGCTCTGATACACACATCCAGAGCTGACGTCCTCCTGGTTGAGGGGTTGTTTCCTGCCTTCTCTTACGAACATTGAGCCAAGACTTTTAAACAATGACCCACCCATCAGATGAACAGAACAATTTTCTGATCATCCTTGTCATCTGGTTACTTTGCTGCAAGTTTCTTGGATATTTTTGGCCTGAATTATTTTCTAGGACATGCCGCAAGATTTTTGTATTCACTAATTTGCATCTTTAATATGCAAATTAAATGCAAATTTTTCAATATAACCAGAGCAGTCATCCAGTTTTAATTTGATACTGTGTCGCTGAGGTTTTCTGCCTTTGTTTAGATGGTACCTAAAGACGTGATGATTACATTTTAGAAAGACACTAGCTTCTCTGGATATTTTTTTATCTGTAGGGATACAAAAAGCAGAGACTCTGAAAGGTTAAGAGTCCCAGAAGCTGCAAACGTTATTTATGCTAAAAAGCATTATCTGATATAACTTTGTTTATGGAGTTACTGTATCATGCACCCAACACCAGCTAAAGGACCAGCTGAAGCGAAAAAGCCAACTTTGAAGTGATACCAAGTTACAGGCACAACATTTTGCTTTTTTTTTTTTTTTTGCATTTTATCTGGTAGAGAACAGCTTTGTGTCAACTCTGCTAAACTGACCTAAAAATAATTGAGGAATAATTTGGAAATTAAGGTTCTGGAAATGTAGTTAAGTACTGAAAAGCTCTGTAGAACTTGTTTTGTTAATGGAGCTGTTGCAGATATAGCTGGTACAGAGCAAATGTGTTTTAGTGCAAAAGCTGATGCTGTTTGTTTTAGAAAGAAAATGTTAGACATTCTGTTGCTGAGATGGAGAATGTTTACACACCAAATGTAGCATTTGCTCCAATTGTTCCCGTAAGAATTGAGGCAAAGCACTTTTTTCAGCTCAGGCACTTTTTGAACTTTGAAAATGTTTTATGACTCCCTATTATGTACTAGAAGATGGTAATATGATATGAAGGCTGTATTTACGTTCATAGTCTTCCCCATGTTCAGAGAAAAATTCCTTGTGTTCCACTGTATGATTTTTATCAAACGCAAACTGTTATGCTGCCGCCTTAAATTCCAGATTACTTTGGTCTTCTCAATGTCTGTCCAACCAAGCTTTAAAAAGAAAGTAATTTTCTCAGTTTAATTGCTGCAATGTCTACATTTGATTGATATGGCAGGTTTTTTAGATTGTTGCTTGAATAATAAAAGCTAGATTCAGAAAGCTATTTGTCATAAAATATATTTGACTGCCATGCAGGATTCACAGTTTCCAAGGCCCAAAGTAAGGTGCAGCAGTAGGTCTCCCATTTTATACTAGAAGTATTTTACCTCTACTGTGCTTTGACTTCAGTGATTCAATTTGCAGAGATAAACAATTCTCTGGAGGTAATAATAGCTTGTCATTATTTAATAATTATTTAAAATGTGCCTTGTTACCCTTGTGTAAGAATCTGGGCCGCAAGAGAGTTGTGGTTGTCCTCTAATTCTTCAGGGGGCTGACACAGCACTGGGTTAAAGCACCCGATGATGGTGTCTCAGACTTATAATTTAATAGCCAACTTTCTCTATACTGCTGCTTCTATTTAGAAGTGTCCAAAAATCTTTTTTTTTTTTGAACTGTAAAAGCCTTCTGGCACTGAATTACATCTATTTCTTGACTGAAACATATCTGCTCTATGCTAACCTCATTATCCAGGAATGATTTCTAGAAGAGGAAGTGAAGAATAATTAAATCATTCCTAACTGAAGGAAATGCTTCGCAGAACTATGCAAATTCCAATTTGGCCAAGATGCTGTGGTTTCATATTCTATTTCTGGGAAGGGCAGAGGGAGAAGCAGTTAGTTTTGGAGTTACGGATAGCCAAGGTTCTGGCTTCATTTTTCTCTCTTGCCTTGAGATGAGAGCGTGCTGGGACATCCCTGTTCAGGAGGGAGCACAGTACCTGTTATCGCCTGCTTCTCGGTACCTGTCCTGCTGTAAGTGCTTGTAAATTAGACTTGCTGCAATGTCATCTGCTTTGGTTGACACTTGCTGAGATCCCTAAATGGGGTGTTTTGCCTGCTTGCAGAATTAGGGCTCAGCCCTCATCTGAAGTAGCGACTTCTCTGCAGTGATGTGCTGCCCTGGCAGCCAGTTAGGAGGGGATGGAGCCACTTCCCCCTGCTTCTCAGCCTGCGATACAGTGCCCGGAAAAAAAGGAGGATTATATTTTGGAGTAAAAAAATGAGATTCCTGTGCGTGCGCTCAGCAGGAGTGCCTGAGGGAGCCCACGGGCTGGGCACAGCCTTCCCGGGGCTCCAGGGCTCATGTCTTTAGATTTTCACATTTTTCCATCTGCAAATCTCACTCTTACAAGGCTTAAGGCAAAAAGAGGGCGGGAAAACCAAAAACCCCTAGCTATTTTTACATGGGAATGTTTGCGAATACATTAGTGATGTGTAATTGAATTATTAACCGGGAAAAATAAAATTAGAGTGCTGGAAGAATGGCTTTTCAGTGCCCCACAACTTTTGTCTTTCAAGGAATCAAATCTCTAAAATGAGTTCTGCATTCAAGAAATCCGCTTAGAATTAACAACATATGTCCTACTTTTCCAGCTTTTTCTTTAAAAGTTACATATTATAATAATGAAGTGTAAATAGCAAACTTCAGTGATTTGCAAAAGGTACCAGCCTTGCGTCTTTTCTAAACTGGTTGATTTATGTGCTGTTTGCTGTTTTTGAGAACACAAAACAATTAATTTATGTGTGAAAAGAACAGTGAATTAATCCTAGAGAGCCCTGGAGCCTTTAAAGACCTGAATCATATGTTGAGCTCGTTTAAAACTTGCATAAGAAATTAATGTAGAATAAAGCCCTTTAATTTGAAAAGTGCATCTATAGTAGGTGTCCCTAGGATATCTTCTGGATCATTATTCAGAAAGGTTAAGGAGGACTTTATTTTTTTCTTTCTTTCTTTTTTTATATTCAGTATGTATTTTCCAGTTTGCAGCTCAACATGGTGCATTTCAACTTATAAAGAGACTGAGATTTTAAAAAGAAACGGGGAGCTTTTTATTCACCTTCCACTTAATTTCCTTGCTGCCTTGCCAGTCCCAGCTTAATGAATGTAATTGCTACCTTTGATGAAAATACTATTATCAAGATCACACATTACATTGGAAAACAGTTTTTCTTTAAACACAGCTACTGCAGTCTCTAATTATGCATGTAACAAGTGGCTCCTGAACAAAAGAGCATGTTGTCTACAATTGCTAGGAATTGGAGCAAGGCAAATTTGAACAAAGAACAGATTAGATTTGCTCCATGCTCCACAAAGCCCATTCCCCTGATTAATTTCCTGCAAAAACTAAAACAATTCTCTCTTAAAAGAAACTAACCCTCATCCCCAGAATGATGCATATGCCATTTTTGTCAATCTATATGATGATAATGGCTACAGATTTAAATTATTAACTATTAGATGTAGTAAAATGGGAAAGCTCTTTTATAAACTTACCTTTTCATATGTAAATAAGCAGTACAAGGACTTAAGGAACAAAAACCTGACTTTTCTGTGGAAACGAGGAGCAAGAAAGCACCCAGTAACTGAAAGTCTGAATTGTGCATGTTTCATCCAATTATTTTGTCAGTTTACTCTGCGCTCCATATTCTGCACAGGCACTGCAGCAGGAGTATCAGGTCTCCTAACGTCATGTTGGATTTTCCAAGAATGGCATATTTGAGGGCTGCTTCCCATTGTGCGCACCTTGAGGAGAGTTCTTCTGAAAAGGGCTTCATTTAATTCTTAAAACAAGCGATTTTGTCAACAGGATTTAATGAGTCAAAATCAGAACTGGAAATACATTTTGCTATTATTCCATGGAAAAGCAGGCAGACACTGGTAAAATTTTGAATTAGTACTTGGCCGCTGATAAAATCCTGTGATATGGATTGAATTGTTTTTTGTGTTACCAATACAAGGAATTAGTCACAGCAATTTAGAACATAGTGTTATTTTTCATTCTTATTTCTATTGATCTAGGATCCCTAGCTGTGGCCCATTGTACAAGATGCATAATAAACCCCAGTTATCTGGGTAAAAGCAAAAAAAAAAAAAGAGTTCTGCTTCAAAGCGTTTACAGGATTGGATGTGGACTAATGTAAACATGTGTCTAGACTATTTTTAAGAAAAATTGGTGAGCAGAAGCAGTGTACTGGTAAAAAAGCATACCTAGCCCTGGATCCTCTCGCTTGCTCTAGTGAAAACGCTTTGTTCCTCCGAGCAAAGTCAGATTAGTCACATAAGAACTGATCCTGCAGCTGTAGTGAATGGTGGTGTCTGCTCGGCACTGTTCTCTGCCAGGCTCAACCCAAAGTCCCTTTACGTGTATTACACACTGCAGGTCTTGGTTCGGTTAGTCTGGCCTTCAGCTTTTTGGAGGAAGGTGTTTTGAATGGTGTCCTCTCTGCCACCGTAAGCTCTGCCTGGCTAGGCCATAGACACTAGCATCTGTGAAGTCTTCCAGTGGCCAAAGCCTTCAGTGCAGTCAATGAACAATGAAGTCTATTCAGGGACTCACTGGTGCTGAAACAGTTAAAACTAAATGTATTCTCTGTCATAAGCCTATCAAAGACATAAGGTGTTGAGGCCTCTGTGTAGTTTTAAAACACAGTGAACTATATCTTAATAGGGTTGGTTTATACTCTTGAAATTTGGATTTCTAAGCAAGACACTGCTGAGAAATCTCCCAGGTTTCACAGCTATTGCCTGCACTCCCAGTCCCTTTACATAAAGCAACGTCTCTTCATCCACAATGTATTTTCATGACTGCATATCTATATGTCAGCTCCACCCCTGCACTGCTCTGTGATGTCTAGTTTAGGTCTCTCTTAGACTGATTAACTCTGGTCTGTAGTGTTATGCTTGAAATAGGCGATGCTTCCTATGCTGGGATGACAATATTATGCAGTGTAACGCAGGACCATAAGATGCAGCAGAAGAGAAATGATTCTAAAATTAATGATGTGCAATGGCCAATAATAGGTTCCTCACTGTGAAGCTATTTTGCAAGAGAATGGCAGGGAGGGAAAGGAAGAGAGATACCAATTCTATTTTTCAAATGAATATTAATTGTGAGGATTTTTCTGAGTACCCACAGCCCTTCCTCTTCCTTGGGACTCATCCTGCAAGGTCCTTCGGCCTCTTGTTCTCATATCGCTGGGGAATGAAGGCCATGTGGAAACTTCCAGGACCGAGTTATGAGTGCTTTCAGTAAGGGCAGACTTTGCCAGTGCTGGGGAATTCAGTGCTGTTGGAGCTGCATTGCAGCAAACTTGCATGGGCAGGTAGAAGCTACCTCCTGCAGCCCTGCATGGTTTCTCATACTTCTCTTTGCAGCTACGGACTCAGGAAAACAACTTACAAGCCTGTATGCTTAGGAAATTTAAATTCTACCTTTTTAGAATATCAGCTAAACGTCAAAAGGTGGTGTCAACTGGCCAAGGTCAAAGGATTAAGAGAGTCTTAAATAATTTTTTAAAACCTACAAAGGTCCCAGTCTTCCAGCCTGTCATTTCAAAAATGAGTTACGCCGCGTGGGATGTGCATCCGTCCCACTGGATGTTGCAGGGCTGGGGCTGCTGAGCCCCGATGTCTCATTCAACACGCAGCAAATCATAAGGAGCTTCTTTCTGAGAAGGAAAGATAATAACAGACATGTTGTGTTAGTGCCAGCTGTGGAGAAGTGAGGTGGCAGAGGTATGTGTATTAGCAGCCTACTGTTTTCTGCATAATAGCTTCCAGGGTCTTTGTATCCTCATAATGTCAATGCAGAGATCAGGAGGACAATCCTGCCCCTGTTATACCTGTCATTTATCCCTTCCCAGTCACTAAAGGTGCTTTGTTTGCAGACTGTCACAGTTCTTCCCAACTCGCATTACTTGCAGTTAATACAAAATCTTTAAAATGTACCCTGCAGATAAGAAAAAAAAAAAACACAACAAAAAAACCACCCTCATAATTTTCCATGTGGATAGAATTAATCAAGATGTAATTATGACACCAAATGAAATTACTTAGAACATCATAAAATCCTTGTTCATCTCAGTGTCAGTATCTTCAAGAAACTAAATGTAAGAAAATTTAAGTCCTTTCTGTGGAAATTAAAATCCTTTCTGTTTCCAGACTCTTTTTCTTGAGTGTTTCAGATACCATGGGTCTTCTGATGATGGGACCACTGCAGAGCCTGCACTGGTGGAAAAGAAACCTGAGGACAGCCCTATATTTTTAAGGCTTCTAGCTGCAAATGTCAGTGACAAAAAAAAAAAAAAACACAACAAAAAAACCACCCTCATAATTTTCCATGTGGATAGAATTAATCAAGATGTAATTATGACACCAAATGAAATTACTTAGAACATCATAAAATCCTTGTTCATCTCAGTGTCAGTATCTTCAAGAAACTAAATGTAAGAAAATTTAAGTCCTTTCTGTGGAAATTAAAATCCTTTCTGTTTCCAGACTCTTTTTCTTGAGTGTTTCAGATACCATGGGTCTTCTGATGATGGGACCACTGCAGAGCCTGCACTGGTGGAAAAGAAACCTGAGGACAGCCCTATATTTTTAAGGCTTCTAGCTGCAAATGTCAGTGACAAAAAGGAACAGGATTATAATCACTGCCTGGGGAAGCTGGAGAACAAAATCAATATATTTAGAAAATCCATAATTACTTGTGGTTTAGTTCCTTGTCTTCCCCAAAACAAGTTGAAAGTAACCTCATGAGTTTGGGGAAACATATTTGTGTACTTTCTGAAGAAGTGTTAGGCTGTGAGTTTTTCTCCTTTTAGAAACTAATCCATTGTTCCCTGCAGTGGGTATTAGGTTCTTGTTTTACTGTAGCGTTTAATGCAGCACACTGTAAAAAGGCTGGCTGGAGAGAAGACGTGGCACTTGGACAGCATGAATATATATCCCTTCATCACACCATCCCCGCTTAGGTCTCGCATCAGCCAATTTCAGAAGTTTAGCACAATTACTAGCATAACCCCCAGATCCGTAAGCGTTCTTCCAGGTGTAATGTGGCACCTAATAATGCATTTTTTTAGCATAGATGTCATCTGGAATAAGCATTAATTCACAGGTGCCTTCATAGCCCCTAGTGTGGTAGTTGGGGATGCAGGAGAGATTTCTCTTGGGGTATGATGCACGTGCTGATTGCTACGGAGGAGCTCAAGCCTTGTACCTGTCAGCATCGGTTGTTTTGTATAGGCAGATCAAAGCAGGAACTTGCAAACTCAAGTCCCGAAGCCTGCACCCGGTGCTACAGTGACTGGAAAGCCACCAGCCCCATTCCCTGGGCAACCTCCTGTTTCTGTACGAAGTCCTCCTCGGTCAAAGGGTAGCTCTGCTCCCTCCCTTTGCAGAGCCACACGTGGTAGCAGGACGTCTGTGGTGACCACAAACTGGGATCTAACTATTATACAGCCAGTGGTGGGGCAGGGTGGGAGACTCGGGACGTCCCTTCGAGGGAGAGGGACTTGCAAACAGTGGACCAAAGAGGATTGTACAGAAGTGACAAGGAGAAGGCATCTAGTGAGCTTGTATCCAGCTCAGCCTCCTTCCCTTCTCCATCAAGTTCTTAAAATAGAGGAGGGGACAGATCTTGCACCTGCTTTTAAATAATCTCAGTGCAAATAATGTCTTTGCTTTTAAATAATCTCAGTGCAAATGCAAAAGGGAAAGAGTATTCGGTGCAAGAGGCCGCAGAGCTATGGAGATCACTTGCCTCTGCCGGATTGATGGAGCTGAGAACGGGCCAGCTCAGTGCACCTTGGCTTACACGCACTGGTCGTTTGTTTCACGCTCTTCTCTATCTAGATGTATGATCCAGAAAGAAGGAAAAAGTAGTTGAGGTTTAAACTCTTATCACTAAAGTGAGTCTCCCTCTACATTAAAAAACTATCCAGACATTGTAACAGGAATGGGTTCAGTTCTTATGTCATAAATTTGTGTGTGTAGAAAAAAGACTTATTGGTGAATTTAGCAGTATTTTTCGTTGAACTGGCAGTTGCTAACCATTACACCAGTATTTATTTGATTCTTAAAGAGCACAAAAGCATGGACTACAAATAAAGAAGATGGAGTAATAGCTTTGGACTGGACCACTAGCTTTAAACTTGAAATGAAGTGTCCAGTTTTGAGTTACTGTGTCCAAATGCCATTTGTACAGTTTGAAAAGTGGGGGCATTTTTCCAGCTTGTCACTGTTAGCTGTAGTTCATTCCAGTGAATGATATCACTGAAGGAGCAGTTGTTCTGCTATAAGTACCTCACTCATGACTGGAATGTATTAAATGTATTAATCTGTGCCTCGGAGTGTAATTTAGGGAAGCCCTACATTTGACACATTCTTGTACATCCTTATTTTATTGCCTTATCCTGCAGGTAACAATGTCTCAAAAGCAAGAGACTGGATGAAGTTAAAATTACATGTCACCAAATATTATATGCACTTTTTGTTGCTCATTTCGCTGTCAGAATTACAGATTTTCAACAACATTAGTTTAAATATGTTTATGACTTGATTTACACCTCCGATGTCAAAATAAAATCCCAGGCAGGAATCCAAGGCTTCTAATGAGCCAGGAGATGAGATGAAGCCATGAGGGGAATGTCCCCAGCCTCACAGCTACATCTTTCACGGCAAAACTCTGGCGCAAACAGCACCTAGGCCAACCAAAGATAAAACGTGAGGGTTGAGTTATCCTGGAGAGTATTTGTCAAACCTGCTTTAAGTCAGCAGAATAAAAATGTATTTTTGGGGCAAGGTTAGACCTTATGTCAACTAAGTGAACTCGTAAAGCATTTACAGCCATCTCATGACTATTACCTATCATAAATTTGAAACACACTTAATCTATAGGTGTACAATTTTGAGGTACTTCGAGATACTCTTACCACCTTCTATTTTCAATGTAACAATCATACATATTGCTGTTGGCAATTAAATAAGGACTTCATCAGTAGTAATAAATATCATTTTCTGAACTGCGTTATGAGTTACGCACCTGCGAAAAGAAATACATTTATTGTTGCCCAAACCAGGTGTAGGTATCGAAGCCCTGGCTGTTGCAGGCAAATATAGAGGCATATGCAACGTTGTGGTTATCAGCCCCGGATTCCTGGCAAGTAAGGCAGGTTAAGTAGTTGGATTGAAAGTGCAGCGCTAGTGACTATGTGCTGAAAACTAACTCACCTCTCATTCCTTCGTGTGATGTGGAAAGCATTTAATGACCGGTGCATCCCTTATTTATGTTTAATCAGAATTTCCCTGGAAGAGCTGCAACCCACGGTGCCAGCGCTGCGCTAGGAGCCAGCGATATTTACTCTAAACACACTGGGCTGCTTTTCTTGTATTGACATCCATGTCTTCCCTTGTATACATTTCAAAATAAATATCCCAAGCTACCCACAGCTTTTCCTACGGGGCAGAAAAGCCTTCGCTACGGAGCGAGGCAATTCATAAACGTAGCCAAGTGCCCCCGCTCCACCTGCAGGCATTGTCAGCTGGCAGTGATGGGGATGATAGAGGAGATGGGACCAGTGACTGAACTCCGACCTTATCGATCCAGCCACCTCCACCCAGCTGAGTTGCTGCGGTCCAGTCAGCTGAAAAGGAATTTAAAGGGCAGTCATCTTCCCTGCTCAGCCCTCCTGTCATTAATAACGTTTTCATCCATGACAGTGATAAACACACGGTACTTGAGGAGAGTTTATTAAGGTCAGTCTATAAATAAAAATTAAAATTTAAAAAAATGGGTTTACACAGATGAACAGATGGATGAATAAAGTGATTGGTAAAACAATAAATATGAAAATAGACAGATGGATGAAGTATCTGGCAGCGATCTTCTAAAAGCCCAATGCCTCAAATACTGGCAATGTTATACTAGACCCTTCTCTCCCCTCTGATAAAAACCAGATTTAATGAAGCTGCTGCAGAACTTACAGGTTTCGTGGATCTATGGCCTGACTAATATTTTGTCATTTAATGCCTATTCTCCAGCCTGATAAAAAGGATTGCAGCCATTTCTCTATGTCAGGTATATAACTGAGTGCTACTAAAATTTAAATGTCTCATCTGTCCTTGGATTTAAATACAGATGGCCTTAAACCTCCGAGTTTTTCTTAATGCAAGATGGTATACAATACCCTGCCTGACTTCTTTTATCATTCTCAAAGAGACAGAGAGTTGTATCTCTAGTGGAATTCAGGCTGCTGGCAAGCAAATATTCTTCTTCACTTCCAAAATCTGAATATCGTGCAGAAAAATAAAACCAAAAAGCCCAATAACATTTCAGCCCCCATCAGCTGAGGAATGCTGGCAGGTCTTTCTGCTTTATAAAATGCAAGTCCACTTGATCCAAACTTTCCTTGGGAATCATTTAATGGCTTGCTATCATGAGAGTTAAATTATAAATTTAATCCTTAGTTTAGCATTGTTTAAAAGTGACGAGATGCTAGCAAAGGAGAAAAGTTCATTGCAATTTCGCGTGATTTTTGAAGCGTTTGTTTCTGTGCTGGCTCTGCAGGTAGCTGAGCTTGAGCGAGGGGAGGCATCATTTAGGGAAGCTCATACAATCATTAAGGGTAAACACTTGACTCAGATTCAAGACCGTAGGCTTTAAGTTTGCAACATCTAAAAGAACCTTAATTGTTGCCTCTGGTTAAATATTTCAAAACCGTTACTTAGATCATTGTGATTATTGATCCTTTATTATGCCTTTGTTCCTTGATGGTCATGCAGACATTAACTCGCATTAAGCGGCGTCACGTGCATCATTGTTTGCTGCAAATGAAGATTTTGAATGCAGAATCTGAACGGCAGCTCAGGACTCGTCCAGCGCGAGCCTGCCATCAATTTCCATTGAAAGTGGCTGCCTAAGTGAAATGGATGAGAAGAGAGGGTGCCCGGCGCCTCGCAGAAACTGCGAGACTCTGCATGATTTGGTCCTTAGGAAGCAATTCAGTCTAATAATGAAGAGGTGATGGGGCACATAACTACTGTTAGTTAAATCCAGGTTTAAATGGAATAAACCAAGAGTATTGCAGGTCCCTAATGAACAATCAAAAAGGTGGTTAGGATTGTGCAGAGCAGCTGTATTACTTAAAAATAAGCAACAGTTAGGGGAATAATGGCTTTCAGCCAGTTGTCAAGTAGATCTGAATGGCAGATTGGAGAGGAGGCAGAGATCCTTCCGTCAGCTGTCCCCATCCAGCCCGGGACTGAGCTGGCCATAACCTGTGACACGGGATCACAGTGCGGTGGCTCTGTACCCCACGGCCTCACCAGGCCACCGGCATGGTTCCTTCTGCTTAGAGGGAGCAGAAGGCAGCCTGGGGTCCCAGCCACCAAACCCGGGAGCTGGAGGGTCTCTGCAGGCAGCAAGCCTCCAAATTTGCTGTCAGCTAGGAGAGGGTGAGCTCCCTTCCCGGCAGCAGAGAACAAGTCAGGATGCAATTTAACCATCCCTGTGGTTTTAAAACATTTTTTAAACAGGAGGTTGCATTATTTTGATGATGGGATTATGTTCAGCAAAGCTGGAGTTGAGGCTATAAGAATTATAATGGGTGAAAAAAAAAAGGATCCTTTTGAGGCTCTCGTCGCATGTCTTCAGTTCCCTTTAAGACTCCTGGAATATTTTAGGAAAACTACTCCAAAACTGTGACTGCACCTGAGGACTTTCAGAAGATTTGCTGGGTGCTGCCACTGCCTTGGTGAACCTGGTACAGAATGGGTGAGTATGAGCAGCGGGAAGGGCACAGATTCAGGCCTTCAGTGTTTTTGGTTTCTTTTTGAAAGTTAACATAGTAACCAAGGTTTCGTATGTCAGGAATGTTATCTTGCTGTGCAATGCCCTGGAAAATGCCCTTTCTTCAATTTTTGCCTTTCTACTTTATCACTTAGTTTCAAGGTCTCATACCCAGATGGGATTCAAGGCAGAAGCTGTGGCTGTGACCTTTTAGGCATGAGGCTGGCGGTGGTGTGAGCTGGGTCTTCCTCTGAAAACGGGACTGGGACCCCATGTCCCAGTAGCACTTCCATCCTATTATCTGAGTAATTCTGATCCTCTGCAATCAGCTCCTGCACGCTCCTCGCTGCCTTCCTCTCCCTGGATCTGTCTGAGGATGACTATTGATAGCATTTGGTAACTATTTGCTGCTGACCGATGCAGGCACGTCAGTCACTCCAGTAACTGAGCGTTCTTGGGTGAAAGAAGAAATTCACAGATGTTTCCTTTGAAGGAGTTTCATGAATAACCCCATGAATGGACAACATGCTCTCACCTTTACTTCTCACTCAGGCAAAACTCTTGCTGTAGGAAGGAGCCTGTTCGGTGTATCAGTCAATAATCTCTTTTACAAGTCTGGAAAAGCCAAACAGCAGCAACTGGCTTTTCAACCAGGGGTACGAGAAATAAAGCCATTTGGAGAATGATCTGAAATTGCAAAGTGACCTCTCTCTAGAAACAGGGGAGAGGAACAGGGAGGACAAGGAGAGGAAGAGAGATATAAAGAATTTTTATTTGTTTGCTAATACAAATGTTTGAAATTGCATGGCCTCCTTCGAGATACCGAGGCTTTCTAATTGGCGAGTGATTTTATAGCACAGGTAGAAATGTGCAGTACAGGAAAAAAGGAACAGGGAGGAAAAAGAAGTCACTGACGCAGCAGAAGGAGCAAATTCACTCATCAAGATTTGTGTTTAAATTATTTGAAAATATACTGCATCTGTTTAATGTTTAAAGCAAAAGAAAGTGGAAAAGTAACTGAGCATGAGATAGCTTTCAATAAATAATCATGGAGTAAATAGGTAAATACGCATGGGAGCACTGCAAATGCACAAGTAGTTTTGTGCCAATAAAATGCAAAGGATAAAAATAAAATACAATACAGCTGCAAAAGTATTTATATAAATCATGAAAATGTAAGGAAAGGAAAAAAGAACCAGCTGCCCCATGCACATTTTGAACAAGGTAATAGAAGGAATATAACTTTACCGCTGCAGAATGTATTAGAAGCTGTGAAATAACTTAACCTGACTGCAACATAAGGTTTTTCAGGGCTGACGTTCACATACAAGTTTTGCTGCGAACACACGATGTTCAGGCGGGGACAGGTTGCAAAGCAAAACTGTGCTCATTAGTCATTTGTCTCAACGTTTGTAACTGGAAAGTTTAATTGTGATCCTGTGTCCCAGGGTAAGAGCTTACAGTGGGTCTGGGGCACCGATTTTTC
>NW_008795129.1:22768219-22776777 GCF_000699145.1 Aptenodytes forsteri
CAGGGAGGCCGGGCCCCGGCGCTTTTCCTCCGGGTGGGCTCCCAGCTGGGGTCTGTCCCCCGCCCGATGGCGTGGGGGCTCAGGCGGGCTTGCGGGCGCTGCAGCCCCGGCGTGGCGCGGCCGGCCAGGGCCGGCGGCAGGAGGGTGAAATTTGGTCTGCACAATTTCAGGGAGTGCCCAGTGAGCTGGGACGACACAGCTTGCGAGTCAGGATGAAATGCTTTTCAGGCAC
This sequence comes from Aptenodytes forsteri, assembly GCF_000699145.1. Taxonomy (NCBI): domain Eukaryota; kingdom Metazoa; phylum Chordata; class Aves; order Sphenisciformes; family Spheniscidae; genus Aptenodytes; species Aptenodytes forsteri. Next base: position 22,768,452 of record NW_008795129.1, read on the forward strand.
ATTTATTTCCAAAAATTAAAAAAAAAAAGAAATTGAAATTGTTTCTGCAGTGTCGCAAACAAGAAATACCCGACGTAGGGCTGAAGCGTGGCCTCGCTCGCCCTGGCAGCACACCTCCCAAGAGGAACTGAAGCTGCTTCCCAGTAAAACTGTTGCAGCAAAGTACATCACATAAAAAGTGAATTTAAGTACAGCTGCCGAGGCTCAGCGAAGGGCTGGGCACCCACCCTGCAGAGGGGTCACTGTGTGCGTGTCCCCTTACACACGAATACCTCAACGGCAGGTGGGGAACGCTGCTTCGTGTGCGCCGCAGGAGCAAATCTGTTTCCAAGAGCCGCTTTGTGGGTGAACAGTTTTAAATCCATTCAAAACCCAAATGGACAGTTCTGGCAGCGTTCCTCGTGATGTGTTTATTACGAAGCAGGAGGGAAGCTTATGATGAACAAGGACTTCCGTGGCAGAGATGCCCATGGATGGGAGCAGCAGGCAGCAGCTCGGCACGTGTGGGCAAAGAGCAGGCAGCCTCGCGGCCTCCATGGGCGTACGTGCACAACCGAAAACTGAGGGCGAAATGCATGAAATGTGTAAGGTGTGTTTCAGGACCTCAGCACAAAGGTCTGCCAGGGGTACAGTTACAGGCGCCTCCGAGCAGACATCTGCTGCTCTCCAACCTGGCCCCCTCCTTGCCCCGGACCTGGTGTTTTCTATACATCATCGCAAAATACGTTTGCCAAATAGAGAAGGATAAAATTGGCAGGTGGAAACATTTTGTTTTTCCGCCTGCTCAGAGGTTGCAAATATTGTGTCACAACACGCTGACTAAAAGTGGCAGTTGCTTTCTTTTTATTGGCACTGGCTGCAAGATGTTAGCATTGCTCTTAAAGATTGCATAAACTTTGTAATTTAGGTGGAGTCGCCGCTTCTGTTATTAATTCCTGGTTTTGAAAGGTTTATCAGTTGAACACAAAATACTTGCTTTACAATTAAACCTGGTAGGTAAGACTGTCAGCTGAGGGGGAGATTTGTTTTGTAATTAAGAAACCTTCCCAGTCAGTTGTTGGCATCTTTTGATTTACAGGCATGCACCCGAACGGTCATTTTGGGACAGGCCGTTGCGCTTGGATCCTGCCCGCTGCACCTGCTGGGGAGCGCGGCCGCTTGCCCCAGCCCAGCGCTGCAGCTGCTCCGGGGCCGGAAACCTTCCCTGCAGCTGTCGGTGGGAGAGCACCTTCCACCCCACCTCGTGCTTTCTGGGCACAATTTCATGGCGTTCGTTTTTGTCACAAGATGCATGAGAAGAAAATAGAGTGATGCTCTTGCTGCTGTGAAATTAAGTGCGGAGCATCGCCGGGCTTGCCAGAGGTTTCTCACTAGCACGCCCCAGCACAGCCCGGTTTATCTCCCTCGGGAGAAAGCGTGAACTCCCCGGTGCTCTTGGCTCAGCCTCCCACTAATGAGCACCCTGAGTTTTACCTGGGAAATATGAAAAATTACAAAGGAAGGTCAGAGGTTAGGTAAAAGAGTTGAGTTAAGGCAGCGTGAAACCACAGGCAGTAGCGAAAGATTTATTTTGCTGGATTTATATCAGCTCTTTAGGCCAGATTCCAGGTCTTGCAGCTACAATTCACGGTGGCAAACACTGCAGCTGGGCTCTTCATTTGAGCCGGCATGGGAGCTTTATCACCCTTGTCCAGTCGGATGCTGCTCCTTATTTGCCAGCCAAGCCAATAGTGATTAAATGGCATTTCTCAGCGTGCAGGTTGGAACGTTATTAGCTCTTATCTCTAATTGCTGTCATTTTGAAAGTGTTTCGAACAGATGGCTCTAAGAGAATAAGAGTGAAAAGAGAGCCTTTCATACCTGTGACAAACAAAAAAAAATGCTTGCTGGGCTTCTAGCTCGTGCTTGTGGGGTTAAATGTGGGGAAAATAGGCCAAATCCCACTCTGGCTTCTGCGGAAAAGGGAACCAAGGACACCAGGGACACCAGGACTGCCCTGGGATGGGTTCCCACTCACTAACGTCTGTTTGCTCTTCGAGGGTGACCCTGTCCCCATACTACTCTGACCTGCCTGGTGGGAATGTACTGTTGGGCTCACCGGGGAAATGGGCATTCCCCTGTGCTTTGGCCCCGACGTGCAGCTCCTGGGAGTCAGTGGGGCTCCTCCGGGTGCCCGGCGCCGGGTGGGCTGCCTTGGTGGGGTGTGTAACGCGATGCACCCCTGCACACCCTGCCTGCCTACGTCCCACCACCAGCATGTACGTACCAGCACTGCAGAGGAAGGATTCGACCCACTCCAGTGTGCTCCAGGCGCACAACAGTTACCTGTATTAAATCATTGCCTTCAAAATAATCAAGCTCATTACTAGATTATGTGCTACAAGGTCTGGGTGCATAAACCCTTAGCACGAAAAATTCTCTTATTTTGCTAACTGCTTAAACGTAAAACTGCAACAGAAAGAAATTGTTCCCGTGACTCATATTTTTCATCATTTGGTCATTAAATAGTGATGGATATAAACCTATAAAGTACCTAAACTGAACCTTTTAACAATCCATGAGCAATACTATCATTTCTTTAATAGAACTCGCTGACCGTGCCTTTCTCAGATGCCATTTGTCATTTTCAGCATGCAATAATCAATAACTTGGCTTTGAAATAAATAATATAACAGTCACAATATATTATCTTTCAGGCTGGCCTTATACTAACCATAAAACAAGACTTGGAAAGATGAAAACTTTAGGTAAATGCCAAAAATGAAGTAACTGAGAGTAGGAGCTAAATGAACAAGAAGCTTTACATAGTTTCCCTTCCAAATTTATTGGTACTTCCCTTCCTTTTAGGAAACTATTATCTACTTCCAAAATAAAAGCAAGAATTTGGGATCATCTGAGTTCAGATTTGGGACAAATGCCGTCCCCTTGATTCCCTTGCCACGGGGCTGGTGCAGCATTGCTCTCCCAGGCACTGGGTCAGCAAGGTGTGTAAGCACCAGCATCAGCCTGCTGTTATTCACTGGAGCAATTAAACACATGCTAAGTTTTAAACATATGATTGTTACATTAAAATCAATAGGGCCCAAGAGCGCGTCTAAATTAAACGTGTTTCTAAACCCAGCTGGAGTTTAGAAAAGCAGCTCCATGACGAGATGGCTAAATCCCGATGAAGTTTTGGGGACCTTCCTCAGGCCCTGTGAGAGTGGGAGGTGGCGTGGGCTCCGAGAACAGAGCCATGGGCGGTGCTGAGTGCAGTGGCATGTGCCAGCTGTCCCTGCAGGGACCTGAGCCATCACCCAGGGAAATCCCTGCGCTGTGCGGCCTGCCAGTGTGGCATGCTGGGCTCCATCTCATGGAAGTCTTGGACGGAGTCTGTTGCAAAGTCTAGGCATGTTTGTAGACACCAACATAAATGCCGTCTGCTTCCTCTACCACCTTATAAATCCATTCATATGAGTAGAAAGGACAGGCTGGAGCACTGTGTAAGACAGGGTACACGTAGGATGCAAGAGCAAGCTTAACTCTGCATTTCCTCCTTTGACCAGTCCTTACTCAAATCCTAAAATGTCCCACGTATTTATTTTTCTTGGTTGAATTTAGTCCATAGCCAAGAAAGCCTGCCAAAACCCCTGCTCAGCCTGGGCTGATGGTTGATCACTTCCACCCAAAAGCGAGCCTGCAGTTTCAGTTCTGGGGCAGATGATGTAAGCGGGGAAGAAGCCAGACCTTTTTCAGGTTCAGGAGAACAGTCCTGAGAGCAGAAGACCCCCTAAGAGATCAGTTTTTCTAGCTCACTCTTCTTAGGAGTGAAAGCTCAGAAAAGAGTTTGCATCAGAGTAAAACCTCCAGGTCCAAACCTTTGGAGCAGCTGAAATCCACTGGCACTAGCACTGCTCCAAGTCCCTCGCCCATGTCCTTCACTTAAGAAGGGGGCGTTGTACACAGGAGCTGACAGAGAGGGACGTTCGTGCAGCCATAGGCTTCCTCCCGCACCTGAGCCACCTGGCAGGGCAGGGCCGGGCAGCTGGGGCCACCATGGTCCCTGTCTCCCTCCTTGGGGCTGGATATTTTCTGATTAGGAAGAGAAGCGTGGGCCACAGGAGCTGACAGAGAGGGACGTTCGTGCAGCCATAGGCTTCCTCCCGCACCTGAGCCACCGCGCTGGGCAGGGCCGGGCAGCTGGGGCCACCATGTCTCCCTCCTTGGGGCTGGATATTTTCTGATTAGGAAGAGAAGCGTGGGCTTCTGCCTGGCAAACTCGCTTTTAAGTGTTGTTTCAAGACTCCCCACTGAGTTTTTCAAAGGTTTGCCGAGTCTGAAAGAGCAAGGGAAAAGGCAAAGACTTTGTGTAAATAAATTCTGGCAGTTCAGCTCTGAGGCAGCGTTTCTTCAGCCTTCGGTGTAATGGCTTCGGCTGCTCTTTCCAGCCATGACCTCTTTTTGGAAGCTCTTCCGGGCCACAGCGGTGCTCCACGGTAGGGCCATGTCCAGCCCTGGAGGACAGCACTCACTGACAGAGGGGCAGTTGGCAGAACATCCCCTGTCATCCCCAGTGCTATTTAATTGCTGAGATTTAGATATAAACAACAGAAGTTCCTGTCCTCAGGTCTGAGCAGCCCTTGTCACTCTTATTGTTTGAAATAATGATAACAATTAAAACCACACAAGCTCAACGTTAAACCACTTACATCCCCTGCCGCAGGTGTAATCGATACGGCCCCAGCACACGCCATCCAGATGAGCCACTTCGTCTTGACCACCTTTTGGAAGTCACTTAATCACCCGTCCTTTTCCTGCCCCATCTCGACTGCCAGGTCTTCAGGGCAGAAATGGCCGGAGTAACAGTGGTTTAGTGCTTCAGACAATGAAGTCCCAGCCTCAGCTCGACTCCCCAGCAGCTCTTGTAAACAGAAATAATTAATTTTACATTGTCTTTTTAAGAACAGGAAAGAGGGAGTTTGAAGGAAGCGATTTAATTTGATTTGCTCTTTTACTTTTGAGCAGAATTGAGGAGAACAATTAGGGTGACGAACTGGGAGAGGCCAGGCAAGAAGGAAACTTTAAGACCTCTGAGGAGAGATAACTGGAGTCTGTGGAGCATTTATTATAAGTAGCGCCAGCACGTGAATCTAAAAATAGCATCTCTGATGCTGTGTGTATATGACTGATATTAAAAATGACTGATTTAAAAGAAAGTGCTTCACCTCTGTTGCCAACCAGGAAGGTAGGTCTCTAGTATTCTCAGACTTAAATGCTGCCAGTATTTCACGTTAGGATAGTCATAAAGTTAAAGGTTAATAGGCTGTACAAATGACAGAGTTTAAAGGGAAAAATGAAGATGGGAAGATTTCTAGCACTTAGGGAACATTTTAAAAATTAAGCTCCTCTGCCTAATGTAATTTTTCCTATATTCTCTCTCACACTGTTGATCATTATTGAAAATATTTCTATTTGCATAAGTGATTTCTCCTTCACTGCCCACCTCCGTTTGCTTTTTGGACCATCATTACTTCCCACAGTACATGATGAGTCATAATCCTGCTGCCTGCCATAACAGTCTGCTGCCGTGAGAATGTGATAGGGCGAAATTAAAGCCGTAGCCTCAGAGGGAGGATGGGCAGGGAGACCTGGAGCACGAGGAAGGCTTTTATTTAAATGCGAGTCATTAGAATTGGCAGGTTGAGGAGAAAGGCAAACACATGCGTTGCTGGAAATGGGATTTGGTTGTGGAGTTTCAGATTAGCTCAAAAGATGTTGTGAGTGGCAAAAGCGTATTGCTGTGTCAGCCTCGCTACCGTGGATGGCATGCACTCTGTTCTCTAACACTGGAGCTAGAAATTAGAGTCTAATGGCGAGATTTCCATGACTAAGATAAATACTTTTACACGGAGACTGCCAGTTATCACATTTGCTTTTGCACTGATGAAGATAAATTCTCCCTTGGTTTCTCTGTAGGCCTTTCAGACCAACTGGAAAAGGCCATGCTTTGAGCATCGCTTCTTGTGGCACTCCTGGGACTAAAATTGCAGTGAAGCACAGCTCTTTAAAACGTACTATTTCTTGGGTGGCCCAAATGCTCTTCCCTCCGTCTGATGGGTTCCTGCTGATCACAGAAAGATTTAGGGTGGAGGACATCTACTCCAGCCCCTGAAATCAAGGCGATCTTTTTCATCTTGTCCCAAGTACAACTACTACACTCATCATAAGGCCAAACTACAATAAGCAGTTGACAATGAGTGAAAGCACCTTCCAGCCAACATTTATTCTTACTGCTTTCTTTGTGCATGCAGGTGACTGACAGTCCGCTCCAGGTACCTCTGAAGTCTGGGTGTGCAGAGACTCTCCCTGGGTGCGCTGCCTGGGAGGCAAATAAAAAGTCTGGGCTCTGCTTGGTTTTGGCGTCTAGACCCACGCAGGCCTCCACCAGTGCCCCTGGCTATAGCTTTTCTTCCTCTGTGTTCTTCATCTAGTTTCCACTTTTCTGCAACATGGCCTTAAAAACCTTCTGGGCCTGAGAGATGCTGAAGAGGTCCGATACTCCTGATTTACTGTAGTCCGAGCAACAAATAGGTATGGAATAAATATGGCTGCTGAGCAAAAGGCTCTTCCACTCTGGAGCTGAAATGAAATAGAGAAGGGACCATGCCTTGGTGCTCCCTCTGGTAATGAATTTTATGCCTCTACCACAGGACCAGAGCTTTGTATCTGCACAGAAACTTCCTGAAGTTGTAGGAGATGATCCATGCAGAGCTGCTTTGAAAACCAGGACGTGAGGCTTCACATTCCTTGTGCACAGATCAAGGTAAAACCCAGAGAGCCCCTATGGCAAATGTTTTAAGGATTACTGTTGCTCTTGGTGTCCTGCAGCAGCGACTCAAGACTGCAGTAGAGCTGTTCCCTGCTATGAAAAAATATACATAGCATATTTTCACAAATTTCTATGAAATTTCCAGGAATATTGAATGGTGAGATCTCATTTTCTTCCTTCCTTCTTTGCTTGAGTTTCTATATTCCAGTCTTCAGTTTCTGCTACACTATATATCCTCCCAACCCTATAACATTAGTTTAGCAGAACACAATAGCGTTGGACTCTTTGTTTAAAAGATGTGCAAGCATTGTATTTCTTTTGCATGTGACACTGCATAGAACATGACAAAAATATTTTAAAAAATGAAAGCAGAGGTAAACCCACCATAACCTACCTCCTTGTTCCTTCCTGCAGGGACTAAAATGCTGAATAAAAGAAATAAAAGGACTGCAAGGAGTAAAACGCTTGCAATGCAAACAGATTTCTCAAGAATTTCTTTTACCATTGCTTGGATGAAAAACTTTTGCAAGATCTCCAGTAATTAATTTGCAGAGCATTTTCCGTGTCTGAAACTATCCGTCATGCACTGATGTCATGCCTGTCTCCCAAAGTCACGCCTTTGGGAGAGTTTGCAGCTCCTCTTTCCACGCTCAGGACCCCTTGCTCTGCAACTAACTTCTTGGATCCAAATAAGACCGCTGCAGGGAAGAGGTATTTTTCATGCTGAGCCTTTGCCTCTGGGGCAGCTTTGCCTCAGAGACCCACACACCGCTGGGCTGGCTGGTGGAGCCCTTCATCCCTCTGCATCAGCAGTCACTCGCGTAAGCAGGTCTATGGAGTCGGTGGAATTGCTTGTGTGAAGAAGTGCTCAGCTAAAAGAAAAGGGTCCTTTCTATTTGGTCCTTTGCAATTTCTGGCTCTTCATACATTTTTACAGACAGATGGAATGGTTATAATATTCCAAAATAAAAGACAGTTTTCTTCTGAAAAAGAGGCCATACCTAAAAGTTGAGTGTGGAAAATGCTGCCTGTAGCCTTTTATTAGCTTCACTCACGCTAATATATCTGCCTTGTATGCCGAGAAAAGTATAAACAAATGGCAGGGTATTGGTTTTTCAATAACAAGGTTTAAACCAAGGATATAAAAAGCATATCCTATCTGATGCTATTTATGAAACAATTAATATTGTCAATGTCTTTTCCATCTCCTCCAAGTTACACATACAGCATAAACTTTGATATATCTCTAAGAACTACAAAAAATACCAGCTGAAGAATAAATGGGGCAATGCGCCAACACTATTGGAAAGGGAAACGATTTCCATGTCTTCTTATAAAATGCTTTGATATTAAAATAAACCAAGATGTAATTCTCTTGAATTTGCCTGTGAAGGCTCAGGGCATAGTAGACAAAGGGTCCCGGTTTTAGCTTGTAATCTCAGGATTTATATACAGTTGATTATTTTGTTGGCTTTTACAATAGCAGCAAGTCTCTAATTCTTCTTTTCGCTTTTCGCA
>NW_008795129.1:22777085-22783487 GCF_000699145.1 Aptenodytes forsteri
GTATTAGTATTAGTATTAGCACTGTTAGTATAATAACAATAGCAGTAATTCCCCGCAAATTGAGATGGAAATCTGTTCGCAGACAAAAGCGGAAACATTTTGGTAAGAATATCATACATAGCCCAAGTTTCCCAGGCGAAGATTATCGTGGCAGCTTTGCGTTCCTGTTTCAATCGCCTCTCCTGCCCTTGTTTGTCACCTGAAAATTTCAGAGCTGCTTATCAATAATCCTCTGTGTGCCACGCTGCTGCAAAGCATTCCGATCAATGCATTATCATTTCAGAGCTTGATTATGAAGGTGAAGGGCATTACCAAGGACATCTGGAAATTCTGATCAGTGTTCTGCAATCTCTGATCAGCTTCAGTGCTTTGCAGGCATAGTCTCTGGAACAGAATAAAATCAGAATCTCTAACTAGAGAGGCAGTGCCTTATCCTCTCCTTCATACCAACCCTTGCTGCCAATAAGCAAACAAACAAAAAGCAGAGGTATCATCTGCACATTCGCCCTAGAGTCTTTTAGCATATTAGCTATTCCTCGCTCCGTTGCAGCTCTCAAGCACAGCAATACATAACAAACTTCTCACGGCAGCATGATGTGTACTGTCCTGACTGGAATATTTGAGGCAACAGTGATCTAGAGAAAATAGAAATATATTAAAAGGTTTTTTGGGGTTTTTTAAGACAGTGTTACACAAGTAAATTAGATCTCATACTCTGGGAATGACAACACATGGTAAGAATACACATCAGGCTGCTGAGGAGAAACAGCTAGTTTTTGCTTAGTATGTCAGGATTATTATTTTGTCAATTCTGTTGCTCTGTAGATACTCAACAGTATTTAAATGTATTACATTTCATGCATATGCCAAGCTGAAATTGTTCCACTTTCTGTCATACATATTATTATTATTATTATTATTATTAATTATTTGCCCTATCTGCCACCTTGAACAAGATGTTCAATTGTACACAGTCCCCTTTCACTTTTTTTTCTGATATTATTCATGGATCCTTAATGACAAGCCAAAAATCTACCTAATGTAAAATAAGGTGGAAAAAGCCATCCTTGGTTCCTAGCTAGCTTTGTTAGTGCTTCATGGTTGCTTCTCATATCTCTATATGAGGAAGGAGTTTCAAGCCACCGTTCTGGACTGCAAGGCTGAACTGGTCGGGTCCCCATGGCTTAACATTAAAGACAATCTCCTGTTATGTGGAAAACAGTGGTGTAACTATGATGGCCATGATGCTGATGAAGCTGAGTATTGGAAGTTTTGCACAACAGTGCATTTAGTCCTTCTACTGCTCTCCACCAACATTGCTTTAATCAAGTTTATTACTGATTAATTTCTGATATGTATTGCTAATGTTTAACTAAAATATATTAAAAATATTTTCTGCATAATGCTTGCCTTTCTAATAGATTTCTAATTGTTCAGCCATGTAAAAAAAGAAGTAATGCATGCTACATAAATGTAAAGCTGTGACCCAAAGAAGGATGGTTTGGAATTTGGCTTTGGAGGAAAGAATGCTTACCCCAGTGCAGTCATTTCTTGGCCTCTGATGCTTTATCTTTATAATGTGGGTTTAAGCACTTATAATAATATATAAAGAGAGTGGAAATAAGGAACTTTGTTATCTAGGATAAGGTTTTCCCTAGAATATACAGAAATGTTATATGGAAAGAAGCCCAGAAACCTTCTTTTCTCTGTCTGGTTTGCAGAACTGGCAGAACAGAGTCTGTGCACCATGGGAGTGAGGCGAGTACCCGAGCTGTCTGCATGTCTGAAGACAAGATGTCCTGTTGATGCCCCAGCCAAAAGAGGTAGAAGGAGCCTCCTGTGGTGTGCACATCACTTGGGCTTCTTGGGATTCCTGAAACATTGAGCTTGCCTGAGGAGTAGCCTTCCCTGGAGACTGGCAGGCAAGACAGAGTCATTAATAAGTGCAAAGCACACTGAGGTCTTGACATAGAAGCTCTTGCAGAAGCACAAAATGGTCCCATCATTCATTTATTCTGCAAAACCACAAGCTATTTTGGGGATCTGCTGACTCAGAACAAGCTGGTTCAGATTGTCATGCCATTTATAATAAAAGTTCTTAGGGAAATTAGGGTGATCTCAGGATCTTTTAATAAAATTCAAAATACAGCTCATGTTCAGTATGTACGTTCAGCATAACTCTCATACAATTGCCAAGGATCTCCGATATGAACACGAGAGTCTTTATAAGCAGCTGATTTTTGAGTCAATGGGCTGTAACACTTTTGAAATCAATGATTATTTAAGAACTCCTAAAACTGCACATTGTCTAGCTGCTGTGCATGCGAACATTGGATCGACTCTGCTCTCTGTTGGCTCTCTGCAAATGGATAATTTGGATCTGAGGTCTGAAGGCTGAGTGTGGATTAGAACACCTCTTTTCTAGCCAGGCCAGTAAAACATTCACCATACAGCTTTGCAGCAATTTTTTGTTTCAGTAGGAGCTGAAAATACTCAGCGTTTTTCAGGTGTGGTTCCAGGAAACTCATGGATTTTCATAAATAAGCTATTTGTAGCCACAGAGAGATCTGCTTATTTAGGATTTCACCAGTGCTGGTTTACACAGTTTATTTTGGGTTTTTTGACATTTGACATGATAGCTCAGAGTTTATGACTTGGTGTATAAGCACCAGTCTTCAGACTTAGAACCACAAGCTGCAAAGCTACCATCTACCTGTTGTTCTTTGGGTGTTTCTGTCCTGTCATATTTTGAAACAGGTAAGATGAGTTACAGTAAAGCTTACATTTGGACGAGATGTTAAAAGACAGCACATGCTCTGCCTTGAAATCCTCCAGTGATACTTTTGACAGATTTCCTCCAGTATATTTAGCTGACCTCTATTCTGTGAGTTTGCTTGTGAAAGTGATAAATTGTGCACACATGACTAATATCAACACAAAGATGATTAGACTTTCTAGAAATTAGACTGGTGGGCAGGTCACTATGACAAAAGCAAAGGATATGTTGTACGAGTTTGTGATGACTGCAGAGCATCATATCACTATATAGAGCATGTGTGTAGTGCTGTGTGAGATGAAGACTGTACTTAGACCACATCATTTGCCCATCAGTTCTGTCCCTGTGGATTTATTCCAAATTACATGGGAGTTTGCAACAAAACTTGTTTCACAAAAACATCACGACCTCGAAATTTTTCCTCTTTCCTGTAAAAATGATATCTTTGTGAGTCAGACACAGGACTGTGATGGGCCTCAGAAATAAAAGTCTCATAAATTAAACAACCTGCTTTCTTGCAGTGCTATAAGGTTCTAATATTTGTCAGGAAAGAGTCCATTTAAAGTCTTCCATTTAAAGGTACAAAAATGCCATTGTAAGGCATAATAAGGGAACACTTTTAACTGTTCCAAAATACCTCCCAACCCACACACATCACATACACCCTGGTACACTCAACCAAGTGAAACCTGAGATAGGTTACGAAGCATAATTCACTTGTAGTTTTTCTACTCTTGAATAAAACTTCTGTACCAAATACATCCTGCAACAGACATTCCTTTTGATGAGAAAGTAACATCCCTTTTCTGGGTAACCTCTGTTTGTTTCCAATCATGCGTTTCAGAAGAGGCAATTGAAAGAATGACAGAGAAATTCAATGTTTCTGAACAACTCAGATTTTGCAAAGGCCCTGATAGTATGTAACGATTTGCAGGAGGAAGGGGAGAGCCATTGACAGTGGCTCAAACTCTACAGCAGTTAATCATCTTTGGCATTCACAAAATTGGTTTTAGCTGACTGGACATAGAGCATAACAGCAGCTCTAAAATCTGATGGTGGAAGAATTCATTTCAATTGCCTGGGAAAGTAGTGTTTCTGCGTGGGGCAAGCTGTTAACTGTGTTCTCATCCCTTCTTTCTTCTCCCTCTGAACACCTAAACCCTGATGCAAGGAGGTACTTCAGCACTTCCCCGTGGAAGAAACTGTTTAAAGTTAACCATGAAATCAAGTAGTGTCTTGATGGATTACTGTTTCCCTACAATTGCTGTAAGGCCAAACGCTGCAAACATCTACAGGAGAGCACGGGGCTGGTCTAGGGAGAGACTTCTGGCTGGCCAGTGCCACCTTCTGCAAAGCCATGGCAGGCTGGGCAGGAGGAGGTCCTGCCACTGTCAGAAACCTTCTGTCAGAATAGAAGCAGGTGGAAACCTCACCGCTTCTGCCCTGCAAGTCCTGGCTGCCGTCCTCCCATGGCTGGGCTGCCGGGCATGCTCCCAGTTGGACAAACAAAGGAGCAAGGAAAGTAAGGACTGCACTTTCCTCAACCCCCTGGGGATGGAAAAGAGGAAACTGAATCCAAAGTGACAGACGTTTGTCACCTGTGGTTACAGTGGGAGACACTCAGGGACAACAGCTATAAAGGTGGTATAAGAATCTGTGTGAAATACAATGATTGCAGGCTGCAGCGGGTAACTTCTGTCAGGCAAACCGGGCTGTTAGCATGGTGCTCTGTGAGCATATAAAATCAGCACGCTGTAAGGTAGGGCATTTTGGAGCTAATATAAGTGTGGCCCCACAGAATCATACAGCACAGATTCACGCTTTGGCTTAGCAAGAGTGTGGCTCTTTAGAAAAATAATGAAAAAGAAGAGGCAGTGCTGAGACAGGATAAATAAGGAGATAAATCACTTTGCAGTACAATGCAAGCCAAAACCTGAAAATAAACAATTACTTTAAATCATATCACAAACATCACATTTATACAATTGATCCATGTGTAAATTAGCCAATTAATTCTGAATTGGAACACTAATGAAATAATAATTATCTGTTTACAATGGAATGGTAGGAGTGTGAGTCTAGAAACAGAAATAAAAGAAAGACTGCAGCAAAATTCACTCAGCTCCATCACCACTGGGCACGGGGGGGACGGTCGATACCAGTCTTTAATGTCCAGCTATTGCTGGGGGGGCATAAATAAAATACATAAATATGTGAGAAACCTATGGGCCGCAAATGACAGGGGTGTAGAAAGGCTCTTTTAGAACATTGCTTGCTTTTTTTTGTAATAAAGAATTGCAAAGTGGAAATGTCTTTTAACATCTTCAGAGGCTGGCTTGGTTTTTTGTCCCTGCTTGGCTTTCTGCTACGAGTGGTTGTTTACCCTAAGGGACTCCAGAGGGATTAGGACCTCGTAGTTACCAAAGCAGTGAAAGATGGATGGAAAAGGGTGGGAGTTTCAATACAGAATGATTTTGGTGACTCATATCTAAATCGAGATCTTCACTGAGATGGAAAAATGCACTGGGGTCTTCTATAAGAACTTGCAACCTTGGTTTTTCATGTAAGAGCTGCAAACAGATAAAATAGAGCTTTAGCCCGGGTCCTCATAGGATAGGCAAGAGCCCTGGTTAGGTGACTATAGGCTGTTTTCTGTACAGAAACTATTTTCTGTCTCTCATTTTTTCTATACTTTTTACCCCAGAGTTGAGGAGTATTTCCACTGAAATAGCATTGCTTTGAAAAATTCCCAATGAGCTTTACTTCGCCTGATGCCTTTAAGTGAAACAGTTGTTAACAAGAGCAGAATATTTCTGTAAGCTCCTATAAATTGCTGAGACCCCATCCCTAAGATGTGCTTTGCGGATTTTTCATTTCTGCACCTCCCTGTTTATCTAAACTGCTCCTTGCAACGAAAATAACAGTTTAGAAATGATCACATAAGAGATGGTGCTCTGAAGAAAGTCACATACACTTGAAGGTATATGAAATATCATGCCTGTTGCAGCCAAAAATATTACCTGATTGGGTCTATGTACATTTTCCCTGGATTTATAACCCCCAAATGTTCGGGGGGAAGCAGAACTCCTGGGGATAGATTGCAAGCATTAACATTGAGAAGTTTGATTCAGATAAAAGATGTCTTATTTCAAATTGCCAGGTGGGTGTCCTTAAAAGGGAATAGCAAGAGAAATCAGTTACATTTGATCAGGGCATTAAAACGTTTAAATGTAGAGATTGTTGCCCCCCTATGCACATGCGCACGCTTTCGAGTCTGTAGCTCTGCATATGCCAGGACAGATTTTTGCAGTGCATGCTCACATGTGTTTCAAATGTTTAGAAACACACCACAACTGAGAGGCTGGTATGCTCCCTTCCCTTCCCTCCTTTCCTTTTTCCTTTCCTTTCCCTTTCCCTTCCTTCCCCTCCCCTCTCCTCTCCTTTTCCCTTTCCCTTTCCCTTTCCCCTTCAGGACGCTGATCTACGCTACCGGCTCAGCTCCAAACGGGAGCCACACCTGCCCGCCCAGCTGCCGCCGGCGGAGTGGGCCGGTGTACCCACGGGCAATAGGCGGTATTACAGCTGTACCGGAGGTCACGTCGCGGCCCTCAGGGGCCAGAGCTGCC
>NW_008795129.1:22785304-22787013 GCF_000699145.1 Aptenodytes forsteri
TCCCCGGAGCCGCTGCTGAAGGCGGAGGGGGAGCAGAAGGAGCTGGACTCCAAGAGCCCCGACGAGATCGTCCTGGAGGAGAGCGACTCGGAGGAGGCGAAGAAGGAGGGAGGCGCGGAGGACTGGAAGAAGCGGGAGGAGAGCCCGGAGAAGAAGCCCTGCCGCAAGAAGAAGACGCGCACGGTGTTCAGCCGCAGCCAGGTCTTCCAGCTGGAGTCCACCTTCGACATGAAGCGCTACCTGAGCAGCTCGGAGCGGGCCGGCCTGGCCGCCTCCCTGCACCTGACAGAGACCCAGGTGAAGATCTGGTTCCAAAATCGCCGCAACAAGTGGAAGAGGCAGCTGGCGGCCGAGCTGGAGGCGGCCAACCTCAGCCACGCCGCCGCGCAGCGCATCGTCCGCGTCCCCATCCTCTACCACGAGAACTCGGGCGCGGAGGGGGGCGCGGGGGGCGGCGGAGCCCCCGGCACCCAGCCCCTGCTCACCTTCCCTCACCCCGTCTACTATTCCCACCCCGTGGTCACCTCCGTGCCGCTCCTGCGGCCCGTGTACCCCTCGGCGGGGGGTGCTGGGAAGAAAGTCACGAAAATTTAGGGGGAAAAAAATGGGGGGAGGGAAAGGAAAATAAGGAAAATGAAAGCGCGAACTTGTAGAGAACCCTGGAGCTGTCACACATTTTGTAAACGTGGACAAAAACCGCGATGGTCTCTGTGGCTTTAGTTTTATTTTTGTAAAAAAAAAAAAAAAAAAAAAAAGGTAAAAAAAAAAAAAGGAGAAGAATGATCCCAGGCCACTCCTCGAGATTTGCCAAAAACTAACAGGAAGCTGAATTTCTGTTCCTTTCGGACTTCTCCTTCTGCCTCCAAATTGTTCAGACTCCTGATCCTGTCGTGACTCAAACTTCATCGACCGCGGCTTTTCATTTAAGCAGACCTCGGTACCGGTTTGCCTCTTTGCTTTCCCATGTTTTGTACCTTTCGGTTTCTGTCATGGGACTTTATAACGAGCAAGAAATACAGCCTCAAAGTGAACGGTTAAACACACCCGCACGCTTTGAGTGACCCTTATTTATTATCGTTTACTTAGATATTTTTAATTCTTGTTTATAATTCTTCCTTTCCTGGTTGTTGGGTTGTTTGGGGTTTTTTTTCCTTGTAAAGTTATTTCGGTATTTTGGGAAAAAAAATCTGTACCCTTTTGCTTTCTTTTGTAATACTAATTATGATTATTATTATTGTACTTTTGAACTGTGCAATATTGTACGACGATTCTTAAAGCACTGCTTTTATTTGAATGGTGAGGAAAGGGGTTTTAGCATTGTATAATTGCATTCGTTCATGTTGTACAAAATAAAATAAAAAAGAATTAAAAGCGAAGGAAAGTGAGAAGAGAGGAGCAGGGCATGGGAATAAGCATCAGCCCGGTTTATGCGAATAAATAAGGGAGATTCGGTGAGCTGGGCGCTTTAAGTGAAGGACAATCAACTTTAGGGTAATTTTAATTTATTTGATATGATGTACAGTTTTCTTCTAAAGTCCACCGACTATGTGGATTTTAATAGGCAGAAATCAAGAGAGGAGTGGACTCCTCTAGTCTCTCTCTGTCTTGGTGTCTGCTCACCTGTTGTCTGACAATTGTTTGCTGTCTTCCCAAGGGTTTGGGTTGGTTTCTTTTCTTTATTTTATTTTAATTCCCCCCCCCCCCCCCCC
>NW_008795129.1:22787619-22788273 GCF_000699145.1 Aptenodytes forsteri
CTCCCGCCCGCCCCTCCCTCTCCCCCCGCCGGCGTAGCGCCTCCCGGCGAGGGTCGGTGCTGCCCTTCCCCTTCTCCCCCCTTCTCCGGGGGGCTGCCACAGGGGCCCTCCCCAAAGGTACCCCAGGGTGTCCGCCCCCCCCCTCCGGCGGGCCGCGCCCTCTGCCCACGGCCGGAGCCATCACTCGTGTTAATACACCCGGCACGGTTATTTCGAGATAGGATCGCTCTCCGCTTCCCGAAGGTTGGCCCGAATCGACGTGTTTATAGCGCCGAGGGCAGGATTTCGGGCCAAAGAAATAAAAATAAAACTCAGCGTTGGGAAAAGATAATCCTGCGTTTTCTTTTCGTTTGGGATAAAAACCCTGGCAATGGGTCGTAAATGAAAAATAAACAGAGTTTCGGAGTCAAAATACGCTGCTCGCTGTGTCGCCTACAAACAGAGTGATGCCTTTTCTGTTTGCAGTACTAACTTCGGGACAAGTCGCTTGCAGCTCATTAAAAATATTGTTGTAATAGCAAATACGTCTTTCCATTTTACAGCGCGGTAGCACGATGTTATCAAACGGCAAGGAAAAAAAAAAAAAAAAAAAAAAAAAAAAAAAAAAAAAAACCAGCTCAGGCAGCGAGGATGAAGATGCGCTGGGATAGGCGT
>NW_008795129.1:22788877-22790548 GCF_000699145.1 Aptenodytes forsteri
CTTCTTTTTAATTAAGGGAAAAAAAAAAAAAGAAGGGAAAAAAAAGGAAAACCAGAGCCCAGGTTTTCTGCTTCTTGCTGCCCTTGCACGCCGCGGAATCGACAGCAGACAACAGGCTGTGAAACCGCGCAATAAAGTTGGACACAGACGGTGGGCTGAGGGCGTGTGACCCCAATTCGTTGCCCCCTGACCGGCACCCCTCCTGCAGCGGGACTTCCCGGGACTGGACGGGCTTTTCCTCCCTCCCTGGCCGGGAAGAAGCCCTCGGAGAGGGATGCTCCTTTCCGTCCGCATCCACAGCGAGCCGGGTCTGGCGCTCAGGCTTTTCTCAAGCCCTCAGAAAGTCTCCCCGAACTCCATCCTACCCCCAAATGCTCCGGCGAAAAGGGAAGCGAGCGGTTTCATCTCTCCCTTCTAGGGACGAGGTGACATTTGGCGGTGGATGCCCACCGGGCGAGGGCTCTGCAGCAGACCCGGCTTTCCCGGCTGCGCTGAGCCGCTCTCGGGCGGGGAGCGCCGGCGAGGAGCGGGACAGGCTGCCAAGGTAAACACCCCCCCCGCACCCCCGGCCCTGCCTAAAGTTTCTGGAGAGTCCGCATCAACTGCTGCCCTCGGATGGAGTGAAAGCAATCGCTTTGAGTGATGGAGAAAACAACATCTTTACAGAGAGAAAAACTGTTTGCCAGGGAGGTTGGTGTAATTCAAAGAAAGTTGCTTCATTCCTCTAAGCTGTTAGCAACTCCGCGGCCACTTCTGTTTACTGCTGCAATCCCACTCGGCAAATACCTGCCTTTGTTTGCAATTCAAGAGATAACACGATTCTTCTCGGCCACTGTTTTGAGCTTGGCTGAACAGAACTAGCTCGCCTGTTTGTGGTCGAAACATACATGTATTTCTTTTATTTGGTAGTAAATAGAGGCTTGCTGTGTATAGCAAACAGCGAGGGGAAAGATATAAACTTCCCGGCCACCAGATTTGGGGATTCAGAAGAGTTTTGCCTCCCGGAGGGCTGAAGTAGGGACCGGAGCGGAGCGGAGCCCGCGGGCAGTTCGGCCCCTCCAGCAGCCGCACGCTCCGGGGAGCGAGCTTGGGAGGTTGGTATTTTGTTTATTGTTATTTTAAATTTTTTCTGCATCCGAAGACTTCCAAATTTTCTGGTACAGGTTGGTGAGAAATGTTTGATTCTGCTGGCAGGGGCTGCGACGTGCAGGACGGGTGGCGGAGGTGGGGACACGAGGTGGGGACACACGGAGCCGCTCCCCGCTCCGGGGGAATAATCCCGCTTTAAAACAGTGGTGGAAATACGTGGGGTTTGTTTTTTTTTTCAAATATGCTGCAAGTGTCTCTGTAATAATCACTTTACTCTATCGACTCGGTATAGTGTGCTACCGGAATGAGAAGACCATTAAGAGCATTAACAGATTGGTACAGCATAATGCTTCAGTTCGTATTGATCGCGAAACGTCTGTAAAATATTGTTTCAAATGAATCTATTGTTCCTGCGCTCTTTCGGCGGTGTTGATGACCTTGGTTTGTTCTCGCACATCCAAATTATCCTCTCGCCGCTCCCATCTGATTGGGAACCGGGCGGCGGGACCCGCCGTCCCCGCCGCCCCGGGCCACCCCCGCGGACCCGCGCCTACCCGAAAGCGTAGTCTGAGGGGTCGGAAC
>NW_008795129.1:22792317-22793569 GCF_000699145.1 Aptenodytes forsteri
TGCCCCCGCGAAAACCCCTCCCCGTGGCCGCCAGCCCCTGCCCTGATGAATATTTGATCAGATGGTAATGAGAGCGTGGCTGGGCTGCTTCCCCCCGCGGGAGCGACGCCGGGGCCGGCCCGGCCCGCCGGTCCTCCCCTCCCGACAGCAACGGCGAGCATCCCGCAGAGGCTGCCTTGGCTTCCCTCCCTCCCGAGCGGAGCGGCCGTTTCCCACGTTTCGCCTGAAACACTCATTTCGGGGAAATCCGGTCGTTTTCTAGCTGTGGCCGGGCAGAGCTCACGCCTGCCCGCAGCGCTTGTGCATCTCGCCCCGGCCAGCGTCCATCTGCCCGGCCCGGTCTGGGAGCATCCCCTCGGCCCGGCCGCAGCCACCCGGGCGGTTCCCACGGGCAGAACCCGCTCCGTGGGGAAGGGAGGACCCCGCCAGGGGCACACCGGTCTGCTGGTGGACTTTGAAGGAAAGGAGCGCTGGCGCGGGCGGCAGCTGGAGGCCAGCGGTGCCACCGCGGTGTCACGTCGGGGGGCTGCCGGGGGTTGCTCCTCGGTTGCCCTCCCTCCCGGCTCCGGGCCCGTCCCCGCGAAGGAGCCGAGGGCTGGCAGCGCCCAGGGGCTCTCCCCAGGCCGCGCTGGTCCCCTCGACGGCTTTTGCCGGGAGCTCCCTTGCCCCACTCCCCGCCCGCGGGAGCGGTGCTGGGGTCTGGGTGCGGGACCAGCCGGGGCGGCAGAGCGGGATGAAGGACGATTTCTTAAATTGTATTTCAGTGCGGGGTCTTTCCGGGTTAATGAGCTGACATCATGATTAAAGCTGACCATTTGTAATGTGTCGCGACCCTGTTGAAAAGCACTGAAAAGGTTAATGTGGTAAAACAGGACAGCACCTGCCCCTCACAGGGAGAGGAGGAGCTCGAACACTTTTCCTAATCAATTAGTCCATTAATGAGTCTATCAAGTAGTTAAGTAGTTAAAGATTATGCCGCTGGTCTGGGTAACAGTCGTCATCTCGCTATACCTAATTATATTATAAGTACTTTATTCAATATACCAGACATAATATGGTGACTCGGAGTTAATGAAAATGTCATTTTAAAACGTCTTGACATTTGTCTCTATTGATTTGTATATTTCCATCTCATTCTTTGCTTTCCCCGATTTGATTTTTTTTTTGGGGGGGAGTATGTTTCTGGAGAGGGGGAACGACCGCACCGGGGGAGGACTCAACAGCCGGAGCCGGGCCGCCTCCGCCGGCGGGG
>NW_008795129.1:22793627-22793869 GCF_000699145.1 Aptenodytes forsteri
AGGCCAAGGGTATTGCACCTGGACACAAATGCGATCAAAAACACCGGGATTTCAGAGCTGGAGCTGCGCTTGCCGCTCGCTCCTCTCCGCGGGACGCCTCCCCAGCCGTACCCGGGGGCTGCAGCAGCCCCCCGGTGTTGTTTTCCCGGAGCTGTTGTGCCCTGACCCGCGGGGTGGGGGGGCACTGGCCCAACCAGCCGCAAAACTCGCCCCATTTTCATTAAACAGCGATATTTCCAGGC
>NW_008795129.1:22794518-22795095 GCF_000699145.1 Aptenodytes forsteri
CGTCGTCTGCTGCCCCGGCCCGGCCGCAGGCTGCCGCCCGCAGGTTTTCCTTTCCACGGGCAGCGGTGGCGGGGGAAGAGCCGCGATCGCTGTGATTTGTTCCCCCCGAGGGGAAGAGCCCCTGACTCCTGACAAAGTTTATTTGGAGATGCGGGAGGACCTCCCCTCCCTCCCTGCTCCCCCCGGCCCGCAGACCCTGGGAAGGAAACGCAAGAGGCATTTCACGAGACATTTGTTATCGGCTGCGGCGCAGCGCAAAACCCGATTTCTCGAAGAAGGCTTTTCCCGGGGCTGCCGAGCAGCCAGCACACCCTAACAGTATCTTTTCCCCTCCTCTCTAATGAACAAGAAGCGTAAAGATCCGCGGGTATGCACATGTTTATCCCAACACCCACGCCCCGGCCGGCATAAGACACTCAGCCCGCGGCCCTCTCACCCACTGGAGGTGGAGGGCGAGGAGGCATGGCGGGCGCTCAGCATCCCTCCCCCGGGGGCGCGGGGTCAGAGTAGCCCCTGGAGCCCCGGGGACCGCGGTGAGGACCCCGCGGGGGTCCTCCCCCGCCCCCGCGCCCCCACG
>NW_008795129.1:22795485-22795924 GCF_000699145.1 Aptenodytes forsteri
GGGGCCGCGGGGGGCTCGGCCCCGGCCCGGCCCCCGCTGGGGGGGTGGGGGTGGGGGCATGTCGCACCCTCCCTGCTTTCGGGGAAGAGCGAATTTGCGCCGTCCGTGGCTGAAGGGGGGAGGAAGGAACTCCGTGAAAAATATGGTGGCTTTTTTTTTTCCTTCCCACTCCACCCAGGGTTGATTTCCCCGAAGGGGCGCGATGCGATGGATAACGCTCGTTTTCTTCGATTCTGCTTATTTACAGCGCTCGGGCAAGGGGAAGGAAGATATTTATTTTTTAGTATTAATTCTGACTAAACGGTCTGTGAAATGCAATGCTATAAAGTAAAATCTGCCGGCTCGTACCGGGTAGGAAAGCACCCCTAGCCTGGTACTCAGCTGCCTTCACTGAGGCATGCACAGCCACCTGTCCGGCCGGCCGGCCCGGCGGCACTCC
>NW_008795129.1:22796653-22797068 GCF_000699145.1 Aptenodytes forsteri
ACCGGCAGGCCGGCACAGCCAAGAAGAAGACGCGCACGGTGTTCAGCCGCAGCCAGGTCTATCAGCTGGAGTCCACCTTCGACATGAAGCGCTACTTGAGCAGCTCGGAGCGGGCCTGCCTGGCCTCCAGCCTGCAGCTCACCGAGACCCAGGTGAAGACCTGGTTCCAGAACCGCAGGAACAAGTGGAAACGGCAGCTCTCGGCCGAGCTGGAGGCGGCCAACATGGCCCACGCCTCGGCGCAGACTCTAGTGGGGATGCCGCTGGTGTTCAGAGACAATTCCCTCCTCCGAGTGCCAGTGCCCCGGTCCATCGCCTTCCCCGCCCCTCTCTACTACCCCGGCAGCAACCTCTCGGCCTTACCGCTCTACAACCTCTACAACAAGATCGACTACTGAGCCGCCGCGCTCCCCTC
>NW_008795129.1:22817345-22817798 GCF_000699145.1 Aptenodytes forsteri
GCCCCGCCGGCACCGAGCGCGGCGGATGTTTACAGCAGCAGTAATGAGGGTGCCTTCACGGGGTAACGAAAAAAAAGAGAGAAATAAAAGATCCGAAGGGATAAATAAGGTGATTTTCAACGCGTGGTGGGAACGAGGAAGCTCCCCCAGCGTTTCTTTCCCGACAAAGCCGGTATTTTAAGCGGCAGACTCAGGTTTGCCGCCCGGTGCTTTTGCCCGGCAGTAGCGGCAAGCCAGGACGAGCTCAGCCCCGCTGCCGGCGGGGACATCGAGGTGAGCATCGGCACCCGGGTATCCCTGCCGTCGCTCGGATTTTCGGACTCTTTTTTAGGGGGAATTATTCGTATTTCTGCTTTGCCCCTTAACGTTATTACAGCCCAGCTGTAGCTGTCCCTACCCCCGCGGCACGGGCCTGGCGCTACGGGCTGGTTGCGACCCGCCTGGGCCCGGGGC
>NW_008795129.1:22818549-22873994 GCF_000699145.1 Aptenodytes forsteri
CACGGCTCCGCGTCCGCTCCCCGGCGGGATCGCGGGTGCCGGAGCCTCACCGCCGCTAGCCTCGGCCCTCCCTCGGTTCTAGGGCCCTTCTCTCACTCTCTTCCCTTCCCGCCGCAGCCGGCAGCATCTTCCGCATCCTGACGTGCTTCTCCGGGACCGGACTGCGGGAGCGACCGTGCCTCTGGCGCCTCAGTGCTTCCGTAATCCGCTGCTGCTGCAGGAAGAAAGCTTTTCCTTGGCGTTGCGTGGAGCAGGGAGAGGAACTCGTGCAATATGAAAACGGTACTCTTAATGTCTTCTTAGTGAAAGTTCAGACTGGTCGTCCTAACGCTTTCAACAAAGCGGCCTGCTTTGTTCGCGAAACGCTTACCGGCTAGCTAAATGATAGAGCGTGCTATGTTAAGAGGAGCTATAAAAGCGCTGATTTCTTATCTGTTCAGTAAAAAAGAGCTTTCGGAAATGATGGAATTGCAAAGGTGCACCCTGTAGTTAAGTCAGCATCGCAGTTTCAGCAGGATGCATTTTCCCTATAACATCTTCTTTATGAGTTATTTCTTGTGGTGCTTGAAAATTTTACCAGGACTTTGTTGTTTGAGGTGGGTGTGACAATTATGTTGTTTGGCAATCCCGGTTGTGAAGCAGTTGCATTTGTGAAAGTGTGCAGAGCTCGTTGTGTGCTTTTTTTTTTTTTGGTAATGTGTAAAACAGGATATAATTAAATTCTGATATTTTATAATTTTTTTGTGGATTAAAAATGCCTTCGGGAAATCCTTCCAGGTTTCTGATGTAAGCAGCTTTGCTTCCTGGAGTGCTGCTTGTTGATTGCTTTTGGGCTGGTTAGTAACCGTTGTACTGGGCGCCTCAGATCCTCGTGTTTGTTGTTTGAGCTTTCTGCCATGAGCACTAAAGGCAAGTAGCACGCTCAGTCTAATTCTGAAAAGGCAAGTAGCACGCTCAGTCTAATTCTCGTAGTTGTTCTGAATTCCTTTACATTTTGTGTCCTAGTACATCCATCTGAAATACTCACTGAGGTACATTTCACTGTTTCAAGTGTGATGACGGTGCTGCTGAATTCTCTGTAGTATTCATATAGAAATATGTGTGGCAAATTCTCAAGCATATCTGTCTTTTTTCTCAAGTATTCCCAAAGCAGAGCTGAAAAAAGGAGTTAAGAAAGAAGTTTTTATTTCCTATTCTTAACGTTTTTTTTATCACCATGTTTAAATAGCAGAAAGAGCACTTTGTGTTTACATAGTGGGTTTTTTTTTTGGAAGGATGTCTTGCAGAACACCTACGAAAGCTCCCACTTAAATTTTTCTGGTGTAAGAATGTGTAGTGCTTATATTAGTATACAACTTGATGATTGTTCAGTTACTGACAAGTGCTGAACTAGAATAGTTGTACACTAAATTTGAACCTTGTCCTAGTTCATCTGCTCATTCTCTCTTGATTTATTTCTCAGAGGTCTAATCTTAACCTCTACAGTTGCACATACAAATTCAGGAGTGACAGTGTTATAGAAAATGTGAGTTAATTTACTTCTCTGTCCTTTTAGCACAAGGGAAATGTGCTGTTAAGTCTTTCTGAAGCCTTAAAAACAGTTTTGGTGGTTTTGTTGGTGTACATACAATGAACAGTTTCTTCTTTCAGAGTGTTTGTAAGGTCTGTGCTGTCTTCCCAGCTGAAATTTGCTGTTCATAGCCTCTGCTCTCCTTCTTTGAATTTTTGTATATACAACTAACTAGTCCTATGAAGTGAGTGCTGCAGTTACCTTCAGAGTCATTGATTTGTCATTGAATTGTTGGTTTTTTTTCGTCACATCACATTTACATGTTTGCTCTACATTTCAGTACCCCACAAAGCATAACTTTCCTTTCTTATCTGACTTTCTGTAGACTTTAAGAGGGGAAAAAAAAAATCTTAAAGCTGTTTCACTGGAAATATTTTATAGCACTTATGGAAGCCTAAGGATTGGAAAGTTGCAGAGAGCCCAAAACTATTTAAAAGATGATCCAAATGCAATTCTTGGAAGTATATGACAGTCATACCAAATCAGGAACAAATCAACACTCTTTGTTGGAGTTTTCAAATCAGATTCCTTTCTGCCTGTATGTGTTTTTTAAAAAAAGTAATTTCTTGATGCGCACAGTAACTTATAACTATTTACTTTTAAAAATACAGCCACATACACAGTAGCATGGGGGGGAAATACATTTGTAAGTAACAATATCTAAACTTATAGATAATAATAAAAATAAACTTTTTACTGTTTATTCCATGTTATATTTGATATTTAAAATTAAAAGCTCTCTGTAGGGGGAGGAATTTATTGAGGTTTTGGACAGGGATTAGCATCTTGAATTTTAGAGAGTTTGTCAGAAATCTGGGTGTTCTGAACTTCTGTGTAAAAGCTAGCAAACTTTTCAGGTCTGCTTTAAGTTACCTTTAAAGATGGATCAGTTAGCGAACTACCTTGCTAGGCTTATGGTCTTGTTATTACTAAAATTGTATCTGTGCGTTATTGTCTTTTCTTTAGATGACGGGATCAAACGAATTCAAACTAAATCAAACTCCAGATGATGGTATTTCATCAGTGAAGTTTAGTCCAAATACATCTCAGTTTCTGCTTGTTTCATCCTGGGACACAACTGTCCGGCTCTATGATGTTCCTGCCAACACCATGAGACTCAAATATCAACATTCAGGAGCTGTCCTTGACTGTGCTTTTTATGTAAGTGTGTGAGGTGGCTTTTTTTTAATTATTGTTTTATAGACATACAGTGCCCAAGGTACACGAGAAATTGTCAGTCCCTGAAATTAAAGGGGTAGTGAAATCCTACCAGAATTCTAGGTTTAAAAAAAATAGCTTAATTCTGCCATTTATTCTTCTTTCAATGAATGTTGTTCTAGTCTTAAATATAGGTGTTTCCTGTGAAGGGTGCAGGTACACAAGTAATTTACTTGTGGTATAAGTGCTAGGCAAAAGTAATTTGGGCTGGTTTGTGCTGTTTCTGCAATGGTATAGTAAATTGTGTGTGTGTTTCTTACAAAGAGTTGTACTGGTAGTATATAGCCAGAAATTGTTATTCACAATAAATGCCCATAGCCAATTATTCTTTTTAACCTCCTCATACTGGGTTGTTTTGGAAACACGCCATTGTTCAAAGTGAGCCATTTCCCAGAGACTTGATTTCTGTATTTTTAATGCACTGGTTTTGAAATATGAGTGGTTTAAGTTTATTGGTGCCACTTTTGTTTTGCCTTTTTTTTAAATAAAGGGTTTCAATTAGCATCTTCTTTTTTTGCGTTGTATTCTGGCATGTCCTCCAGTGACTTGATCTTGATGTGTTACTGAATGTTTTAAGGATCAGTTTAAATTTTTAATTCTGCTTGTGCTTTTTTCACTGAACACTTTGTCACATAGCTAATACCGTACTGTGGATCAACATGCAGGTTCTCAAATGGTTTCTAGTTTCCAAATTAGTTTTAGAAGGGTTACGCTTCAATTAGGTGGAACTGGCTTAGGTTGGCGGTCATTTAAAAATAAGCATTATGTGTTTTGCTGTTACAGAAATAGAAATGATTTGATATAGCCTCTAACTGCTTTTCTTTCTTTTTAGTTTTACTTCTAAATTTAAAAAAAAATGTGTAGCTCAAAGTGCTTTAGTTAAGCATTTTGCAAAGCTGCTGTCATCCACCTGTTTAGATCTGGGCCGGATCTTAACCCTTGTGTCTTAATTTCCGTCTTCCCAAAACTCTTGAAAGCAAGTCCTGTGTTACAAGCCTAAGAGATTAAATGTGTTAAGTTTCCCTGGCTGCTATACATGTCATAAGGTGAAATTTTTTATTTTATAGGATCCTACCCATGCCTGGAGTGGAGGATTAGATCAGCAGCTGAAAATGCATGATCTGAACACGGACCAAGGTAAGCAGGTTGAATTCTGTAAGTGGTCTCAACAGCTGGCCTAAGCTTCAGATTTATATACTTACACGAACAGAATATGTTTCAAGTTTTTTAGATGGAGGATATTTAAGTAGTAGCTGTTTAGATGTTGATTATAAACATCTATTGATTTAAGTTGTCAGTGTTAGTGCTCAGCAGTCTCCTTTGCTATGCAGCCCTTTCTCATCACTGAGACACAGAACAAGGCAGTATTCCTTACGGTGTAATTGAAGATTGTGCTATAACACCTTTAACAGAAGGGTCGAATCCATTGCTGCCAAACTGAGGGCTTAAACTTTTCCTGTGATGAATATTCATTGATGTATTTTACATGTGTATTTCTTTACTTATTTTAAGATGAAAATGAAAGGAAAGGAAATAGCTATATACTTGTCACACTGTAGATTTAAGGTTAACATCGTATGTGCCTTTATCTAGCAGAATAACTAGTGGCCCAATAAGTGCTACCTAAAAGCATGGAAGCGTTTGGCAGTTTGCCAGAAAGTTTGGTAGATCTTCGTTGTAGGACACCTGGAATTGGATTTCTGATGATAATCCTGCTCTGCCATAGGCTGCTGTGTCTCAATTAGGGGGAATTAGCTAAGCTGAACTAAAACTGAGCAAGTTATTTTCCAAAGGTTTGTGGTTTAGACGTATTTAGAATGGTCTTTCACATGTATGGCAGAATGTATATAAAGCTTTTGCTTTGTCAAACATCATGGCCTTATACTACATTTTTTTCTGACAAAACATTGCTTGAAAGTAACACCATTCCAGTGCTTCATTGGTGCAAAATATGAAGCTAGTTTGTCTAACTTTTTTGTGTGTTTGTATGTGTTTTAAAGAGAAAAGTGAATCTCAGCCTGAGACAAATGTCACCAGAACCAGCCAATAGCCAGGGCTCAACAAACTTGTGTGTGCAGCAATATTTTGAAAAAGGTCAAATAATTCTGTTGTAGATGACTTTCTAGAAGTGTTTATATTTAAGTTAATATTTTTATTAATATGTAATATTAATTCCTCTTCTTTCTTTTGTCATAACGTTAATATATACAAGCTTAAGTCGCTTTCTGTATTAGTGTCCGTGTCACATGTGGTGATACCATTTGATACTGAACATTTCTTTATACCTGTGAAGATCTCTCTTCTTGGCTGAAGATCTTCTCTGTGGCTGCCTAAAATTCTTAACTTCCTTTCATAATCTCAGGAGACATAAGTTTAAATTTAGCATTTCTGATCTTTGCAAAAGCTATGCTTCTGAAGACTGATCTATCTGTAAAGGGACTCCTAGCATATCAATACACCCGTGGGAATGTCAGAAAATAGTGTGTTCATACTGCAGTAGCGCGTCCTTTTTTTATTCTTTTTTTCAACACGTTCTGACTATTTCTAGAGCCAATAAAGTTACAATAAATTGTATTATCTTACAGAAAACCTTGTTGGTGCTCATGATGCTCCTATCAGGTGTGTTGAGTATTGCCCAGAAGTAAATGTCATGGTGACTGGAAGCTGGGATCAAACAGTTAAGCTGTGGGATCCCAGAACTCCTTGTAATGCAGGAACCTTCTCTCAACCTGAAAAGGTATGTACTGGGTGCGGTACTCCAGGTGATATGTTAAATAATACATCCAGCGACTGGTTAAACATCACCATACAGGACACTGTCTTAAACTGAATTGAACTTGAAAAGTTGTGTTTAATGGTTTTTAAATGGTGAAAATGTTGTGGTTTAAAACTTTTCTATTCAGAATATATTGTGATTTTTAGGGTAAGAATTTGAGCTTTCATCAGTAGGAGAGCACGACTTAATTCTTAGCACTCCTGATGGACCAAATTCTTTTAATTTAAAACAAACTGGAGGAAGGAAAACGTAACAAAAACAGCGTGCAAAATTGATGTAATCATTAATAATCCTTGGCTTAATTGTAATATGCACTATTGATTTCCTTAAACGTTAAGACTTTTAGATATATCAGATCTTGGCAGTCATAAGGTCTGATTGTTTTGAAATGTGCATAGAGATATAATAGACCAATTATATTGCCTGAAATAATATTTTGTTTTTTTCACTTGTATTAAAAGGTTGAACAGAATTGCTTGTATTGTAATTTACCTGTTGTTGTACTAATGCCTAGTAAATTCAGACAGTCTCCTAATACTAAATCATCTGTGCTAATGAGAGACCAAGAGAAATAAGGTAAAATGTAATTTCTTAAGCTTTTTCTAATGGTTATATGGTGTGTTAATCTTTATACTACTTACAATGGTGTCACTGAAAGGATTATAGAACAGTAATTTCTGTTTTTTTCATAGACTCCTAAACACAGGCTGGATTGATGGATAATTTTACATCTGAATATTTTTTTTGCCTATACCTTTTTTAAATTGCATTTTAGCTCTGTCACATCGTATTGTCAAGTCATAATTATGAGCCATCATTACGTTCCCTATTGCATCTAAATAGCTATTACTTTTGTTACAACATAGCTGAATCTACATCTGGCAAGACCTTTGTTCAGAATAAAGTAATTGCATTATTTCTAGTTTTGATTTATAGTTGTGTGTAGCATGTAAAGAGCTGTGATAAATTGCTGACAGAATATCATATAATGGACAGCCACAGCCACAGTGAATCAAGCTGCTTATTGGTTCAGCAAGGTTCATTATGTCATTTTTTTAATACTGCCTTTGATAAATGTGTACACCTACTCAACTGCATGACAATGATTTCAGTTGATTTATGATTGTGTGGTGTAGAAAAAATACTTACTATACAGGTGTGACATCAGTTTGTAAAGGAGATTTAAGATATTTAATGTTTTTTATGCCTTTGTTTCCACACATGTATACAAACACTTTATATAAAAAGTTTATTAATATTTTTTGATCAATTTTTACATCGATAACGAAGGCAGATTTGAAAACCTGTCTTGTTAAAGTGTGTAACTTACTGTTGGCTCAAAGCTTTCTTTCCCTTCTTGTACGTAAGTGGTATTTGGCAATTGGGATCATCGGAAATTTTAGGCAACTCCTATGTGAGCATTTAAGACATTTCCCATCTTAAGACCTCACTCTTAAGAGGGAAGTTCAATAATCACAGGAAAGCATGCTGAGTGAATGTGGATTGGTTAAAGGAAGTTTTATATACATATACACACCTGTTGGCTTACGTTTTTTTATTAAAAATTAACTTTTTGAAAACATAATTTCTCCAGAAATGTTTATAGCAAGTGAAAAGTTTTGTCTGATATTTCAGTGCAGTCTTACCAGAACCAAGTATCTTTACTGGGCTTTATCAGAGAACCAGAAAGTGAAACTAGGTGCTTGAGTGAAATTGTACAAGCACATGCCAAAAGAAATTGAATCATTCTGGCAGGGTACCAGATTTCTTACTTTTGATTCTTGATCTGAGGTATATACAATATCTGTTTCTTACGTTTTTAGCTGCATTAGATCACTTTTGAAAAAGCTCATTCTTACAGTTTGCTCTTGTTAGCAGCTCAGTGACCTGACAGCTATAGGTAGCTGGATTCCTTCTTGCTTGTGTGTCAACAATTTGTAATTCATTTTGATAGCACAGAGTTTTTGACTGAACCTTTTTTCTTTTTCTTTTTTAAACATATTTCCAGATTAACTGCATCCCAAGTAATATTTGGAAACAGAGCAATTTATATGCTGAATATTTAATGAGAAATTTGATAAACAAAAATTGAATCTCTGAGCCAATCTTTGGAGTAGAGTTGAAATTCCAAGCCATAGTCTTTTTTAATGATGTCAAGCATATTGCTTCCCTCAATTTCACTTAGTTTTATTGAAGTAAACAATGTACTGTTTTTTTAATGTTTTCTTGGCAATTTATTTTCCTTTATTAACATGACGCTCAACTTGAAGTATTCTGTTTAAAAAGAAAAACACATGATTACCAGATGGAGGAAAACCGAGAAGAAAATGTGTGACGTGGTACTGTAGGACTAAACTGCAGGATCATGAATTGGTAGTGGGGAATGCAAGCTGTGCAGATGAATTCCAATATCCATGCCCTTCCCCACCCCCCCACCCCAGTTACTGTGTATCTATTTTCCTCTTGCCTTGAAATATCCAGTAAACTTAATGCTTGAAATAATTTTTGAGGAAAACTTGAATAATACTGATTTCCCTTTTGAATTGTACATAAATACTTCTGTACACGTGTAGCATTTAAAATGGGTAATACCAGCAAAAGGAAGAAATCTCATGTGTGGAAGATTATTTAGATATCACTGAGATCTAGAGACTGGTAATTGAACAAACGTGCTTGAAACTTTGAATTTGCACAAGTGCAAATGCATATTAATATTTTTTTCCTAAATTTGTTCTATGTAGTATGGGGCTGCGTTGGGCTTGATTTTTCAGCTGTGTGCTAGGGTACAGAATTAAGGGTGAGCTTTTGAAATGCTACATCAGTGTCTTATCACTAACCAGCTGCACACTACTGCTGTTTATCCCAAATTTGAGTTATAAATTGAAGCAAAGGGGAAACCTACATGTATTATCTTTATTGTAGATGTTACCTGTTTTGTTATTGCATATTGCTGACATTCTATTTTGTACAAAGAACAATGGATATCCAGGCTGATAAGTGTTAAATATTGTAAATTTTTTATTTTTAAAGGTCTACACGCTTTCTGTGTCTGGAGATAGACTAATTGTGGGGACGGCAGGTCGGAGAGTGCTGGTGTGGGATTTGCGGAACATGGGTTATGTTCAGCAGCGAAGAGAATCAAGTCTGAAATACCAGACCCGCTGTATCAGAGCATTTCCGAATAAACAGGTATGGGAACCATGTCAGTAATTATATTTCTGCTGAATATTCTTTAGGAAAAATGGTGGTTTATTTTTCAAGTTTTCTGCATCTTTCTCTCATTTTAAAAAATTTCTGGTCTTCAAAGTTTCGTAATCAAACTCTGGGAGGGGGAAAAAAAAAATGGTGTTGAGGCCCCTTGTTCCAGGTTAACTCTTTTGAATAGTGTAGCTTAGGAATGTTTGTCACTGATTTACCAGCATATTATGTTTTCATTTTTTTCCTCTGTTTTGTGTCCTTTTTGTAAAATAACCTGTTTAATGCAGCACAATGCTGACATGTAATTAAAAAACAAAACACCCCTTCTGCCCTCCCCCCCACAAAGTTGCAGTAGAAGAGAGGAAGACAGAATTGGCAGTTGCTCAGCAGCCTTTATGCATTGTAGCCCTAGGTTCTTCAACATGCTGTGAACAGGGGCAGGATTAAAAATATATGAATGTCGTTTATATATTTTTCTTTTTTTTTTTAACTGAGTCTGTCATGCACTCAAGAACCCATGATCCATTATCAAGGTGGAATTGTACCTGATACATAGTGTATCTGTGGTATTTCTCTTTCTGAAGTAAAGCAAGAAGATTTAGCTTTTTCTGACAAACAAATTTGGAAGGGAATTTTCCCGTGTACGTAGTGATAGTACAGGAATTGGGAGACCTAGTTACTTGTTCTTGAACTGGCATAAACGCTTTGTCCATTTTCAGTTCTAGTTATAGCAAAACAAGCTGATCTTCCAGATTGTATTGTATTATGGGTTTTAAAAAACCTTGCTATAGCTAGATACCATTACAATCCTACTTCTGAAAAGATCTGTTATGGGCTTAACTCAGAAGTTATAATAAAGGCATCTCAGGTTGCTCTAAGTCAGGACTGTAATTAACTGGATAAGTGGACACCACTTATAATCAAGTTTCACTAAAAATACTATTTCAACTTGAGTGTTTAGTTGCTAGTATAAAGCTCTGAACTAATTTTAATGTAATTCTGAAACTAAATAGTCTCGTGAGTATCTCTAATATTTGAGATATTTAGGCCCCAGGGGATAGGTGGGCAAATACAAGGGGTTCTTAACTCTTAACATTTTTTTTTCCCCAAATCAACTTGTGTTTCGATCTGCAGGGGTAATTAAAAGCCTCACTGTCAGCTTAAAACTATGGTACAATGAGAATCTCTCAGAAAGCTTTTTTTCTGTATTACTTCTTTCTTAGAAGCAGATTTTATTGATGATGCCATGGATCTGTGGTAACAATTTCTGGCTGTACACAATTTAAGACTGTTTACATTTCATTTATTTGAATTTAGAGGGGTATAAGATAAATTGTATTGCAATCTCTTCTCCAGTTGTAAACTTTTAAAATGCATATCTCCAAATTTTTTTGGTAGGGTTATGTTTTAAGCTCTATTGAAGGTCGTGTTGCGGTGGAGTATTTGGATCCAAGTCCAGAAATCCAGAAGAAGAAATACGCATTCAAATGTCACCGTTTGAAGGAAAACAACATTGAGCAGATTTATCCAGTTAATGCTATTTCTTTCCATAATGTCCACAACACGTTTGCTACAGGTAGAGTAGATACTTGATTTTTTGTAACACTTGCATCAATTCCTTAGTTTTGATTTAAACAGGTTAGCATTTACTTCATATGGCCTTACTTTTTAAGCATGTAAGTCATATTTCTTGCAATGAGCAGAGTTTCTAAATTATTTGATGCAGTGAGAGTTAATTGCTTTAACGGGGATTTTGGGAAATACTTGCTGTGCTCTTTACTGAATTACGCAGCTCTGTATAACTCCTGTTTTTACTGACAAAGTAATTCCAGGTATCTTTCTCTTTTTTCCTTTGCTGTATCTTTTCAGTCTTACCACTCTCCCAATTATAACTGACAAATGGTTTTTAAAAATTAATTTTCAGGAGGTTCTGATGGATTTGTGAATATTTGGGATCCATTTAATAAAAAGCGGCTGTGTCAGTTCCATCGGTATCCCACAAGCATAGCATCACTTGCCTTCAGCAATGATGGAACTACCCTTGCAATAGCTTCTTCATATATGTATGAAATGGATGACATCGAACATCCCGAAGATGGTATCTATATTCGCCAAGTGACAGATGCAGAAACAAAACCTAAGTGAGTATGCTTCACCTGTATTTGAGCCTTTCTGAGCATTCATCCCAAGATTTATTAATTTTCCTAAATTCATGAATAGCATTATTGATGCCAGTAGATAGTGCAGCTTGACAGTAGGGTTGGTTTTGATTTTATCTTGTTCGCCCAAGCTTTCAATATCCGTAGGTTGAAAGACATCTGATGGATAAAATTGTGCCTAGTTGTTTAGTAGGAGAAGAATGTCAAACTCTTATCCTTTTTGAATAGGTACTATTATATGAAGCTGTGGAGTTATTGCTAGCTCATTGCTTCAAGAATTCAGGGAAGAATTCAAGAATAATTTATTTGTGTAAATGCTACTGTGTTTGGATATTTAAAACTTAGAATTAATGAAATCTTTACACACTGAGTATGCACCTAGCTGTCACAGTTCGAAGTGAATCTAGATACTGTTCTAGGAAGGTTGTGTAAAATCAAGGAAAAGCTTTCTCAGTTCCCGTGTATTGGAGTTTGCTGCAGCCCTCTGATAACACACTTTTCTATCATTGTTGCTGTCAAAATGGGGCAAACTGATTGATGAAGGTGAAAGATTTCTGTTAAGCTCGCTTTGGCATGAATGTTACATAGAAAAATTGCCATCACAGTGCAGAATTGCACTACTCTTCATTATGCTAGCACAGGAGCAGTTGTTTTTATTTCCAAATTCCTGTGGTTTGTCAGCTGTTTTTTTTTTTTTTTTCTTCTACTACTCGAAGTGTCTTACACTTCATCTGGTTTTCTTCATTATTTAGTATCTAAGTGGCTATGTAAATAGACACACATAAGTAATCAAAGTTCCTGAGTTTAAAACCTTGAGACCTCCCCCCCTTCCTTAAGTGACTTGTATATTGCTTCGGAGCAGCCATTTTATCACTGTGGAGATGGTGAAGTGGAAGTTGCAGAAGAATAAATACACCATCTTTCACTTGGAGTTGTTTGTTTTAAAATAATTTTGATGCTCAGGGAAAAATAAAACCAGAACTATTTCAGTATTTATTTCTGGGCTTCCTCAAGCAAAAAAAAAAAAAAAACCACCCAAGGAAACCCCAAAGATGATAATTGAAATCTATTTTTAAAATCAGGTTTTACTTGTTACATACATTTGGGAGGGTTTAAAAAAAACAGTTTAGATAGAAGAATATTTGCTGCTCTTGGTCTTGTAATAGTAAGAGCTGCTTTCAGTTATTTTTGTTCATTGCTAGTTATGGTTGCTAATTCTGTAGATGCTTCATTCTGCCGTATGAGGAGGTTAATCTACAATTAAACAATATTTCCTCTTGGCCCTCCATTATTTTCTGAAACAGATGGTTCATCATTTCCTGGGCTGTTAAACACAGCAAGGTTAAGGTTAGACTCTTGGGAATCAGCTAGTTTTGAATCTTATTAGGCTGTAGAAGGAAAACTAATAAGAATACTCCTTAATATCATTTTGTGACTGTAAACAATTATTTATTAGCAAACAATTGATCCCAGAAGGGCAAATTGTTTGAGTCAGTAATGAGCTGAGAAAAGACAGAGCATATCTGTGTATTTGGAAAATAATTGTAACGTAATTGCAATGCATTTAGACAGGCATCTTTCTGGACCTGTTTCTATCTTTAAATGAATTTCTGAAAACATTAACAAGGTTTATATGCTTTTCTGACATTTACAAGTTGCTTGTGCCAACCTTAGGGCACTAAGAATGATGCATATATTCTAACGTTACAGTAGCGTGAGTCATCTCTGGTTTATTCTAAAAATAAGTTACTTAGGACAGAAGACTAATAGTTGTTTCATAGTGATCTCTTTGCATATTAATTTGAATCACTTAGCATTTCTGCACGATGCATTCTTAAATGCATCAAGATGGTGCCATATTACATAAAGAAAACTTGGCAAGATCAGCTTTTTGATCACTAAATTATTATATATTGTATCTTGATACAAGTGAAAGCGGTCTTTCTACACATTTCTGCTTTTATAGGAAGTTGAATGTTTTGCCTGCTTATGATTACTCTAAAAATTGCTGAAATACAATTTATTTATTTCAGGTCTACTTAGACTTCTGGTGATACTTCTTCTCTACAAGAGGTGCCCACCTGCTCCTAACAAGACTAAACTAAAACAATAGAAGTGGGAAGAACAATCTTTGTACTGGTGTTGTTTCTTACTAAGGAATATTTGTTTGTATATTGTAGTATGTTTTAATCTGTCATTACTTTTCTGCTTATG
The DNA here is from genome assembly GCF_000699145.1 of Aptenodytes forsteri. Classification (NCBI taxonomy): domain Eukaryota; kingdom Metazoa; phylum Chordata; class Aves; order Sphenisciformes; family Spheniscidae; genus Aptenodytes; species Aptenodytes forsteri. The sequence goes on from NW_008795129.1 coordinate 22,831,685, forward strand.
TTAGTGAAAATGTTTTCTTTATCTGCTGTTTGTAGCTAAATTAGTTCAGTCCTGTAGGCAACTTTGCGTATACCTTTATAAAAACTTACCACATTTTGTAGTATCTAATTATGAAAACTTGCGGTAGTATCATAATTGTTCAATAAATATCTGTAGTTTTTTTGAAAACAACTACTTTGTGTAACAACCTTTACTGTTTGTGAAACAAACATTAAGACCAAACCTTTAAGTTGCAAGAATTCTTGAGTTCTAGATCTTCCTGATGGCAAATTTCTGAGCCTTTTGTCTTTTTCCAATGAGATGAACTGGGAATTTCTTCATGGCCCGGGGATGTTGGCTCTCCAGGCAATGTTTTCACAGGGCTATGAAAGCCTAAAGTTGTATTAGGTGGGCTTGTTTATCTCAATGACTTGATTGTTACTGGAGAACTGTTAACTGTTTCTGGAGGAAAGAACTTGAACACATGGTACTTTGTTTTTTTTCACGTGCTGCATAAAAGCCTAAAATTAATGATGCTTGGGAAGAATTGAGGGTAGAGGGGAGCAAATGTAGAGTTTCAGCCTACAGCTGAGTGGTCTGTTTCAAGTCTGCAGATTTGACCTGGTAGCCCAGGGTTTGTGGAGTAACACAAGTGGAAAGGTAGAAAAGAGGAGTTTCCCCAGAGTGGAAATGTCATTCTGGCCACAAAACCCCATGAAAATATGCTGTTTCTTTGAATGTCTTGCTTGCCTTATTGCCAGTTGGTAAGAAGTCTAATCTGTAATCAAATTTTGTATCAGCCTCTTGAGGATTTTGGAGTGAGGGGTGGGTGTGAGAAGATGCTTGAACAAATTAAAAATTTCTTGGGAAAGTAGTATTAGAAAAACAACTTAGACACTGTGTGTGTGTTCTAAACAGGAATGTAGATCTGATCAAGAGACTAAACCTGCAAATCCATCTTCTGCTAAAAAGAATATATTCAATGTTGCACATTCCTGACTGGTTTGTGGAAGTAAAGGTAAATGCTTTCTGATTAGTACCACCAATAAAAGTAATCTCATCCAACTCTTGTTTGCAGAACAGACTGTCAGACTGCTCTCCTAATAGTAGCTTGTATCAGGTGTTTGGGAAGTACTTAATACTTAAGTATTCACTTTGTAGTGAATGGTAAGGAGGGACAGAACAAAACTCCTATGAGGCTTATCAAAGATGATTAAGGTGTGGGTATTTTGAAGCGGTGATTGGATTCATACTTCCAACTTCTTCTGTTCTGAGTTATTGGTGCCTGCGTAGCCAGTGGGCGTAGTTATTACCTTTAAGAAAACAAACTTGCTGACAACAGAAATAGTAACTGATTGTTCCAAAGAAGGTGGTGATGGAGAGGAAGCTGGGCTCTGTGTGCAGAAAGCTAACGAACTTGAGTTGTTACCAGATACAGATAGTAAACGAGTTGTATGTGAAATACTTTATTATTTGTCATCAGCTAGATATGGATTCTTTGATAATATAAACTGGTTTTGATAGGTTTGAAAAAATTAACAATCTTGCTGAATTAAATATGAATAATACCGTCATTACAGTAGCATCCAGCCTCTGTTCTGACAGATGTACACCATCCCTATTTCCTCCCATTTTAATTGGTTTTTTTGCATTGACGGTACATGGCTCTGTGATATTGGGCAAAGGCTGAATTTTTGATGTCAGCTTAGGAAGTGATGACCCCTTGGTGTTTGGGTTGGGGTTTTTTTGTTTGTTTGTTTGTCTTGAGGAATGAGTTGATACATAGGGTCTGGGGTCTAAACATGGGAACCAAAGGTTTCTGCAAGAATGACTAGCAAAGAAATAGTAAGCAAAATCCCTGGTCTGAGGGATGACTGTAGGTTGCAACAGCAGACTTCGTGTTAAGAACACTGTCAGCGTTCCAGGGTCCCAGACCACACTGTGTATGTGTGTGCAGATTTTCTTGAGGAATGAGTTGATACATAGGGTCTGGGGTCTAAACATGGGAACCAAAGGTTTCTGCAAGAATGACTAGCAAAGAAATAGTAAGCAAAATCCCTGGTCTGAGGGATGACTGTAGGTTGCAACAGCAGACTTCGTGTTAAGAACACTGTCAGCGTTCCAGGGTCCCAGACCACACTGTGTATGTGTGTGCAGATTTAAATACATGCATATTTGCAGAGCAAACATACACAGTACCTGTTGCTTCTCCCATCTCCTCTCAGCTGAGAGAGTATAATATTACAAAATACAAGCTTGAGCTGACAAAAAAAGAAATTATTTTGTTGTTACCTAGAAGTACAACAGTGACCCTGCTTGCGGAGAAAAGAGACCCGAAGTGAGGATGGGTCCAAATAAATGATGTGTGAAGGCAGAAACAGGCTGGGACTAATGAAAAGGTGGTTTAGTGATGATGTGGAGAAAGGAACATGTGAAATGGAGAGAGCATTGAGTGGGGATGTACAGGGATGTAGAACTGTGGGGAACAAAGTGAAATAAGAGCTAGAAAAAGTAGGGGAAAACAAAAAGAATTAGGGGAATTTCAAATAGTTTGGTTAACAAAGTAGACACATAACATAACGTGGAAATGATGCCACCTGTGCAACTTTTCATTGGTAAGTATTGGGGGAAAAAGACTGTAAATGCTTGATGTACTGAGATCTGCATGCTTCAGTGGACAAAGGTAGCCCAAGATATGTAGGAGGAAACTGATTGGACTTACTAGCTCTATTTTGGCTTAAAAATGGTAGGAAAATTCCTTGTGGTGTGTTGGTGTTTTATGTAAATGCTTGAAACAAGAGTCTGTAGAAAATAGTGAGACAACCAGGCATAACGGAGGAGAAGAGAAATGTTAGTTGGTCAAGGCTACAGCTGTGTGAGACAACCGGGCATAACGGAGAAGAGAAATGTTAGTTGGTCAAGGCTACAGCTGTGTCTGTATGTTAGGTACGAATATGTGCAGTTGGAATACGGATATTTCTTTTACAAGATTAATCTTCCTTTTATTAGCTCTCTTCTAGAAATGCAGGTCAAGGCAGAGGTTCGTAAGCTGGAGAAATCATGAAATAAGCCTTTTCTGACCTATATAACAAGCAGCTGAACAAAGAGGATATACTGACTCTTGATGAGAGGAATTGAGATCTAAAAAAGCTCCTTAAGTCATTGCTTTTTGCACGGTGTTGAGGGCCATACAGAAAACATGGAGTCATAGCCGTCATTCTAATAGAGTCATCAATCACCGTTGACTGCTTGCAGGAAAAAATATCACGGGTTGTCTCTCACAAGAGCCTCATAACACTGTGGTATTAGAAGCCAAGTGGCATCTGTGCCCTGAATGTTACAAAAGCATGCTGGTAAGTGTACTTTTTTCTGTTGGCCAGTACTTCAAGATAATCAGTGTATGGTTACTACATACAGGTCTGGAGCTCTGCCACATCTCGGACATGATGTTTTGTGCTGCCGCTGCAATTATAATAAATATATATTAAAAAAATTGTGTCCTTTAGATGGGCATTTTCCCAAGCAAAACCAGTCCCTGCTCTGAGCTCAAAGCTGAACTCTGAGCTCCAAACATACAGGCTTAAGTGAAGCCGTTGAGAATGACCTTTCCAAAGCTGTATAGCTGTTGCTAGGTCCATCTTCCTTAACTGTCTCACACTTTTGTAAGTGTCCAGTAGTTTTTACTGCCTTGAAAACTAAGGATTTTCTGTAGCTGTTCTGGAGTCACGTAGTCACTCAGTTCAACAGTAATTCAGCTGGTGCACCTGTTAAGATAGATGCCCAAAAGCTGGGTGTTTCTACTATTGGATGCTCTTGCAAATGTGGACCTAAACGACATGTCCACCATCAGTGATTGGTATTAGTGGTCTGGAGCAGAACCTATTTCTTTTGACTAGCAGACATCTGTTCTAGTGATTACACCATTAGCTGCTCTTATGTTGTTTAGTATAATCATAACCACAACACTAGGAATTTTTTAGTCAATATGCAACTGATATAACATCTAGTCCTCCAGCAAAGTGGCATTTACTTTGAAATGTGTCAGGCTTCTTTGTTCAAAATAGTATTTAAGTGATACTTTATAATACATTTAGATATGTAGAATTTAGAAATGAAAAGTCAAATACAGGACTTGCCAGATACTCTTACAACTAATATGCTAAAGGTACTTCCTGTGAAATATGTCTTATTTCCTTAAGGCTATATGTGTGGCACTTTTTTCTATAGCATGAAAAGATATGAATGTGCTAACGCATGATAGCAACACGGGATGTAATAGGTCTTCAGAGTCTCCTGTGATTACCTGCAAAGTGGAAGGGAATAAACTGTTCTCCATGTCCACTGGGACTGGGAGGAGGCATAATGAGCTTAAATTGCAGCAGAGATTAGTGTAGACATTAGGAAAAACTTTCTAAGTGTAAGGATGGTTAAGCCCAGGAATAGATTGCCTGGGGAAGGTGCAGCGTCTCCATCTGTGGAATTTCTCAAGCACAGGTTAGACAAGCATCTGCCAGGAATGGTGTGGTTTTAACCGGTTCCATCTTCGGGCAGGAAAGATAAGCTAGTACTGATTGTACTTGCGGTTGTTGCGCTGCTAAATTTGTCTCTGATCATTCATTCACCTGGCATTGCTCCTTTTACAGCAAACTAGTATTCTTTGTAACCGAGGCAGGGATTCCTATTAATTTAAAACTTTTAAATTCTTAGGCAGGCTTTTATTTTCCTCCGTGGCCCACACCACCATTAACAGACAAACTCGTTTCAGCTTTGAATCTGCCCGTGCTTACCAGCTTACCCTGTCAGTGTGACCTGGCACACCAGAGCCGGCGGGTGCTGGGGAGCTCCACCTGGGAGAAAGCTCTGCAGAGCTGTCCTGTTAAACAAGACCATCGTACTTCTTAAATTCAATGTATGTATTCATTTTGTAGGCATTTCTGAATTTGTATGAGGTTAATGAAGCGGAGTACCTGATTCTTGTTGGCTATATACAATAATTGTAGTTTAAGCTTGCAGCTAGCTTCACCGTCAGCTGGCACTAAACAACTCTTGCACCAGCGTAGCATGTAGTCGTTTGTTTTAATCAATTCCCCACTTACAGAAACCCCCTATATTCCCTTTTGGTAAAAACAGAGCAAGGTAGCATCAAGTAAAAATAAAGCAATAATTTATTCACTTACGCTAAAGAGTTCCTAATAATTAAATTAAGCTAAGCAAGGGTTGCTTTTCCCTGCTTGTGTTTTCTGCAAACCACCGCTGTTCTGCAGCGACAACAATGCAACAAAGACAACAATTGCCTTATTCTCAGCGCTGTACAGATGCATTGTATGAAATTATTCTGGCTTGAGAATTTGTTCCCTAAATAGATAAGACAGCCAAAGGTTGAGAGAGAAGAAATATTCTCATTCCACAGATGTCAACAAAGGCACAGAATAAGGAAGCGAATTTCCTCGTCACAGAGCAAAGGCAGGACTTGAACAGATTTCTTGATTCCTAGCTCACATAATTGGTTTAATTTTTTGCCTCTGTTGTAGACTTACTGTGGGGAGTCATTTGAGTTAATCTTTTTTATTCCTGTGATGTAATTTTTTCATCAATCGGACGAACAGTGCTTCTGTGTAAAGGTAAATGAGACCAAATTGTTAAAGGAGAGTTAAGATCCTTAGATGAATCTTCTTAAATGCAAATTTTTCTTATATGATGATACAGTATACACTATTGTGTTGATATATGGTACTGCTAAGTGGCATAAAGAGATTCCAATAGAATACAAAGATTGACTTTATTTACTACTTTAGTGAAAAATAGATGTAACAGGATGAAAGTAGAAAGTGTAGAGGTGTGCTTTTAAAAATAATAATAAAATGTGCCATCATGCTTCTACATAGTATTATCTAGGCAGAAAAAATGTATAATTCAGGCCCTGCAAATCAAAGACTATTAAGAAGTATTAAGTAGAGAATTTGTAATCTGCTTTGTAAAGATAAAAAAAAAAATTGCACAGCTGTAGCCTGTGCGGCAGACAAAAGAATGGAGACATCAAGAATATATATATATTTTATTTACCATGTTCCACACCCTCAGTTTCTGATGTCTCTTATCGATGAATCGGTTTTCTTGTCTCACACAGACATTTCATGTTCTGCTGGGGAGTCGATGGCTGCAGTGCTACATGTGCAGCTCTGTGCGTTGTAGGATGCTTGTCTGTTGCTACAAAGCTGTTGAGAAGCTGCAGGTATATTTTCCCCGGAAGCAAACACATGGGGTATTTGTAAGCGGGAGAGGCCCCCCTGTTCCCAGTCCCGTGACGGCACATAGCCTATTCTTTGACATTTGCTTTAATATATAATGTCACTGTTTTTAATTTTTTACTTGCTAGTGATAATCCATACCATCCTCTGCATCATTTAAAGATGTCAACTGGTGACACAGACTGTAATAAGATAGTATCAATCTCTCTTGTATTTGTAAATTACCTGTTTTGAGAACATGACTTCGGCTTTTTCTCTTCCATCTATATTTTTTTACATTGAGATTGTTTGATTCTTCATGCGAAGGCTTTATGTGGTGGCCTGCAAACACACGATTGTGGAAGGTGATGCTGCCTGAGCGGTAAGATAAGTGCCCTGTTTCTGTCACAGTACCTTAATTCCTGCTCATGAAATTTTGGAGGGAAACACTGAGAAATATTTGTGGATAAACTTCAAACGAAACATCTGGCCTTTTGTGCAAGAACCTCGTTCCTATACCATAAATTAAATGGCGGGAATATATCTGGGGAAATGTATCTATCTGTTCCTGTTTAAAATCTTTGTTTTTAAGATCATAGTGCTTGGTTTGAAAAATAAAAGAAGTGCTTAAATCCTCAAATTTTTCCCTTGGTTATAATGGAGTCACTGTTCTTTCCCTGTCATCTGCAATCCTCGAATGCCTTAATCAAATCCTCAGGATTTAAATTATTAAACATCTTTTTGGGATTACATTTTTTTATTCCTAATTATACGCAAAAGATATATATCATGAAATATGCAGCATGTAATTGTGATTAAAGCGTACAGTCTCCCGAAAGATGGGTCTAACAGTTTTATACATCCAAAATTTAATTAGGCAGATAATGGGGTTAGAAGTGAGATTTTTAAGGATGGGGTGGGAAAGGAAATTTTTGGAATTATATTTTTTTTTTTTGATGGAGGTGGAAATCAATATGGAAGGCTGCAAATGCAAATCAAAGTCATATTTCTTTCCTGATCTCCACTAGTGTCGTCTTTCTTCTTGTACGGACAATCTCAAGACCAATACAAAAACTGAATTTACCTAGATAGTGAACAAGTAATTCAATGAGTTGCAGAACAAAGTCTGGTTTTCTACATAGTTGGGTTTTGTGGTTGTTCCTTCTTTGACATCTGTGAAATCAAGTTTAGACTTAAACTCCTCCACAATCAGGAGGAAACTTTTCGCAGGTAGATTTCCTGGCTCTTCCTCCTGGGCACATTATTAAAGGCTGTCTCCTCTGCTTGGCTGCCTGCTTTCATGAGGGATAAAGGAATTTGATATCTTTGAGACCTCCTTCCTCTGTCAAACTCAGTTGTAATTGGTCAATCAGTTCCAAAGTTATTAGGGGGATGAGAGGAGAAGGGGACAGGCAGACAGACACAGACAATTTCATTGCATGAATCTCATTTCCTTAGGAAACTGGCATAAAAAAAATCAATTAAGGTTAAGACCCTCCAGTACCCTTCTTCAATTACTTTGTGAGAGCAATGCCTTTTGCTGAAGTATCTATGATATACAATATCTTGATCAGTCCAGCATAGGATGAAACCTATTTTGTCAGTTGTTTGCAAGTGTCCAAATACAGGATAAAAACCTGGCTTTCCTGTAAACAGTAGCTGAAGTTGTGGAGCCTTTGGCAGCGTCAAGATTAACCCGCTGCAGGTTGCATTCGATCAGACAGGTTCAAAAGGACACAGCCCACCCTTTTTATTCCCATCGGTGAGCATAACGCTGGTGTTTCGAAGACCCCTCATGTGCTTCAGGGCTACATTCGCCATTGCTTTGTTCTGGGCGACATTTAAATAGCAACTGAAATTTCAGGCGCTGGTGTTTTAGAATGCACATGAAAAGCCTCCTCATGACTTTCACCCAAAGAGAAACAGCTGTGTGATCAATTCATCTCTCAGGGCAGAAGACAACGGCGCACATCTCAAGTATGCAGGAACTTCGCACCAGGGCTTACGCCCGCCAAGCTGCGAGGGAGGAGGAGGAGGATGCTGGTTAGCCCATCTCATCACATGCCTCTTCCAGCATGAGTTTCCTGCAAGCTGCACTACTCCAAATGTCCCACCCGTGCTTTTGTCTCAGCATCAAATGACCTTACACGCTGCTTATTAACCAATTACTCCTCTCTTGTCATGAGTGGTTATCTTATTTCTTTCACATTCTGGAAATTTCACTGGTTTCCAGGTAATTCTGTTTACCCTCCCTCCCCATGTCACTGACAATTTTTTGTTTAAATATTTAACATTTAATTAAGCCTCTATTCCTACAATCAGAAATAATTCAAATATAACTTCTAAGTGTCAGACATATTGAGACATTGAATGAAACCCTAACATTTTCACACGCCGTTTTCTGGACTGTCTTCTAAATCGTCATCAAAATGCCAAACTAAAACAAAAAAAACCCCCAAAAACCAAGCCATTTTTTTGCTGTTCTGATTGCAAACCAAGTCTATGTGAGCAGTTTGTGAACTGTTCGTGATCTCAAAAACAGCAGAAATCATCAATTTTCTGATATCCCGCTTTACCCAGCGGAGATGTCCAGATTCAACACTTTGGGGCTATAGTTCCTTTTTCTTCCTCTTATTTCAGTATTTGTTATGCTAACATCTTGTTCTGCTGTGGAACTGTTTACAGTAAAGAAAAAGCCACCCTTATTTGCCTAGAATCTCTATGGTGAGGTTTTTTTTTTTTTTGTGGAGAGAAGGAAATGAAGGATGAAAATGTTAATAGAGGAAGCATACATGTTTCAGATAATGCATTATATGTATCCCCTTATTTCTTGTTTTACTTCTCTGCATTTTTCATTTCTCTAAGGACATTTCATTAAAAAAAAGTGTTGCTTTTCCTGTGCATCAGCTTGAAGACATTTTGGTGGGACTTTGTTATAATGTCACTTCAGTTATTTAGTTCCTCATGGAGCGATGTGGAACCAGGATTCAAACCCTGACCAAAATCTTTTGAACTCAAGGGAGATCTTTTCAATTTACTGACTTGCTATAAAGCTTAAAGACAATTCCTCTGGCTAAAATCAGTGAGGAAAACCTTGTTTCTCTTGGCACAGGATCAACCTCTGCATCAAAATGGTGGCAAATAATGTTTTCCAGATTTTGTTTGTTACTACAGCATCAGAATCACCTTCACAGGCACATAACGCTATTCCTAAAATAGATTGTGGTTATGTCATTTGCATGGAATGCATTATCATGGCCATTATTAATTCCCTAGTAAATATTTACTATTAGAAAAAAAATTGCATTGCAGGACAGTAAGTATCTATCAGCAGGTATGCTTTTTTTTTTGAGCTGGCTTCTAATGCAGCAGCCTTTCATCCCTCTATGCAAGATTTACATTTAAGCGAGAATCTTTCACCCGTTATCTATAATGTATAATTATAAATACATTGTAGTCTTGAGTAAGTACAATTAAAAAGGGTAGTTCATTTCCCTCCCTCTCTCCCGTCCTCCCACCCAAGTCCTTAGGTTTAATTTTCATGATTATGTTAGATTATGAGTCATTTTAAATCATGGTATCCAGTAGAGACTACTCCTACTCTGCAGCTCTTTTCAACAGTTGTTTATGGTAGTTTCAGCCTCTTTCTGCCTCTCTGAGGCTCTTTATTTTTAAAGCAAGGCAGACAAGGCCTAAAATTATTCCATTAAAGAGGTGCAATTTTTGTAATGGGACTTAGAGTGCTCTGCAGAAGTGCAGGCAAGTTTCTTCAATATCCTGAGCATTATTCGCTCATTTAGTTAAATGATGTTTCTAATTCCCTGGTAATTACATGTAATGAGGCACTCTTTCTCTTCTTGATGAGACTTTAGCTTAATATGAGATGTCGTATTTTTTTCCTTTTTTTTTTTTTTTAGGGATAATTACCCTTCCCAGGAAAAGCAGGGGGTTTGTTGTGCAGAATATATAGCAAATTATTTTATTTCCTGCCATCTTGACTGCCAGTAAATTATAAAATTAAGTTTCAGTGGAGCATTAGCACCATTTTGGAAAGGCTTGAGATTTTTTTTTTTTCTTATTCATGTATTGATGTCCTTTGGGACTGTTGAGCTATTATTCATAGAATAGATGTTTTTCTGCCAGTTCCTAGTATTAGATGGTATTGAAGTAGCAACATAGGTTTAATTTTTTTTCTGGATATTATCCAATGCAGAATGGTCTTGTTAGTTGCTTTTTATATCAGGTAATTACGAAGTTTTAGTAACACTCCCCCCCCCCCCCCCCCTGCTTTTTGTTTTAAATTCTGGATGGCTGTTCCTTCTTAAATTTCTTACATTTGAATAACATTTAGGGTACTGGAATGGATGAAAAGCTGTAGGATACATAAAGTTAACAACAATAATGCAGCATTTAACGTCAATAAAAATATAATCAACAGTAATTTTAATTACTCTGAATTTCCTATCTTTTGCCAGTGTCACTTTCTTCCTGTTATTCTGATAAGGTGATTCTTGTCTGCTTTTTTGTTTTTAATTTCAAAATACTGTAGAAATTATGAATGGAATAGCATCTGAGAATAAAATTGTGTAAGGGCAATCTCTGCATTAGGAGTTGAATTGCCATTTGAAAAAACATTTAGTTGTCTAATTCTTATAGAAAATCTAGGGATGGATTTATCTTGCCTACCTTTAGCTATCTAAAAGCAAGGTTTTTAGTCTAAATGAGGAAGCCACCTAGGCTCCCCCATTTCCAGTTTTTGAAGTATTACAAAATAACACTTGTTTGTGCAAGAAACTTGTATGAAGGGTGAGGTCTATTGGTCACAGCATTCCTGCTAATTCATTTTTTTTTCTCTGCTGTGGCTTGAGATATGACTTACAGCTTTTGATGCCTGGCAATGAGCAAAACCTGCGTTCTGGGTGTATCTGGTTTGCAGGTGGACTTTGGGCAAGTCACTTTGCCTTCTCCACATCAGTCTCCATCAATAAGGGAGTTAAGGACAGCAATCTCCTCTGCAAAGCCCTATGAAAGCTACAGGCTGAAATTATTATATAGCAGCCAGGCCCAGCATTGTTACAACTTTCTAACACCTTTGCAACAAACATTACTCCTGGCCATACGTGCAAGACACATCTACTTTATGTGCTCACCTTGCAGGAGGAAATAAAATCAAAATCCAGTTGTATGGGGCAAAACCTTATTGTCTAGCAGGGGTGGCTGGGGAGGGAAGGGGAGAAAGGAAGGCGACATTTATTACCAGTCTTGTGTGACTTCTCGCTTGCTCTCTCTCTTTGGAAGAGATTTTTTTGCAGTCAGTTGGGAAGACTTGCACTGCTCATCCTGGCAACAGCATGAGTGTATTGGTAAGAGAAGGCCATGGAAAAACCTTTATCGAGATGACGATATATATTCCTATATGTGAGTATATTGCATTTATACCCTTTTAAGTCAAGCAGACTGTCTACGTGCTTTAAAATATGTTCATTTAAAGGTTTTGTAGGGTCAGCATCAGAATCTGTAGTGATTGAAGGATTAAGGCTTGAAAATGGTGGGCTCCTGTATCAGAAGTGTACTTTTTCTGTCTAAGAAACCATGATGCTGCAAAGTTCTAAATATAAAGGCACATCTTCATGATAAAACCAAGATTTTGAGAGGCTAAAGTGCAATCAGCGGTAGAAAATAAATGTCATAAATAACTTTTTGATCCCAAATAGTGTGACCCCAATTCTATAGAAAGAAGCTGGAAAAATATGACTGCATCTCACTCTTTATTTCATCTTAAGCAATTTGACATCAATCAAATGACTATAGAGGCAAAGGCATGAACGTTTATTTCCCAGCCCACAGGATTGCTGTCAAATTGCAATTTTCAAAATTGGAAGAGCCGTTAAGCTAGATTTTCTCCATTTTCTTCCTAGTTCTTTCCCTCAAACTTTCAGAAATGTGCCTCTCAATTTTGTGCTGTATTATTCTACAATGTGCGGGGAAATTAAAGAAGCTCCTGAAAAAATTCTTTACCATGCAGTGGTAAAATCTCCTTTTCCTGTCTGCAACTCGGTATATAAATCTAAAGGAAGACTACATCAAAGAAGAGGGAATGAATGAAATTTGAGCGTTAAGATATTGCCCTAGTGAGGTTGACGGGTAAAAGAAACAAGTTTGGTACATTCACGTTACATGATTTAAAGTTGTCTGGCTATGACTGGTTACCTCCAGTCTGCTGCAACTCAAAGCAAATACTCAGACCTGCTAAGAAGGGGAACCTGGTACCTGGTCGTTATATTTTATGGGTGTCAACTTTGAGTAAAAACTTTTCCTCAATATTATTAGGGAGGCAGGACATGCATTCGTTAAATGTCTGTTGCACTGAAACAAATGAGGCAGCCACATCCTTAGAATACAGAAGTTCAATGAGAAATGTTTCAGGTTTTACTGGCGTTATCCATCTACTGTTGCTTTTGCAACAACAGAATTTGGGAAGTTCTGGTGGAGATCTGTGCTCCGTTATAAAGAGAGCTATAGAAACCCGCCGAGGCAGCACCCACCCAGAAGAATTGACACTCAAAACAAATGATACTGGTGATGGGAATTACTCTCGTTCTTTACCAGTCAGTCTCAGAAGTAATGCTCTGAGAAAGTGCCTTCTCTTTTATTAATGCACTTGTGTTAAGTGGTACTTATGAGGAACATAACCACCCTCTCAACTGCTACGATACTTTGGGAGGTACCTAAACCTGATCCATGCTTTACTTTCTCTTAAGTTTCTCTAAGTTTCTGAAAGCCAAAGCTCCTTGATAGACCTGAGCAGATCAACACTTCCCTCATCTTTAAAACCAACTGTAATGTTCTCCTGTCTTCCAGTTGTCACAGTCTGGTAGTAACTTCAAAGCCTGCCTAATATATGCAATTTTCTCTTAAAACAACAACAACAAAAAGCTTCTAGTGGAGAGAGTGCCCATCTCAACTTGGTGACCCACGTTCAGCGGTGAACTCTGCTAGAAGGAATTCCAGTTTCTTTCTAGGATGCTGCCACAACTGTTGGGGTGCAGAGTTGTTTTGAGATGGCAGGTATGATGCAGGAGATAATGCTCAGCACCACAACTGGTTCACTTTCGTATTTAAATAGTAAAAATAATTAGGCTTATTTTGCTACCATTTCACACTGCTGCAAATCTGCAGGCACTCCCTGTGTTGCCTGATGTATTTCCAGCTGTTGACCCTGGAGCAAGAGTACCTGTCTGCCAGTTTTACCCAGGCTCCAGAAGATCTCCCGAGCATGTCACCAGGTCGTTCCCATTAAAAGCTTTCTTAGGTGGCCATAGTCCACTTGGATATTCTTGGTCTGTCACTGACGAAGGAGCTGGTACCCAAACAGAGCTAAGCCAGGCACATCCCTATGCCATGAGAGATGGGTATGGAGTCCCAGGCATTTGGGTGCATCAGTCATTTTCTGGGAACAGAGGACTCCCAAGCACGTGATTTCAATGCCCAGCTGCAGGCAGCTGATAGTGGCCTGAGAGCAAAGGCCAGGATCCCCCCAAGGCAAAGCAGCCATCAGCTGTGCTGCCTGCAGTTGCTGCCTGCAAGCCTAGCTGCAGGCAGGCAGGCTGATGCCTGCCTACATCCCAGCTGCAGGAGGGCTGGAGAATGGGGCAGGCTGTGCGCACGGTGCCGGTGGGGAGCAGAGTGCCACAGCCCAAGCACAGCCTCTTTAAGCAAAAGGGAGGAAAGAAGATCCCAAAACAGCAGGCTTTCCTGTCCAAGCAGTAATTATCCCTTCCTCTCTGAAATATTACAGGATTTGGCCAGAATAAATGATAAGCAGCCCAAGGGGAGAGCAAAACCAAGGGATACAGTTTTGGCAGAGACTCCTGCGAAGCTCTAGACTCCAGGGACAAGGCCAGGTTTGCCACGGAAGCGCTGGCATTGCAGATATCCCTGCACCAGAAGCTAAATCCAGAGAATTTGGAAGTTCTGCCGTTGTCTTTGCAGTTTTCTCTGTTTAGTATTTCCTACCAGTAGAAGTCTGAAGGATTGTAGCGTAGGGATTACAACAGCTTTATCATGTAGCTGGCTGCGGATGGAAGCATAAATCACAGCAACCACATGGCAGCAGGGTGTAGGGTGTGTGTGCAACCACTGTAACGCGGCTGGGGAGCAGAAAAGGAGTAAGGGTAAGTTAGGCTGATACAGGAGTCTGGGCTTATCAGTACCTGATTTGCTATTTTTCAAATACTATTTTTCCTGAGCTACAATGTTTGGATTTTCCATTTTCATCTCCATCTTCGTCTTTACTTTGCTCTAGGAATTTCCTGATGAAGGAAAAAAGTAAAAGAGGATGGGAGTGGAGAATAGGAAACCCAGTCTATGCCAGTTGCTTATATTGTCCTTTTTAGATAATACCATTTTGGGACGCTTCAGTATAAAACCCTGAAAAAACATGGTAATTTGTGGTTTATTCCAGCGCTTAAATATTGACAGAGGTCACCAAGTTAAGCTTGTCTTGCTTGCCAGTATTTACGCATTCAGATATGTAAGACAAACAGTTTTGAACAGTATAGCGCTGGAGAATTATTCACTGTTCTTGTGTGGAAACGGTGACAAATAGACTAAAACTCCCTGTTTTTGCTTTTTGGCTCCATGCTGCAGCTGAGCAGACTGCCAGGATGGTTGCTCTTCATGCCTGCCAGATGTGAGACTAGGAGCAGCTGTTTGGAGAAGGGTCCACCCTCCAGGGCAGTGTAAAGAAGCAGCAGCACTGCTCAAGGGTGAGCCTTTCAGCCTGGCCTTAGTCTGGAAAATCGCGGGTTGCGTGCAGGCTTGGCAAAAGCCTGGTAGTTGTCTGTAAGGCAGGAGGAAGGTGGACTTTGCTGGTTTTTGCTCTCCTGTAGTAAGTGGTCCAACAGCCTCAGACGCTACCAGTCATGGTAGCATCAGTCAGTATGTGGAAACCTGTCTGCCAGGACTGGACTAACTCCAACACCCCTTTCACAAGGACTAATTAGGAGCCATCAGATTAAATTGGCTGTTACTGTAGTAGAGTAGCTCTAAGCCAATGGCCTATAGGCAAAAAAACCTGTTAGTAAATCAGAGAAGTAACCATTTGTTGACATTTCTGTCTGTTAGCCCCAGACATCAGCCGGTATCCTGATGGTAATGTGGCTCTTTGTCATATGCACTTACACCACTGCAGATTGGGATGCTCAGTTCAGATTGTTACAAATGCCTTTATCCATTCCCATTGACATTTTAAACAAACGGTGATATATTTAGTACAATAATTACAGTTATTTGATTACCTTTCTTCTAGCCTGAAGTAGAAGGCAACTGACAGATGTGAATACCTCCGAGACCAATACTCTGTAATAAACTAACATTATTTATTACAAGATGCATTTTATTAATAGGAATTGGCAGTAATTAATTCACTAAAGTTGATGTTACTAATAATTACATGTAATTCATGAAATATTTATGAAAGAAAACTGTGTATAAAAATGACGCAAAGGTCATTTAGCTAATTAGTTAATAAATATCACCAACATTTCTAGTGAGTCTCTCTAATTCTGAATAGTTTCAGATTTTCCTTAGTAAAATAATTTTTGAAACATTTTTTCTTCGTACATGGCATCTTGACATGGCAGCTAACATTTCTGGTTATTGTTTTGAGCCAATGTATGTACTGTTTCCTTTGCTAATTCACTTTGTCCTCTTTCCTTGTTCATGGTGAAAGATCCTAATTGGAGATAGCACTAGCTCAATCTAATTTAGGTTATCAGTGAGTTGCGGTGTCTCCCAGTTTAAGGATATATGAATATATCTCTGTCTTTTTAACTTGATTCCACTGACTTTCCTTGGAATCAAATAACCATCATCCAAATTAATAGCTGACATCTGAACTGGAAAAATCTTAGCGTCATTTCTGCTCGCATTGAATTCAATGACAAAAGCGCCCATTGACCTTGTGAGATGCAGGATCAGACCCTGGGCTGTTGCACGTTCATGCCTTGAACAGTAATATTGCACTAGTTTGTGGCAGCCTTTGTCATAGGATAAGCTGGTGATATTTGTAGAGTAAGACGCAGAATGAGGTTATCTTGTCGATTAGGTTATCCTGTGTAATATAGGCTATGGAGAACTTTGCCCTGTTTTGAATTAAGCCAAATGACTTGTGTTTGCTTAACGCCAGTCTTTCAGAGATGTTCAGACATGATTTGAAACACTAAGAGCCAGGGAATCCACCACGTCTTTTTGTCATATGCTCCAACAGCCAACCAGGCTCACCCTTCAAACGTGGATGGATCTGGCTTCAGTTTCTTGCTGCAAGTCAAACACAAATTATTAGGCTCGATGAAGGGTTTGCCGTATAAAATTCCGTGTTGTCTTCTGAAGAGGGGCAGACTTGGTGATCTAATAATGTTTGTTTCCATGGGGCTATGATAACCACCTTTGCACTTCCCTCATTCTGGCACTGGTTTATGCTCAGTCATAAAACAACCTTCAGCAGTCAGCCTTTTGGCAGAGAAGAGAATTGCTTAAGGACTTCAGGGATGAGGAGGTGAAGAGAGCGTCATGCTCACTGCCTTAAATCCAGGCGTGAGGAGTGGTGACCAAGGGCTGATGTCACTTCTGCACGCTGCTCTGTGGGTGGGTAAAGGGGCTCTGGTGCAGCTCCAAGCAGGGAGATGGACACAGGGCTGCTGTAAATCAGGGAGGGGCTGGCCTGTATTTGCAAGCCTTCTTGAATAGTTGTTCTCTGGCTATGTGTTGCTGTACTGACCAGAAACAGATTGCACTGAGACAACCGTCACCATGAGGTCCTTAAAAGCAAACCTGTGTGTGGAACCACAATTCCTCTTGTTTTGTGAATAGGAGACTACTGACTGATGAGGAAACCTTGGTCTTCAGTACTGAGGGCTTACGTTTCTCACATGTGACATTCACAGTAACAAAATGTGCCTAGGATTCCTCCCTTTATTAAGAACCTGTCCACATGGGACACTGTGTATGATAATGTCTTTCATGATTGTCTGCCCACTGATATTCCAAACATACATAGATCAAACTCATAACTGATATCTATGATCTATGCATAAACTGAGTTATAGGTCTGTAACTGGTCTGAATCCGAACGGCATCACCAGTGTCTCATGCCTTATTCAGTTTTTGTGGACTAACTTTATAAAATAAATCATCTTTAAATAACAATTTTATTTTATGGTAAGATCTGATATGGAAAATTTTATTACGTTAGACAACAAAATATATCTGGGTAGGCCATATAGTCTTGAATGGCTAATGAGCATCAATAGAAATTACTCTGGCTGATAAACATTTGTCTTTTACTTAATAGCTGTTATGCTTTTTAAGCACAAATTGTGCCCCATTAAAGTTGAAGATGCTCAACCAACAGGACAGCACACATCCTTGCATTTTCTGCCAGTGGGGTTAGCTAGTCTTTAACATAATGTGTTCTGCAGAAGTCATTCATTTCTGTGCAAATACATTTCTATGCCATTTTTCATGAAGCAGCAGAGATGGTATTGTGCCTGGTGGTCTGTGTTTATGTGGATGAAATTGGCGTGCAAGGGTTTTCCTTGAATTGGTTAACTTTGAGAAATAAATTTTCTGGAGGAAGAGCTGGTACACAAGAGCATTTTTATATCTTTCTGTGAGTCAGTGTGGAAACACCTGTGACTGCAGCAGGGCAGGAGCATGCTGGCAGGATCCAGCCCCGTTCAGTGGCCTGCCAGGGACACGGGTGAGGGGGTAGCAGTGGTACTCGCAGGGGGGTCCTGTAGTGCAGCCCTCTGTTTTACCCTTCACTGTTCAGCCATGAGCAAATGGACCCAGGCCAAACACCTGCTATCTGTGTTACCTTGCTACCCTGTCAGTTCATGTTCCCTTTAATGCACAGGTGCAAAATGGGTCTTGAAAGAAAGAAGTCTCTATCCAGTCCTTGCTGAACAGAGATGCATTGCCTTCAGATGGCGAAGGCACGTGGCAAAATGGTGCTGGTGATGTTTGGGGTCTTGATGTTACTGTCTACTAAAAACTTGATGGAGGAGCTCAGATGAAAGACCTGAAGGTGGAAATGACATCTGCTAATATCAGAAATTAATTACTTTGGCTTTGCTCTTTCCAACTCTACTTTTAACAAAATAATGAATTTTTTTTTTGTGAGCCCCCCTAAAGCTTCGAG
Organism: Aptenodytes forsteri; assembly: GCF_000699145.1. NCBI lineage: Eukaryota > Metazoa > Chordata > Aves > Sphenisciformes > Spheniscidae > Aptenodytes > Aptenodytes forsteri. The sequence continues at coordinate 22,850,093 of NW_008795129.1, forward strand.
GTGATGTTCCTCTGAAAGGATGCTGGACAGAGAAGTGGAGAGAGAAGACAGTAACAGAAAATAAACAGACAAGAAAGGATGGAGAGTGCAAGGCCGTTCCCGACTTTTGGCTTCACCCCTTTTGTTTGGCCTGTTCTTGATGGGGAGAAAGCTCCTCGGGGCTCTGCTGGCTCACGTTATTTGCAGCTCTCCTTCAGCTGCTGAGACGTACCCCAGAGAGTTAGAGGCCTGGACTGGCCAGGCTCAGGCACTTCCAAATGCCATTGCTTTGTATGCTAATATACCAGTATATACAGAATAATACACTGATTATCGCAGGTCTACTTTCTTTAACATGAACAAGCATCAATGTCTAAATAATATCAAAACAATAAAATGACCGCCATAAGGTATGGATTAGAAAGGAATGATTGCATTTAGTAATGAGTGTCGTGGTTTAACCTCAGCTGGCAACTGGGCACCACGCAGCCGCTTGCTCACTCCCCCTGCCCCGGTGGGATCGGGGAGAGAATCGGAAGAGTAAAAGTGGGAAAACTCGTGGGTTGAGATAAGAACAGTTTAATAATTGAAATAAAGTAAAGTAAAATAGTAATGATAATAATAAAAGAATATACAAAGCAAGTGATGCACGATGCAATTGCTCACCACCACCGATGCCCAGCCAGTCCCTGAGTGGTGGGCGCTGGCCCCTGGCCAACTCTCTTGTGCACCTCCTTGCTGGCGGAGAAGCTGAAAAGTCCTTGACTTAGTATAAACACTGCTTAGCAACAACTAAAACATCGGTGTGTTATCACATTATTCTTCTGCTAAATCCAAAACACAGCACTGCACCAGCTACTAGGAAGAAAATTAACTCTATCCCAGCCAAAACCAGGACAATGAGCAAGGAGTTCTTAACCCAGTGGTCCCTACTGAGGTGCCCCCATCCTTGGCTGATGGCAGTCCCTATGCAAAACACATGCCACTCTGTGTGGTGTTGAAGAGGATGAGCTAGAGCCATATCAATCTCTTAGTCTTCCCCTAGTAAAACCATCTCAGCTCATTAGTAAATGACAAGATTTGGTCTTGCATTATTATATAGCCTAACTGAATAGGGAAACAATTTTCCGAGATTATTTGAATTGCTTGCCTTGGAAAATAAAAATGAAAAAGCTCTTGTTATTTTCAACTAATAAACAGACTCTCAGGAAGAAAAAGCTTCAGCAGCAAACAGAAGAAACGGCAAAACAAGATAAGGGAAATACGCCCATGAGGGTCTGTCATACAGAATATGTACAAATCCATGGTACCTCTTCCTGATATGTAAACCATTTTAGCCTTTACTTCAGTTACAAACAGTCTTCCTGATGGGCAATCACTTTGTAAAAAAACTGAACAGGCAACTGGTTCTGATAGAACAATTTTAAACTCTCTGTCTCCTTATCTTCTGTCGACATCATTTTTCAGAAGGGGCAACAGGACCAAATTAAATCGTTTTGCTGCAGACAGTCTGTCTGTCTGATTGCATTGTGACTGTTGCCCATTTTGAAGATTTTCTCTAGCAGTTTAAAACTAAGACGAGGGGAAAGTTCATGTGTACCCACGCACACAGATGCACACAAACCTGTGCCTCCCTTCCCCTACGCTTACTCAATTATGAGATACTTTTACAGCATAAGAAATTCAGGGTGCAGTTGTTCTACCCCATGGCCAGCTCTGTCTGGTTGAAAGTGTCAGAACCCGCCCCCCCTTTTTTTTTTCAAAGCCAGGCTAAGAGCTTGAAAGAAAGAAAATAATGAGAAGATGCATATGAGTTAGTTTAATCCAAATCTTACTTGTGGAAAGAAGCATAGGGAAGTGTGACAGGCAGCACTCGGATCTTATTTCTCATGTTCACACTAAGGCAGGAGCAAAAGGCTTGGTTGTCTTTTGTCTTTGGTGTTTCTTATGCCTTCTCATCTCCGAAGCCTAGCTTGTCTGCAGAAAGTTTGATTTTTGACTGAGATGCAGCTGTTAGAACTGAATAGAAACAGTGAGCACGGTGGAAGAGAAAGAAACTGGGAAATGTGGTACGCTGCAGCCAGCAAATGGATTTGGAGAACCTGATTGCTGTATAACAAAAGAAGCCTCTGGGATGTATTTTACTTACTGGCGGAAAGGAGAGCGCTGTGGTCTTGGGACATGTTTCTAAGGCCTGCAATGCACAATCATCGCCTTTGGATTGTGTCCAAGTGCTGCTCAGAATCCTGATGGCTCTTGAGCGGCATTAAATCAAGATGGATGTCACTTTACATCTCATTGCGAATGCACTACCTGGAGCATGGGTTTGCATGTAGCATTCCTTTTCAAGCAGAGACTTCTGCCTCGAGGGAGGTTTGATCTAGCTAGGAAGAAAGGAGGGAAATCTTTTCTTGTGCCCCAGTCTGCTAGTCCCTTGGTGTATAACCAACTATGATTCACCAAAACCTCTTCCTCAAGAACTTTGTGTTGTGTTCAGGGGATCTAAGTCAATGCTCCTTAGCATGCCTCTGTACAGAGGACATAAACAAGGAAAGCAGATGAGCTGTGTCTTCAGGCTGGAGTGATTCCTCCCTGCTATAACAGTTTTAGTAAGCTATTATTGTGTGTGGGCTCCTATTTCAGATCACCAGCTTCCGTAATTGCTCATACAGGCTGATGCTCTCTATGTGTTCTTGCTGAAGACTTGCTTCTTTGTTTCTTAATGTCTTAGAAAGTCACAAACTACAGAGCAAAATCCTTCCAATTAACTTCACAGGGACAATATAAGTACCTGGGGAGGGAATATTTCATAATTTCTATGTTGGGAGTTAACTTCATAGTTGACCTAGTATTTATTCTTGTATTTATGTAAACCACAGGTGTTACCAGTAAAGAAGCAAACATGGAAGGCTGGTAATTGTTTCTTCAACAGCAAATTAACATATATAGAATGTATTATTAATATATTATTAAATATACAGATAAGCAATATATTTTTTAAAAAAGAATGAATGGTCTGTGAAAGGAAAGACAACGCATTATTAAGAGAGGGTCTTCACCATCTACTCCCCTGTGCAGAAAGATATCTTAACCTTAACCAAGACAGCTTTAAACAGAAGCGGAAACCTTATTATAGCTACTCTGGAAGTGAAAGTGAGGCAAGAGCTAGGTGGAAGTGTATAACAGCAGGAGTTTCAGTTGTCAGGTGCCTAGGCAGGTGCTAATTTCCAGGAACACGTTGTGTCTCAGTGGTCTTTGCATTGAGTAAGTATAAAGGAAAGGTTGACATCCGTTCCTGGTGTTGGGCTTGTATCAAATCACAGAATGATTTAGTTTAGAAGAGACCTCAAGAGACCGCATGGTCCAGACCTTGCTGAAAGCAGAGGTATATCCTCAGGTGGGCTCTGCTCTCACTGAAATTCTCTGTGCTACTGGGTCAGCATGAAGCCATTTTTACAGAGCCAGGCATCTAGTCTGAGACAATATTGGGAAATTTCCTCATTTGGAAAAGGAAAATGACGTTATTATAGCTGGGAATTTAAAGAAAACTGTGGGTACTGCACGTATTTTTGGGTATGAATTCTGGCTAATTTTACTTTTGGCATCAAGTGAAAAGAAGTAAACTACTGTGCTCTGCCATTACAGCCTGTCTCTGATTGTGCCCATGTGTGTGGTATGTGAAAGCAGTGTCTTATTTGATGGCTATTCTATAGGGTGAAAGCCTTTTGGTGTTGAATTAGTGGATGTTGGTCATCGAAACGTGGGTCTAAGAAAAAGAGCTGCAGTCCCAGCACAGGCACACTCGGTGGCTAACAGACAAGGTCAATATGTTCTCATAAGCTGGTGGAGCCGCTGCAAAGCAGCACCCTTCCTTTCCATTTCTACTCACGGCAGAAGTGACTGGAGGTTGGAAGGAGAAGCCTGGCCCCAGCGCCAACCTCAGCCACCTACTCCTGACGTGTTACGCAGCGAACTGGGGCTTGGGGGGTACGGTCCCGGCACCCTCGTCCCTCTCGACCCTTGCACAGCTGTTTCCTTGGCCAGGGCTCTGCACCAGCCCAGGCACAATTTTGCTCTCCATGAGGATCCAGCCCCCTGTTTCTGTGTACTTTGTTGTCTCATGTCTGTCCAGCTGTGCTCACAACACTGAGTATTCACAAGCAAAGATGACACAGGGTGAAATTAAAAAGGGACTGAAGGAAGCAGACAGTCAGGAAAACAAAACCACACTTTGCTCTAGGAGCACTTGGTAGAAACCCTAGAAGGTGTTAAATTGATTTAATCCTTGCCTTGTTTTATTTGGCCACCGCTTGCAAATGCTGCTGTTGATTTTGGCATAAGAAATGAATTATGCTATTTTAGCCAGCGTTTCCAAATGTGGTCTTGAACAGGGGTGATTTTAGAGATGCTTAAAAAAAAAGCCGCTTTAAAAAGACAAAAGCTCTTCCATACTGTAGAATGGAAGCTTTTCTAAAGCCCTTCCCCCCCCCTTCTTCTTGAAAACACATTTGTAACCATTAGTTTGGTGTCATGTTTCGTGATGGGGATATTTTCGCCCTTTGCATCCCATCGTGGCAGGGTGAGGGCTGCGGGAGGCGAGGCTGGTGCCTCTCCAGCCCCGCTGATCATGAATCATGTCAGTCCGGAGGGGAACCCGAGCGTGTCCCCAGCTCGGCAAGGGCTCCAGGCTTTGCAACTGCCTTTCTGATGAAAATTTTTGGAAGAGGTTTTTAGGCTAAGGAAGCATCCTTTCATTAACGGCACCGTTACAATAGAAACTAATTAGAACTAGAGGTCCTCTGCCATATTTTACACAAAAAGCAATTTCTCTTGTCAGTGTTGAAATGCCACAAGGTAAGAAGGAATAGTCCTAAATTTGTTGAAAAAGCAGAAGCCCGAACATGCCAAGCAGCTCTAGCAGAATAGATACTTTCTATTATTATGTCCTGTTGATACAAGGTCAGTGTAAGTTATGAAACTGGAAACTTTGTTAATTCCCTTCTAAATGTGTAAGTTCTGTGTATAGTAAGCTTCCTGTTTAAGGATTGTCCCCATGATGAAAAATGATTAAAATTTGAAATAAACAAAAATGTTTTCCCCAGAAAACAATTTCCTGTTGGAATCGCTAACTTTGATAGTGAAATATTCCATGTCATAGAGCCCTATAAATAAAAGCTGGAAAACATTTAGTTAGATATTAGAAGAAAGAACAAGATCAGAAAGGCAACGAGTTGTGGATATTGTCTTTTCTGTAGTGGCAGCCCAGTTGTTTCCAGAGATTTTTCTTTTTCAATTCTCATCTCCTTTCTACGAGCCTGATTCTGCGCACAGTTTTGTGCACTGTGTGCCCGAAGCGATGCCGCATGTGCTAGAACCTATTTGTTTAAATAAGACTAGATGGCAGTGACATCTACATTTGTATTAGACCTCCTTTTTGCTGCTATTTTGCTTCCAGAATGTTTAAAGTAAAAATAAGATTTCCTATGAAAATATGGTTAGCTATACAGAGATGTTATTCGGTAGGTTTCCAGAGTGCTGGGATCCTACCTGTTTCTAACCAGTAAGGTAAATGTTTATATTTTCCTTACCACTTCTTTACATATTTAATTACCATTTATTATATAGTCTAACTGAATAGGAAAACAGTTTTCTGAGATTATTTGAATTGCCTGCCTTAGCACCTCCACCTTAAAAACTACAAAATGCTAAAACCAAGTTTTGGTTAACAAAAGCTCTCTTGTTAAAGATTTTGTTGCTGAAGTATTTAGTGATAATTAGTTTTTCTTGGTCTTTGAGTGAAATATACCCTTCATTTTGAGCAGTTGGGATGGGCATTCGTTGTGCTGTTTCTGCGCTTCCCCGAATTTGCCTGCACAATTTTTTAATGGTCATCACTTGCACACACCAATAATTCAACTCCACGTTCACGTTAAGAACAAATGAAGCCTTCACTGTTTCTCTTCCTTCAGAGGCACATGGGTCAGCAAAGAAGAGCTGCACAGCCAGCAGCAGCCCTTGGAAAATTACAAAATAGAGGTTATTTCTTAGCCCCAGCTCACATGAGGATCTCAAAGAACACAGAGCCAGCAGGCTTGATGTTAGTACATTATTAAGCATATTTTAGTGTTTTGAGTAGCTGCTAAATCTACATTGAGCTCCCATGATTAGGAAGCTATACAGGGTTTTAAACACTGATGATGCATCAGTTTGTATAATGTCTTTATTCTCAGTGTTTTCTGTACCATTCCTTTACAGCCTATCTATAGTGTACGGGTACCTGTCGTGCCAGCGATTTGCAAATGCAAAGTTGAAATTGCACAGAAAGGCGTAGAAATTTTTTTCTATACAAAAGGTTTTTAGCAACATTGTTGATTGTGTATTGCATAGATTTTTATTTTTTTTAAACGCAGGTAATTCAGTATAAGGTGTGTGATTACAGACAATTCTGCGTATGAATTCAGATGGCTCTTCCCGTGCCTTGCATTTGTCAATATTGGCTGTCACCGTTGTCTTGTAGTCAATTTATCTTCTTACTAGGTTTCTCTGATATTTCTCTGAACTTGATCAGTGCAAATTACTTTCTAATCCACGGCAATATTTTGCTTCTCACCTCTCACTGCGTTTTATAACAGCCTCTTCAGAGCGGTTTTGAGAAAAGTTTGTCAAAAGCCTTAAGCTGAGTTTCTGTCTTGCTTGCTTCCTTCAACATCTTCCTATTACATAGAAATAGCAATAATAAACAGACCCTGTAAAGTAACATTTTTGGCTAGTGCTCCATGATTTTTTTCAATTCCTTTTTGATGTGAGAAAAAGATCTGTCGCTGAAAGCCAGCTATACAGTGCATGGTTTTGTTTTGTTTTGTTTTTTCATTCCCCTCCTCCCCCCCCAAAAGAAACATCTTACCTGTTGGTATGAAGTCAGATTACAGGGGTATTTCAACTCGTTTTCTGACCAGTCCTACAAATAACCACTCAGAATAGCATGCATCTCTCAAAGATAGTTTCGGTCGCACCGCACGATCACGATAGGGCTGCACAATGTCTGTGTGCATTACCAAGTTAACTCAATTTGCTTTCAGATGCAAATCTGCCGCTCATGTAAAGCTACAAGGATTTGCAAAATCATGTTTCTAAAGGAAAGAAAATTTCAACAAACTCTTAAATGAAAAAACTTCCTATTTGTCCACACTAATCTATATGAATTATTAGGATGAGAAAAGACATAACAGGGCTTGTAATGAAACCAAACTTCAGAATTCCTCATAGCACCCCCATACTAAAAATTTTTAGGTAAATTGCTATGGTTTTTTGTACAGCATATGATTTCCATGTTGTTTGACTTTTTTCACTTGACATCAGATTAGCCAACAGGTTAAATATTGTGGTTTCAAAGTGTTAATTTAGCACATTTGCAAATTAGAATTTTAACATATTTGGAATTTTGATGAGACTAAAAGCCAAATTGTAATGTCTAAAGCAGCTGATTTTAGGTGCAGTTCAGCAATTAAGTTAATTTCTAGCTTTCTGATGCTGAGAAGGACACTCAGTGCCGATAATAGCTTATTTTCTCAGACGCAGATTGGGGAGCTGACTGCAAACTTTCAAACGAACACGTGTGCTTGATTTGTCTATTTGTATTCAAGTTTACCTTTTCTGGTTGTCAGTAACATTACCCCACCTGCCCTATACAGCTTGTAGTGCTCAAACCTATTTGGAAAATCGTGTGAATAGGGATTTGCATCATTACAATTTCCTTTCCATTTAGGAAGCATCTGCTATATCTTTAAAAGTAACAGGTTTGAAGAGTCCACAGGCTGTGAAACAGTCTAAACCATTATGAAAATGAAACAAAAACTTAAAAAAAAAAGCGCGCTAGCTGGACCTAATTCAACAGCAGTTTCAGCATTTTTTTTTCCTCTTTTTACCTTGAAAAGGTTAAAAGCATTTGGGTCCTTGTGGAAAATGTAATTGCATTTCAGCCTTGTTTATGTGTGAATCTAAAGAATACTGATAATCTGCCACGTGAAAAAGTTCTGTTCTTCTGCTAACAGGCAATCTTTCTTGTTCCTAACAGGTCTTTCTATTAAGTAAACAGTTAAGGCCTAATTGGAGCTTTTATCTGTACCATGTCACACTAACTGATCAACCATTGCTAGCAGTCATATAAATGTCATTTTAAGTACTTCAATTGTACAGATCCAAGTACTACAAGGAACGAGGAAAAACCTCAGCTGCAATTTTTCTTAATAACAAATAAAAAGCAAAGTTCTATGAAGATGTGTTTGAATAGGTTAAGTTAACAATTTTATCCCGCTAACCTTCGTGCATATCATTTCCATGGGCAGCTGGATGTTTTATCAGGGGAATCAACTTATCCCAGGACATTTCTTTCCCTAATTAGGTTTTCCGTTCTTTTGAAGGTGGGCAGTGCCATCGCTGTGTGCATCTTAGTTTGCTGTTTATCTCATAGGAAGGCTCTAACACAAAATATTTCTGCCAGACTTGGTCCATTACTCTGCCTGATCTCTGATCACCGAGAGCCCTACACAACAAAAACTTCTGACTTCCATGATTTTCCTGGAGTGGGATATACTCCTCCTCAACTTCTCCCATCCTCTCTGTTTCACTGCCCAAGCACCAGCTTTGCAGGAAAAGAAAACAAACCCTGTTTTAGAATTGTTTTAGATGAGCAGCATATTTTGTTTATTTATGTGTGTGTTTGCTTCACTTCCTAGTCATTGCCTGAAAGTCTGGCTTTGGCTTCTCCTGAGTCCCGTTGCACACATCCCAAATGGAAAGAAAAAATACAACTTCACTTTCCAAAAGCACTCAGCAATGGTTTGTTCTTGCTTTCAGTGGGAGCAGGGTTTAGCCAGGGCGCAGCGACTCCCATCCCAATCTATGTTAGAAAACAAGAGCCAGAGAACACTTATACTGCTTTTGAAAAATTACAGGCTGGCTTTCCAGGCACGATGCCTCTGATTATTTTTACTTCTCTCTACACATCCCCTGATCCAGAAATAGAAGCTTCCTTTTTTCCTGATAGTATTGCAGTTCTGTACTAGTTGGCAGGCATCACAGAGTTGCTATCAGTAGGATTATTATTAAACTCATTAGAAAACTGTAAAAGTGTTTCACGTGTTTCAAATGTGATTTTGAGTCCTGCAGTTTTGAACGCTGGACTTGGGAGAAGAATCTGACTTTGAAACAATGATAGCAACTCTCTCTTTGAACATCAAGCCTTTTAAAATCGTCTCCTATCTGGCACTGTCAAATTAATGGAGCCCTAGAAAACAGGTCATTGAGCTCGTTCCTTGTCTCAAGGCAGGACTGAATGTATCTGAGTCATTTGTAAGAAAGAAAGATGAATGCTGTCTTCCTAAGGTCCTCCTAGCCCAGTATCCCCATTGTCAGGAGCAGTTGGAAGTGTATAGTGTACACTAGTGCAAGGACACGGTGATCCCCCTGCCCCGAATACTCTTCCACCCCCTCATAGTTCACCGCTCAGAGGTTTCGTGATCTGGAGGTGGTGTCCCCAAGTTTGAAAGCTGACTCATCTTCCTCCCCTCATCCAAGCCTCAGAGTCTGGACTGCCCATGTTCTCATAGGGTGTGGATTTTACATCTCCTGCCCTGCCTGCATGAAGTGTGCAGAGCCCTTAACGAGTGGGCAGGATTTGGTATGGTGGCATCTATTGACTTCAAGGTGCACAATGCAGCTGCCAACCAGATCATCTTGCAAGTTGAAAGGGAGAGTGTTTTCACTTGGGCTGCCAAGCAAAGAACATCAATGTCTGCTCTCGACACAGAAAGCCTCTGAAAAAGGCACTTGGAGAGCAGGTACTAAACACGGGTGTCTCACCTGCCACTAGGGGAATGGCATAAACCGGACCAGTTTTGGCATGTGTTGGTTTTGAAGGCAAACCTGTGGTAAACTGAGCAAACAGGACCTGGTGGCCGTCCTGGTGGGTCGTTGCACAAGGCTTTGCTTTGCTCATCCTACTTGCTGTGCTGCAAGCTGTGAGAACAGTTTTAGTTCACTGGCTCCTGATACTTCCAGGTTTGCTCTACCTTTGGCTCACGTATTTATTGCAAATCATCTTGAGAATTTAATATCGGCTTCCTCTTTGCACCTCTGATGTGGTATCATACCATCTCCCACAGCTAGGATTCAGATGAAGTGTTTCAGTTCAGATCCTGCTTACAGGTGGCCATCCCCACCGGGGGCTCCTAGGCTTTATCCTGGAGAAAGGGTCTCTGGAGGAAGAAATACACCGCTTCCCTTTGGATGAGGCGGGAACAAGCTGTCTGGAAAAAGGCTGACCTTAGGCTAGCCAAAGTTAGCAGATAACCTGGTAGTCCAGGTTTGGTGACCTCTGGGCCAGAGGAGCAGGCAGGAGTGTAGGAGCATTCGGTGCAGATCTTGCACCCACAGATCTGGTCCTATTTGCAAAATGTTGGGCTGAAGGAGCATGCATGTGATGGGATCGTAGCTTCAGTGTTTGTTTGGGCCGGTGATGGTAGTTCGGCTGTGTTTTGTTGGTGGTAATGCTGACGCGTGACTCAGTTTTCTTCAGGCACACATACAAATTTGGACTCCGCTGCTGTAGCCAAAGCTCTGTTTCAGTGCCAGCATTGCCCCCTGCGGTGGGGATACCCCTGTGTATGACCTTCCCAACAAAGAAGAAGTCAGTGAGACGTGGTGGAGGGACTGCTGAGCTCTTGATGAACCGGGAGGAATAGCTGGAGTGGTTCATCCCTCACATCAGCAAAGGAACCAGGATGCTTGGCTGGACTGGGGCCAACTGTGTTTTGCACAGTCAGACCGAATAATAAAAGTGCTGTCTGCGATGTGGGAATAGAGAGACGCATGCAAAAGTACGTTACGTATACACATACGTGAAAATCCTCGTTACTCATCCTTTCTTTTCCAAGGCTACTTTGATAAGGAGATTTCTTTTTGTCCTCCAGAGTTTTGTTAAGGGTTGGGAGGTATCACCTTTCAGGGAGGCTGTTTTACCCTCCCGAGCGAGTGGCACCCTACTCCATTGTTTGCAGTAGCATGATGAAACTTTTGTGCCTGTTGGTTGAGCTCATGCCCTCCGGCCCCGGGCAGATCGTTCTTCCTGCAATTAGTATTCATGGTTAGCTAAGCAGAACTTCTACAACACATCTTCCCTGCTTTGAAGGTTATGTTACATGATTTCAAAGTGGCCAGAGGAAAGATTCCTATATGAAGCAGATATCTGGGAATATCCATTGTCTTCTTGTGTATTTAATGCTTGCTTTTCCGGTAGGATTTCCTTGCTATTAATTCAGTGCTTTCTAATTTAGCACATAATAAAGTGGGACAGCCAGTAAGAACACAGCAGTTTTAAAATTTTGCGTTGAATTTTGTCCCAGCTTTCCAATCTCTTTCTTGGGTTTGGGAGAAGAGGTGGTATTTTTATTTCTTCAGAAAATTTGCATGTGTTGTTCTTACAGTTTTTGCATTTTTGCAAATATAGCAAACATTTTTTTCTCATACTGTATGTACAGAGACTTTCATATATTTGATTTTCATGGAAAAGATCAAAAGTGCTATAACTTTTCACTAGTAAAACTCATAGTGCTTTGAAAAAACGGTGGTACCACTTTTCCTCTTTTATAAGCAAGCGTAACTGAGGCAGAAATAGTTTAAAGGACTTTTCTAGCAGCAGAGCTAGAAATATGCCCAGGACTTCTGTGCTGAAGGTCAGTGCCCCAGCCCTTCAGTGCAGACTGATCACTGATGGGTTTGGTGGCATGTTAGGGAGAACGATGGTTCTGGAAGGGCTCTCCTAGCTGGCTGCCTGTTGCTCCAAGATCTTTCTTTCTTTGTATTTACAGAGGAAAATACTGTGAGTGCTCTTCCTCAGGGCAAGGACATATTAGCCACTGTCAGGACATAGACAATGTCTTGGAAAATAGCCAGAGAGGTGGTGCCCTTTGTCAGTTTTGCAGGTAATCTAAAATAAACTGCTCTCATACTGTATCTCGTTACAGAATTTTCATGGCCCCAATGAACATTTGCATTGCTTTTGAAAGGTAGCCATAAGCAAAAAGATAATAAACTCTTCAGTAAATGAGTGATGGTACCCCCTGGAGTTAGCACCTCTTAAGCTGTGAGATACAGTGACGGCTGCAAGTAAGAGAAACATCAAGTTTTGTTCTGGAATTTCTTTGGCTTATCCTGTGCCACTGAGAAAGAAAAGGAAAAAGATTTTAAGTATTACTTAGATAAGAATGATTCTGTTAATGCATACATCGGAGTAGATACAATAAAGCTAACGAAACTTGCTAACACGACTAGCATGTCTGTAGTAAAAGACTTTGTTCCATGTTTGTTCTAGGTCACATTCAAATGATCTTTACTGTCGTGTTGTCTTCATTTAAAACGGCATGTGTAAGGTCAGTTTTGAACAGGGTTTGCTACAAGAAACATCGGGGAAATTTGGGATGAATAAAAAATATTCTGAATGATGATGACATGACCAACAAGTTGCATAAATGCCTCCTTTGCTAAAAATATCTCCAGGTCAAAACTTCCGCTTGTGTAAAATGGTGTAAGAATGAAGTCTGTCAGAGCTGGGGGACATGAGCACTTGAGCAAAGATTTGCTTAGATGCAAACGAAGCTACTGGACGAGCACAGCTCCAGGAGCCCCCAGAACCTTGCTTTGCTGGGTCCAGCTTGAGGAACAGTGAATGCCAAGCTTGAATTTTACATCCAGTACTAAAAGGCATTGATTTTTCATTTCACATAGATTTGTTTTCCCTTATTAGCTCAAGTTTTATTGGGAGCAATTCATTTATCAGACTCTTTAGACTGTAACATTTATGCCAAACTTAGGATGACATCCAGCTCCTGCCTGTAGCAGAGCACACACTCTCTGCTTTGGACCCTTGGCTCAGCAGCTTCTTGGGCATTTTTTCTACACACAAGTATAGCAATTTCTTTATTCACAGGTAGCTTATGAATTGCCCGATGAACATTGATGCGATGTACATCCATGCTGCTATGTAAAAATATCGGGCAAATGGTAACAAACGCTTCATTCCCGGACAGGGTGGCTGGAACCGAAAGCAGCAGGCAGGAGCATGGACGTGTGCAGACCTCGGTTCTCTCTGCAGCAACATCTGATATTCCAGGAGACTATCTGTCAAATAAAATTTTTCTGTGATACCATGAGCCAAACAACTTCTCTTTCCTTTCTGATTTTCAGTGTGTTATTCACTGGTTGCTTTTACCCCCTATTCTAGAAATAACTGCTTTTCAAGAATATCACTTTTATTACAATGTCTATTCTAGAAATAACTGCTTTTCAAGAATATCACTTTTATTATAGCATCTGCTACTGGATTTCTTATTCAAGCAACACTTGAAATCGACACTTATGGATTTGTCCTAAAAAATGCCAGGTGATTTGGGTGTTCTTTGGGCTGAAGAGCAATAACCATTGCTGGCAATACGGCCTCTTGATTGCAGTCACTGGGTTTGGGAAAGGATCTCTAACTGTAAAACATTTTTTGTTGCCAAGCTTGAAATGATCTGTGAAATAGATTGTTTTAATGGATCAAATTATTGGGATATTTAATTTTGGCTGTGGCCTGCCAGTGTGTATATGGCCCTCGAGAAAAGTTTGTTCTCTTAACAGATAAACTTTAAAAAAGGGATTACTCTATTAGCCTGTGTGGTAAGAGCAAAAGTATAGTTTACTTGGCAGGTTTTAAATCGATAGTTATGAGTTCACTGTGACCAAAATATCAGTGAAACCGGATCACAGGTGATCATTTTTTCTAATGTAAATCATTTAACATCGGTAATTTTCCTCTGTTGCCAATGCCATTAGTTATTTCAGAGGTAAAAAAAAGGATGTTTTACTTATTTTTTTTTTATTTTACTAGGTACCCATAGCTTAACTTAATGATTTGTATAAGTGATAGTAATTGCTGAAACTATAGTTGAGTATTATTAGCTATAAAATGAACATGGTTATATGTCCAACACAACTAGCAAGGAACAGAAATGCAGTTGTATCCAAGAGAAAATAATTACAGCAATAATCAGTGTAATTCATGATAATGGCTGAATTGAATTTCACACCATAGCTCCAAGCACTTACATTTAATGAATGTAGTTTGTGCTTGTTTACTAAAAAGGTTTTTAGCAGAAAATCGATAATGTAACTTCAATTTTTCTAATTGCAAATGCAATTTTTTTTAAAAGTAGTGGTTCAATAAGGATTTTGTAGGGAAAATTAAGGTATGTAAGTGCAGCAAATGCTGTTACTTTAATTAGGCTACCTGTACATTAGTGGTATAGTTCCTTAATATTTATTTATTAGTACATATTGATTAAAATTGGTTTGTATTCCATTTTTAAGACTAGCTAATGTAGTGAACATTGAAACTTTTCAGTAAGCGCTGGCTGTGACTAAGCGTATCACTTTATAATGGGACTGTCCTCACAAAGAGGTGTTTTTACCTTAAAAGCATTATCATAAGAGCAAGGGAATATAGGCTGATCTACAAAGGTGCTTTCTACATGATGAATACAAAAGAGTTGCTGGTCCTGTACCTGGAATAGCAAAATAATTAAAGTGATTGGCAGTTGGTGGTATAATTATAATTGCTTAATTGGCCCAAGCATATTCTTGGCCTCATTTCCTATGATGAAAACTGTTAATTTTTAAAATGACAAGGAAGCTGAGGAATATAATGCCAAAATGAAGTTTTCCATTCCTTAGCCTTGAGATCTCCACTGTGATCGCCTAGAGCTTCGGAGTAAGCAGATTGGCTGTGGTACGCAGAGGTTACTAAGATACACAATTCTAGCAGGAATAACCATAAATAATCCCAGAGACTGATATATAGGAATAAACCCCACAGTTCTACTTTTACCAAAGTCAAGGGCAAATCTCCAAATGTCTTAACTGGTGGAGCATGATGGCTGATGCACAGCTGAGGCTGGGGAGTATAAAAGAGGTAGGAGTGAATGCAGAGCATTTAGAAAACAGAAGAGAGATGGAGCCCTCAGAGGTGGGTTTTCTGTAGCTCAGCTACATGCGAAGAGAAGTTGCTTTTACCAGTGGCTCTTTTTTGCTCTTGGAGAGCAAAATAGGCCCTAGTACTACATCGATGCGAGGGGGTAAGACCTGTGAATCCCTTCTGAACTTTCTTGTACAAGTAACTGAACCACCGTTATAGTCTGCAGGGACAGTCTTTCATGCGTTAAAAATCACGGCTAGTGGAGATGTTTTGTCTTAAAATCATAGAATCATAGAATGGTTTGAGTTGCAAGGGACCTTTAAAGGTCACCTGGTCCAACCCCGCCCTGCAACAAGCAGGGACATCTTCACATTGATGAGAAGAATGTCATTAAGTCACGGATCTTCCAAAACCAAGCTGATATTCCAGCAGGAGGGATGTCACTGCCCAACCAACAGCAATAATATGGTAACCAGACTTAAAATGTGGCAGCAAATTAAGTGCAATTCACTGGGAAAATATTAAGAAATACTGAAGGGTTAAAAAATAAACCCGGATCACTCAAGATTTGTGCTCTATTTTCGGCGGCTACCTGCCCTCACCGCTAGAACCAGCGTTGCATTTTCTGCTGTGTTCAGTAAGGCATTTTACTCTACAAAAACAACTATCTCCTTTCCAACCAATGATTACTTGTAATTATGCTTTCCCCTGCTATTATTCTAATAGACTGTCATGCTGCACAGAGGAGGCGTTTGGAGGCTGCTTTTATGGATGGACTGTTGGAACACTTAATATAGCTCTATTTTTGAATTATCAGGTTCTATCCTTTTGAAGTCTGTGTTAGTGGAACTCCTATTTATGAAATGTGCTGTGCTTAAAGGTTTGCTATTGATGAAGAGGTCCAACAGAGGCCTTTATCGTAAGTACTGTAGCATTCTCCCCGAGAAATAAATAGCCTTGCTAAAAGGTATGTTGTGTACCAAGGTTGCAAATTATCAGCCAAGCACCTTATAACTGTATACTTCAAAAATACCTTTCTGCTTTCTGTTTGTTCTCTTTTTCCACAACATAAGTGGTGTTTTTAAAAACACATAAAGAAAAAAAAACCCTAACCCAATCTGTTAGCTCTTTAATTGGACAGCATGTTCTCAATGTAACTCTTTAATATACATACATATCTTAGCGGATATATGCCTGTTTATAGGCATGTCATTCTCTGCCTTAAGTACTGCGAGTTTTGAAGGAGTTTTCAGATGTGAGTGATTCAAATCGCTGATTTATTGCAGAATTCCATCACTGTGGCAGACACACCAATGCCTCCAAAGCTGTGAGCTGATGATTACTACCCAATTATTTAGGAAACGGTAATGAGAACAATGTCATACATACAGAAAAGAAGAAGAAAAAATCAGATATTTTCACAGTCACTAAATGTTTACAGTCAAAGACCAGGTAGGAGGGATCTTTGTAGCTTCATTTCGCTTTTGTGTTGAAATTACTGGGAGCTCAGTTGTGCAAAGTACTGTCTGCTCTTCCTCCCTTTTGAAATCGGCTCCCAAACCCTCTCTTTAATTCTGTTATTTGCCACTGCTCCGTACCTTGAGCTCTTTGGACCTAAAGCCAAAGCGTGCTGATGATATGATATACGTTGATTTCTCTATCTGCTGCTAAGTTGTACCCTGTTTCAGGACCAGAATAAATCAGAAGAAAGCTATGCCAATAGAATTTATTTCAAGAATTAGAAGGAAATGCTAATTTTTCATTAGTTACTTTTCTATTATCACAACACGCTGACCTCTGTGGAAGCTACTACATCCAGCCATACCTTTCCTCTCCTTGGGAGCTTATCCTTAGGCTGCCTTTGCAGACCTGGGGTCCTGTGCTGGGACCGGGGGCCAGATCACCCTGTGTGCTCCAGGACCTGGGGCTGGTGAGACACCCAGCGTGTCGGGACGGGCCCCACCGAGTGGGCTGATCCTGAGAGGGCAAGGTGTGGGGGACAAGAGCAACACTGAGGAAAGGAGTGGGTGCCTGAAAACGCAAGTGTCGAGGATGCTGCCTCATGGAGCGGGTTTACATTTAACACAACAAATAAGGCAAGTCTTGCTCTAAAGTGTTTATCTGGAGTTTTTCATCTGGAACTGTAATGTATCAGAACCTTGACTTTGTACTCCCTAATTCATCTTTACTTATGTATTTTACTATTACCGATAGCTTTCCCCTTAAGCCTGTCTATTTGCTAGTAGATTTGACAGATGACAGCTACTCTTTGGGATGTTAGATGGCATTTGTACGGCTATGATGCCAGGAGCGTTCTGAGCACTGGTGTTGCATATTTATTGATCTCCATATTCCCAATAATCTGATGCACGTCACATTTGACAACATTATGTGGAGAGGTCAGCTGTATGGGGCTAATGAAACTGTTTCAAAGATGGATGTTGTTTTCCACAACATTAACCTTGCAAATAGCTGTCACTAGTGCATTTCACTATGGGGCTTGGCGTTTGAGAACCTCCCTTTTTTTATTGTTGATGTTAACATTAAACAAAACCTGAAGCCATTAAATCTCGGTATTTATATACGATAGAAAACATGGACGACATGGCATCACTCCAAATGAAAATCTTATTAACAGCATACGGTGCTTGTGGCAAAGTCCCGAACAATCTGAAAATTGGTTTGGCTGTCTGAAATGTTTGACAGATTAGCTAAGGATGATGTAAAAGGACTGAACAGGGAACAGCTGAATTCTAAGGATTAAAGTGGCGAATAGAAAACCCTGATGTAATCAAAAAGCGCATTGCACTTTCATATTTTACTGCAATATTACTGTTCTCACCAGGAGCTTATTACATCCAGGGCAATATAAAATTTAGATTACCCTTTTATTTTAAAATTATTTCACTAGCATGTGTAAAGTTACGAGGAAGCACTCGATTTCTAAAGAGGTCTCTTGAAGTTCTTTTCCCTTAAAAAATACTGTTATGGTGATTTAAATATTTAATTGTAGGTTTTCTACTGTTGTGCTGAGGCACTTCAAAACGGGAGTCCTAAGGGCGATAAAAATAATCCTTGGAGGCTCCTTTTCCGCATTACAGTGTTTAAAACAGTTGTAGTAACTCTTTTTCGATGTCATACTGCATCTTTTGTAATGTAAATTTTGCACATACTTACAGAGCACAATTCTGAATATGATTTTGATAGGCAAGCAATTTGGAAAATGCTTATGTTGGCCATCTGAGCTGTGAAGTGCCACATATTTTTACAGTGTCTTCTGGGACTTCAGTGCTTTTTAAGTGAGAAGGAAAAAACCCCAACCCTCGTCCTGGTCTGGAAACCCATGATTACATTTTAATATTTTAAAGTGCAGTCAGTAAATGTTAATATAAAGCCCATTCACAAAGGGTGAGATTCTGACCCAAGCACAGAGGCTGTTAGGAGTAAAGGTCAGATGACTGCAATAAGGACAGCTGAAAGTGGCCTCGCAAGGTCTTTAAGGTGATGTGAGCTGGAGCTGTTGCAACGTCTCTGTGGAGCAATAAATACTAAGGCTGCTCTGCAGCATGCCCTACTTACCAGCTGTCGGTGCAGTCCTCAAACATTAAGCAATAGTTTTGTTATTTAAACTTGCTTTAATAAAGCCGTGAACATTCATCCAGGCTCTGCTTGTAGGTGAGACTTGCCCCTGCGAAAGGTGGTGGTGGGTGTTCAGATCATGAGCTGATAAAGGCACCAGAAGGGCATCTCCCAGTTGAGCTTCATGAGCTTCAGATCATGCCCTCAAATGAACACCTCAAATTAAAGGGTAAAAAAGGCCAGCTGAGGTGGAAAAGACCTAAGGCAACCCTTTTAAAAATGCTGTCTAGGATGAGCTTATAATAGGTTGTGAGTCATTTAACTTGTTGTAAACTGTCCAAAAGTTAAATGTTGTCTCTAACCTAGTCACCCGGACTGTCTGAGCACTCGGAGGCGGGAGAAGAAGCTTTGGGGGGCAGCACATGGGTCAGGATGGGAGGAGCTACTGTCTGGAGGCATCTTGTGACTATAGGTGTAGAAGGGCTAAGGCAGATGCTTAATTTTTAGACCAAAAAGCCAATGAGGTGGCAACCACCCCAGTAAACTACAAGAATATTTGTTTCTATAGAAACTTCTAGATAACATGTTCTTCAGGCTCGTTTTGAGAATTTTCTTAAGACATGGTCAGAAAGGAAGAGGAATGTACTTTTTATTTCATATTTATTTTATAGCACATGTTCTAATATGCAATTTGTTTCTTAAAAGTTTGTTAAGAATGCGAATATTCACAAGTCATAAAAAGAAGGTCTCTTCCCTCAATTTCTGGCAGTTTCTTTGGTGTCTGCATTATTTATTTGGTGACTTAGTATAGGGTCATGGAGAGTTTCTCCAGAGGTAGAATCTAATGCCAAGTGAACGTTGTAAGGGGAGTTAAAACAGATGATTTATATTTATAGCATCACTTAGTAACGCTTAGCACTGTTAATTGAAAAAACATCCTCCTGTAATAATTCTCAGGTTGCACAGTATTATTATCATATGAGGTTGTGCAAAAATGTAATAAACTTCTATAACATGATTTCTGATATTGTTAAGCTCACATGCTATAAAATATTAAGTGCTCACCAAAAATGAATCAACAGAAAAAAACCTTTTACTCTAAAAGCTAATGAACTACGATTTCTTTTAATTTGTCTTTTGGGTTTAAAGCCTCCAGACCTCATCTTCAAACTCTTTTCTGAATCGGGGAGAGCTATTTTATTTTCTAAAGAAAATAGAGAGAGGTCAGCAGAGCCTCTCACAAATACAAAGGCTCCAGGAGCTCGGGCTTTAAGATTTCAAGCGGTTACGACACAAACAGCTCGAGCACTGTCAGCAATGCTTTAGGTTTTTTTTTAAAAATATATAATCTCTTTAAAGATGTTAACATAACAGATGGGTCTCCTTGCTGTAGAAATATACATTTCTGTACTTAGAGGTGCGATGTTACCACAATGATGAATCTGTCGACTCTCTAATTCTCCCTATCTATCCTGGGACTGGGACCAAGGACCACATTTTTTTGCTTGGCTTTGCCATTATGACCTGGAATATTTTTTCCCCTCTTATTTTCCATGAAGTAGAAATTCCACAGCTAGCAGCTGGAGCCTGGATGTGCCCCTGGGCAATCACAGTTTGGGGAGGGTGGCTGTGTTGCCAATAGCACATAAAGGTAGCACATGGCCAGAATTACTGCTCAGATGCCTGGTGTGAAGGATCAGGTATCCGTTTTCAGATGGGTCATTTGGCCTTGGCTGCCATCTGGAACAAGTCTAAGAGTTGTATCTCTGTGTCTATAATAAGGTGCTGCAATGCTCTGCCACTACATCCTTAAAGACTGAGAAATACCTGACCTTTATATCACTAATGCCTTCAAAATAATGCTTAAGTGGGACTTCAGGGGTGGAATAAGTCTAGTTCTAGACCTCTGGACAGAATCAAATTTAATCCTTAGGGAACCTCATCTGTGTCTCAGAACTGCAAAGTGCTGTGCACTCTACCCTGATCGTTTGGTAACTTGCAGAAATGAGCCCATATAAAGCATTAAAGAACTTCAGAGCCCTGCGTTTGATTGCATGGAGTTTGAGAGAGAGGAGAGATGCGAACAGCAGCCACAGGACCTAGGCCACAGACCTGAATTAATGGGGATTTCTAAGCAGAAACTCCTACCTGCTGGGAGAAGTGGAAGTGCTGCTGGGGCGAGGATTGCAGGATTTGTACCAGAGTTCTTGAAACGCAGAAAAACTAATTGTTCATAAAGGCAGGATTCATTAGTTGCTTGTTTAAAAAATGATCTGTGAACTGCTATTTATGGTCAAGCATAACAACACAAATGCGTGAATCCTGCACTTTGCAATTTCTCCTTGGCATCATCTCAAGGATGCCCATCTGGTATCCACTCATGGATGCTCAGATCCCTGGGTGCTTGCTCCTGGGCTCTGGCCCAAGGATCCGGACCTGGCAGTTGGGTGAGAGCAGAGGCTGATCCCATCTCTGATGGAAGAGGATCTTCTCAGTTTATATGTGTGTCAGGAATGCTTTTCATCTGAGAAAGAGAATTTAAGGAGGCCATACGTGTATGTGCTTGTATGACATCAACACAAATTCCCACTGAATTTTAAATTAAAAACATTATTTTTTTTAAAGTTTCAAAATGTGAGTTAAAATATTATTTCGTGAGCTTTGAGTGGATTGTATAATTTTAGCCTAGTTATCTGAAGAGTTGAAGCTTGTTCTCCAAGGATAGTGTGGGACAGGGAGTTGAGGAGATGCAGATGTGCTGGGGAGCATGTTGGGAAAGCTTGCACTAACGGAAGTTTGGGGATGTAAGGACACAAGTCATTAATCTGCAAGGTCTCAGTTTTTCTTGTTCTACTGTTAAGGACAAGTGTGTTATTATTTTCATAGCATTTTATATCTCAGTAGTAATAGTTGAATTTAACATGCTATACTGCAATACAACATTGTGTTACAACTACAACGTAGCTGTAATATTCCATTAATTTAATATATATATTTAAATCCTCAAAGGCTAACTAAGACTGCTTGAAACATTATTCTTTTGCAAATCAAAATATCTGCTGTTTGTTTTACAGTGAAACGCCTCACAATTTCATTCCCTTCAGAATTACATGTTTTGGGAAGAAAGTGCCTAATGTGAAATGAAGATGCTGGTTTTGGCCAACTGATTCAGAAGAAAGTATGAAAAGCCCATGGATTGGAAATAATCTGCCTACCATGTAGATCCTTCCATAGTCCCTAGGACTTACAGATCAGCTGAAATCCTGTGAATCAGGACTGGATATTACTTCAGAGATGTTTACTACTGATGGGTGAGGGCAGCAAATTTTAAGCAGTCTTTTAGAAGTTAGAAAACATGTAGAAGATGGGAAGTGCTCTTCACATCTGTGAGTGCAAGCTTGTGAAACAAGAGCTTCTGCCAGCTCCATGGTCAACAGAGAGTGAAGGTGAAGAGCCAACATGGCCTTCAACAGGGTCTTCACCAGAGCCAGTGACGTGGAGCACAGGGGGAGTGCGGCAGAAGCACTGGTGGAAGTGGACTGATGGTGAGAATGCTGCTAACACTGATGCAAAGTTCAGGGAGCAAAGCAATGCTCTGAGATGACAGAGTGCAACAGAAAAAGACCTGTTGTGGCCGTCAGGACGTCTGCACCATCCGTGTCATGCTCAAAGGCTGGAATCAAGGCCGGTTCACCAGCCAGGCATAAAGGCAGGGGAGGAGGAAGAAGAGAAGAGTTAGGCAGGAGACTGTGGGAAATCCTTGCACATGTCCTCTTTCCAAGCAGCTCTGTTTTAAAAACCAAGCCCCTGTAACAGAAACAATGTAATGCAAAGAATTAGAGGGTTGGCTTTTTGTTGGTGGTTTTTTTTTTTCCTCTGATACTGCTAGTGGCTGGGTCTACATGTGCAATGGGTGTTCCCAGGCACCTGGAGCCCCACTCTGATGAACACATTAATGTTGAACAAGAGATGCAGACAGACACCCGTCCTGCCGCAGCCTGTGTTGGCTGGGATGGGATCTGGGTGTGCAGAGCTGAGCAGAATGGAGCTGCGGCTGGCAATGGCTCCAGTCCCCCAGGGACAGGCTCACGGTGCAACCTGGCGGAGGCAGACCAGGGCTTCACAACCACCTGCCTCCTGCCATAGAAATGCAAAACATTTGTGCATTATTGGGTTTAGTTTTTCAATATCACAGCCTGTTTATAGTTAGCAATTGCATCAAACTGGCTCTTAAATGCAGGTTAAAGGCCTTGATGAAATACAGAACACCTCAAAAAGACAACCTAAATTTTTGCCATTTTAAACTTTGCATGGCTGGCATGCTAGAACAGTCACCCAGGTTAATGAGCTGTGAGTTTAAATAGCAATTGAAGAAGTCGGTTATAAATATAGAGCGGTTTGCTTTTTGCCTTCCTGTTGCTTTCCCGGGCTTCTGAAGGCCTTCCACTGATGGAGAGCTTTTAATTTCACATTTTGGCCCCCACCACAGGTGATAAACAAAGGTTTCCCATTGCTATGACTCGGGTCAGTGCTGTAGCCTTAGCGTCAATCCCACTGCCTGTAATTACACACAAAAGGTTACCGGGATCCGCAGCTAATTTGCAGCCTCTGTTTAGCAGAATTTAATAGCAGGTATTACTGGTGCAGCAGTAATTAAGGACCTTTGTCAATAAGACGGAATAGATGGCCACACTTTGTTGTAATCAGTGGACTCTTGAGAACCCAGAGGAGTGAAAAGCAGTGAGAGGAGCAATCCATTTTGCGAATAACATGGCTGTCCTTTCACCCCCCCCACTCCCTCCCCCCTCCTGAAACCAGCAATGGAATAATAATTCCCTAGGCAATGAAAGTACAGGAATAAAAGTACTTACCCTCCAGCCTGTGATTTTTTTTTTTTTTTGTACTTTTTATTTACTCTACTGTGCTTTTTATTTGCTTCGGGCTGCATTTGATGAAGTATTGTTTAAACAGTGCCGCGTAAAATGGATATAGGGAGATGGAAAATAGAAAGAGGAGGAATTTTAACCAGGTGGATATATGCATTTGCCTTTAAGGTGGACGGCGTTCGGTTTATCAATTATTTCCTTTAGATTTTTAAAAAAGAGAAAGAAATGACAAAAACAAGTGGCTTGGTGAAGAGGTGGAGAGAGTCATTTAGAGCTGTCTCTGCACAGAGCCGTTCAGGTGTAAATGGGTCGCAAACAACAAGCGAGAAGTGAACTTGCTGTAGCATTGTAACCTCCTCTTCTCCCCCCCCCGCCCCCAGTCACTAATGTACCAATGAATGGCCTGGCACAAGGCTGAGAGCCCCCCCCCCCCCCCCCCCCCACACGCGGC
>NW_008795129.1:22874036-22901800 GCF_000699145.1 Aptenodytes forsteri
AGGGCGCAGGGATGGGGGGAGCATGGGGAGGCTGGTATGACACAATTCAAAGAGTGCTTTAAGGTGTACACTCCTTTCAGTAATTGGTGAAGAAGCTGCATTTCACTCACTGATTTCCTGCCTTTTTACAGGTTTTAACAAGCATGATGCTTTTAATAGCGGTTTGAGTACTGGCTCTTTATGAAGGCTCTCTTTTTTAAAGCAGCTTTAACTATACCCTTTCTGTCAGTAATGTCTGAAAAACTTCTACCTTTAATCATTCCTGGATCAGGCAGCAAACAAGCAGCTCCTTTTCCTTTTTCAATTACATGCTGGATATTCAGCACACAAAAAAAAAAGAAAAAAAAAAAGCAGCAGCATCTTGAGCCTATCATGTATTAAATGCAGCTTTTGCTGCTGCATTAAAATAACACCAAGGATCTGGCTTCAGCCAACAAAAACCAGAAATATAAAGTTAAAGCTGCAGTCCTCTTTTTTATTGTGATAAGGCATTGTAGCACTCTTAAAACAGTGGGGCTTTTTCTATACCTTATGCGTGATGATACTTAGCTAAGATATCCTGACCTTTCTGATTCTGAGACCACGGCAAATTTTTTACGGCATCTTAGGGATGGGCGCTGCTTGGTGCTGTTCCTGTGAGGTGTTGCATTTATTTTTTTTGCACTGCTAATTCAAGAAGGGAGCGAGGTAACAGCAAACTGGTGCTCTGGCTAAGTTTGTTTTGAAGGTCCACATCTTGATGGAGGTCCACATCTTGATGAAGTTACTTATATAGGAGGATGAGGTGAGTGATCCTTAGTGGACACTTGCCCACACTAAAAAAAAAATGGGATCACTTTAAGGGAGGCCCAAGCTTAAAATACGAAGGAGGTTGAAGGGCTGGTATGAATCAGGAGAACCATGAGGGAAACACCAGGAAATATCTTCCCAGACGCTGGTCATCCTTAAAATAGTTCTCTGGGGTCTTAGGCAGATTAAATCTGCACAAGGAGAGCATAGTTGACTTAATGGAGTCTTCTGGTCTTCTCTCCTCCTTGCTTGCAGAAAACACCATTTGGGATATGCATATATATATTCCAGCTCCAGTGGAAAGCCTGCTCTGAAAGGAAGAAATCAGACTGGATTGATCTAACAGTGCTGGACAAATTAATTCCACAGCCAAATCCCTAGTGCCCAGCACTCACGTGTTTTACTCTGGTGATCGTGAATGGTATGAGCTCACAGAGTATGGTCGCTTTGGTGGTTCATGGGCAGAGCTTCCCCATCCTGTTTATTAATTTGAAGACTCAGTCTGAGTCTTTGAATTGCTTACAGACTGGGAGCTGATTTGCATTGATTTAATCTCCAGCCCTGGACACAGTTCACTGCAGTATTTCAGTCTGAAACTACAAGGAAAGAAGAGGAAGAGAGAAAAGCACTTTTCAGTAAGCACTGTGCATGATGCTTCTGACACCACTGATCATCCTGGTGGACCAAAAAGACCTCTTCCGACATCCTAAGATTTCATACATTTTGAGGAATATGAAGCTAATATCCTCAGATGAGGCAGTAGCATAGGTGGACTGGTGAATCCTTCTAGTAAAATGCAGAAAAATGGTCATGTAGGATGGAATGAGAAAAAGCCCAACCCTTGTTGAAGGGCCACAAGATTATCATTTCATGTGTAAATACATAAGGGATGAGGACTGCTTTGGGCTAGTGATGGTTTTGAATATTTTAGCGTTTTCATACAACTCTCCCATTAAGCCAGCCCTCAGTGGTGTTCGTTGGCAGAGCTCAACTGAACTCAGCTGAAGATCCAGTTTATTGTTTTGGGTTCAGATGATGGATCTGAGAAAGTAAGAAACAATAATCTCATTTTCAAGGAGGAGACTGAGGAACTGATTCTGAGTTTCTTATATTGATCTTAATAAATCCGCTTGCATAGGTGAGCAGCTGCCAGAGTATGAGTTCGTAATCTGGCCAAGGGAAACTAAATGCTAGTTGTGCAGAAAGTCTGTGATACTGCTAGGAATTGTATTCAGTATTTTTGAGTCAATAGTATGGTACCATAGATCGTATTTATTATTTCTCCCAACAGAAGACCAACAAGCCATGGAAAATGCAGGGGAAATTCTGGAACGTGTTAAAGAAGGGAAAAGAGGATGGATACAGCCTTTTGGTGGATACAGTTTACAGCAGTGTGTTACAGTCTTTTATAGGAAAAAGGGGTGTGCTTGATTGAATCCAAGTAGAATCTGAATAGAAACTCTTCGAAAGTAAAGATTTTAGTAACAACTCTGATGAGACCAAGGTGGAGAATCATGTACAGAGTTTCCCCTCTAACAGATGCTAGTTTAGTCTGCAATAGATAAAAATGAAGAGATAATGTCAATGGAGAAGAATGTTGTTGCAGGATAATGGCGTCCTGCTGCTACCCAAATGTCCAAGGCTAATCTAGGACATTTATTTTCCAAGCAGGAGCCATTGATCTGGAAGGATGTTTGCCATTGCTTTGTAGGCCAACCCTGCAGGTAATATACACAGATATAAGATCTTGTGATGGTGAGTTAGAGTAGATCAACTAACTTCTGTGTTGATGGCGATCTAAAGTAATCTGGGATGATGACTGCGATGAGGCGAAAAAACAGGGCTTATTTCTGGTCTTGAGACGTTGCCACTTAGAGTTAGTGGAATCTAGCTTTCCTGTGTGGGTACAAAGGGCAGAATATAGCCAGATGTACCCCAACCTGATCAGAAGGGTGAAGCAAACCTGGTCTGTTCAGGACTGTTCTTCTGAAGCTTTGTCAGTAAGAGCCAGAAAGCAAAAGATAAATATGAAGGTCTGAGGTTCAAAGGTTAGTTATTTTCCTTAAGGGAAAATGTATCTCCTGCAAGAACAGTTAAAGGTTAGTGTTCAATAGGTCATACTCTTTAACCTTTCTTCAGCGCTGTTTGGTCATTTGATATCCAAGCCACTTCCCTATACATGCAAAGCATGTTACGTACAATTTCCACAGATACAAACCTGTATGCTAGAAATGTGACAGAAGAAAGAACGTGTTTAATGAATTTGCTTGAGAAAGGTTTATTTCAAGGTAAATTTATTTATGGTCTGTGAACAAAGTCTGATGTAATTTCTCTTTCGTTTCACTCCTCTTCCCACCTGACTTGCACCTAGTAATGGTTGATGTGAAAGGCAAGAGGCTGGGGCTGACTGCAGCCCTCTGGCTGAACAACTCGCCCATTGTTCCTGCCAGGTGTGTCCCCTGCTTCAGCCCACTGCTGAGGTCCAGTGCAGCATCGACCGAATCCATAAAACTCCCGCTCCTGGCTGTTGTACTAACTTTCCCGTTCTTTGCATTTCAAGGCAAAGGTTGATGTCCTGTTTGAACCCTGTGCTGGGTGATGCCCTGGGCTGTCCATACTGCAGCTTCATTAGTCTGGTGTGTGAACGTGCATGTGGACCTACACCGGTTTTGATGTGAAGATAACATAAAGTGTGAACACGCAGCCAAGGGTCTGCAGGCTGGCTTCTCTGTGGGGGAGGAACAGTGTGAGGAACTGAGGTATGTCCTGCTCTAAACTCCACTCAGGCCCACAGTTTCCAGTGTCATCAGAGAAGTCCCCATGGTCCAATGGGAATTTCACAAGTGCTTGTGGTTTCTAAGAGAGATTTGCCTGTGAGTGTTTGTGCTCATGCATGTGTTAGCCATGGATCACTCATTCTGACTAAAATAGCCCCAAAACCTATAAAATAGCTGAGCATATGTTTGAGGGAAAAAACTAACTGGGACCATCTAATCTGAATGTCCTCAACTGCTATTAGCATCAGTGGGAATGGAAAATTCCCTTTGCAGGATTTATCCTCCAAAAAATATAAATAGACTTGAGCTTAAAAGAGGGATATGCTCCCCCCCAAGACCTGTGCCAGCTCTGAGACCTGTACAACCTACAGTGCAGTTAGGGACTGAACTAGGGCTCAGTTTTGAAGACAGTTGATTTTGGAGAGGGTTGAATTTTGGATGGCTCCGATCTTGTAGGTTTGCCCGTATTTACCAAGGGGAAAGGAAACATTGATTTGGCCAATAATTCTGCACTAACACTGTGCTCTAATTGGTTTCAGAGTGCTTCGTTAAACTTCAGTGTGTTCCCCAGATGGAAATGACACTGTCAGCTAATTTACAAGGACGGTTTGTGGCCAGGATGGATGGAGATGGAGATGTGGCCAGTCTTGCTCCCTTCTGCAATGTGCTGGGATCAGAGCTGAGGTGCTGGGGTCAGATCTACCCCTCAACCCGTCTTGGGGGAGGGAGTATCTTGTCTGTGCAAAGATTTCTTTTTTTTTTTCCTAATCCTGCATTTTTAATATAAATAAAAAAACTTGATCTCTGCCACAGGGAAACTGCATCCCATTTTTTTTCCTAACAGAAAAATGGGAATAGGTTTCCTTTAACTAGTGGAAGGGTCTAGACTCTAAAAAGGTTTTTATTATTGTGCGCCTGGGGTCCTTAGTTTTAGACATTTATCTTCTGGCGAACCAGTAGGGAACTAGAAAGGCAGTATTTTGCAACTCCTAGACCCCCAGCTCTAAATAATGACTCAAAGCTGAAATTGAAGTAGGTGCATCATCTTCTTCATTGTGTCACTTTTAGCACAGACATTATACTTTATGGGCTTCCACTATCAAAATAGTTTGTGCAACAGACCCTAAAAATGGTGATGCATCAATCAATCAGTCAAGCTTTATTGCTTCAACTTTCTTTACAGCAGGCTTATAAGCCATATTATAATACACGATAAGAAACACAACAGAATACAAATGCATTGTAATGCAGTACCATTTCTGTGTATTTACTTCGAGGTCTGTAGCTGCACTCTTAGGAATATCCCAGAGCATCAGTCACACCGAGCCAAATGCATCCCTGGTGTAACCTCATCGATTCTGCCCTGCCAGACCAGCTCGGAGGGACAGATTCAGTCAGCCGTGGTGGCTTGCACAGGCTCCTGGGGTAAGCCGTGCTCCGGCTGTGCCGTTGAATAGGATGGGACATGGTGTTTAAAGAGGACTGAAAAATGGAGTAGGGTGGCTGGGCAGGCAACCAAACGGAGGGCTGGTTTTTCTGCAGGGCTGTACCAGAACCGTGGGGTCTTCATCCATCAGTGGGATATTTTTACGTTCTCGATCTGGGATGTGTGACTGGTGCCCCCTGCTCCTGCCCCTGGGGTTTTAGCCCACATTAGGAGGTCCTCGTGTATAGCAGTTGTTACGAGGAATTGCCAGGGTTCCCTTTGCTCTTGCCAGTTGTTTGGCTTCTTTGGTGTGGAGACACCTCATGGGTTTTTGGTAAACATTATGTGTGGGCATTAGTTTTTTCATCAGCAAGGACAATTTTGTGTGGGACAGATACATCCATAGTGACACTGAAATAAATGCAAATATAGGTATGGCCTGCTTTATGGAAATATGTCCAAAACCCAGAAATATTAAACTGTTAGTGCAAGTTGAACAAGTGGCCATCTATGGATTATTACTTGGTTATTGCATGAAAATTTTGCAGTCTAGGCCTCAGGCTTTAGTGTAAATATTTTGGTTTGAGATGGCAGTGGTTATGCCAGATGATTGGATCCGTGTTAGTGCCTACATCAGACACACACAAAAATACATCTTACCTTGAATCTATATGCTGACATCTGCATAACTTTCTCATATCAACCAGTTCTTATGCAGTTCAGAAAAGTAACTTAGAAAAGGTGAATTAGGAAAAAAGGATGATTAGGGTGAGTAAGAAAAAAATAATTTGGCTCTTGAATATAAAATTCTGTAGGTTATATTATAAAAGATGTGCAATACAGAATTTGATGCTTTGGATTCTTTTAAAGAGGACCAAAATTTTAGGTAATGTTGTAATAAATGTTGTTTGTAAATATGTAACCAGCATCTAGTCTGCAAAACTGAATATTTTATAATACTTGTCCCTTCCCCAAATACTCATGTTGTTTATACCAGCTCACAGAGTTTATTATAGTATTTGTAGTGGAAATCTCTAATTTGATATTTCTCGAGTGAGTTTAATGAGCCTGAAAAGTGACATTTAGAGCTAGTTTTCTCTTTGTGCTTTGAAAAATGAAATACAAGTAGTTATCTGTTAAATGAGATAATTACATTGCTATTTTGCTAAAGGCACATATTAGTGATTTTTAGCTTGTTTCACTTAATTAAAGCTTTACAAAATGTAGAGTGCCAAACCGTTAATAGACCTGTTGGAACAGTTACTGAGACTGTGAAATAAAACCAGTTCTAAACAAGTCACAAAAAGAAATTGATGAAATGGTTGGCAGCTCAGACATAAATTTAAGTCTTGGCTGCATTAGAGCAAATGTAATAATAGCAGCAAGTAACCAATATTTTTAATTTTACTGATCTTTCTGCAATAATTATAAGGAACTTTTAATGTCTGTAATTAGAATGTTAGAGATAGGGTGACTTAGACCAGTGCTGCACTGTGAAAAATTGGATACTTACCATAATTGAAAATTAATCACTTTTCATTACCAGGAAGGAATGCAGTTATTATTTTGAATGGGCTGAGTGAGATACATCATATTAATTATGGGCAAACAAATTCACATATTTGAAGTTAGCAACTTTGAGGGCAGTCTGTGCCAGAAGTATCTCTGCTGACGTAATGTATTGGATAATGAAAATCGGGATATGTTTGTTTGACTGGTAATTGCAGCCCAGAAGTTTGCTTTGCTAAAAGTTCTCATCAGAGGATCACTGAATTTTATCAGTCATCCCTCCAGCGAACAAGCTTTGGGCATCGTCGTTTTAAACATCTGAATGGGCAGAATAGCCTATAAAGCCAGACGTAATCCAAAATAAATTTATGCAGCTCTCCCAGAAGCCTCTGAACAGATTTGAGCAGCGAGGTAAGGAATAACCAATGTTGTTCATTATATGGGCAGAAAATGGTGCAAGTGCTTTGCTGGAAGTGTGAACTATTACCTGTTAACTGATCCATTTTGTGGTTGTGCAGAAGAGGTGCCTTTCCCTGCTCACATAATGGGAGCGTATAGAAAGCCAGCTCCTCGCCCCACGTAAACAGTGAAATCTCTGGAGTTCAGGAAAGTTTGGTCTACCTGACAGATCCACTGGGGAGAAGGTAAAAGCACCTTGCAGAAGAGGACAGTTTTAGGCATGATACTCTGATGAAATTGTTTATTTTGTGGGCACTGAAGGAAACGTAGTCCAAGCAGGGAAGTCCCTTGTAATTGAGGAAGGTACCAGAAATAACATTCCTGGACTGGCATCAGTTTCACATGGAAATATATTTTGAAAAGCTCAGCTTTTCAAGTGAAACTGTGGATGAAAAGGAATTTTTTTTTCTGTTTTGATGTAAAAGGTCTCATTTTTTTTAACCAACTCTGCTCTTTTGCTGTGTGTATTCGCTGACAGCAGGTTTATGACTTTAACCATCACGTGTGGCACCCTCAGCACCCAATAGTGCCTTTGCATTTAAAAGGTGGCATTTTATGCTCAAAAGATGATGTGAAAATGTCACCATCGTGCTCAACAATTCTTCTCCTTGTGCATCTGTCACTGATTCCAGCTGCCAAATGGAAGGGCAGCAGGCATACAAAGTCTTCTCCAAACGTTATTTTGTAAGTCGGCAATAGTCTCTTGCCCAGTTATGAATTTCGCAGAAAACACCTAATTTTAGGAGCAATAAATGAGTATAACTGTGTGAGAGACGCTTCCCTTCTCCTTGGCTCTAATAGCTTTGTTCTGGCTGCAGCAGAAAAGGTAAAATAAAAGCATTGGCTGTCCCTGTGTTTCCATATGCACAGCTGTACTGTCCGGGCTATGCACCTTTCTTTCTCTCCTGTCATTAGGCTGAGCAAGGATGTGGCTGCTCATGACTGGGTGATTGATGTCAAATGTAGTAGCAACATTAAATTTGTCTGAAATGGACAAAGAAAAGCATTATTCACTGTAAAAATCTTGTCTAAAGTTCCCATCTAGCCAGTGCTGTTCCTAAATTACATTTGTATGAATTTTAAAATGGTTTTTTAAATTTCTTGGCCCATGATTGTTCCCAAGGTCACAAAATCAGAAAGCTGGGATCTGAGGCTTGTTAAAGCTGGTAGTGAAAAATGTGTCTGTAATATATCTTCATATTTGCAAATGTATTTTATTGCTGTCCATATCCTGTGAGAAAAATCCAATGTTCTTAAAAGACAAGCACTGCTTGTTATATAGACACTTATTAATGTTTATTAGAAACTCATCTCACTAACATCCATTGCTTTATTGGAAGTTCCTTAAGTAGCAAATCCAATTTCCTTTCTTATGCTTGTGCTTACTTAATTAACATCAAAAATTGAATGAGGCAAAACAAAGTTTGATATTCATTTTAATAAGTTATATAAAGTTAGCATAATCTCATTGAGGACATTCTTCATTGCTCCAACTGCATACACAAAGTGCCTTTGCAGCCATTTATAGTTTTACATCATATAGGTTAGATAACCTAGCAACTAATGAGACAACCAGTAGAAGAAAGGAATTAATTTTCAAATAAGCCCTTTACAGTCCGTGTTCTGGGGATACAGGACTTTGTGCTGTGTACTAGTGCGTGCTTGGCAGGTAGCTGGAGATGCTTTGACATAGCAAAGGGCTAGGACCTAATCCTGGGAGGAGATGTTTTGCAGAAAAATCTTCAGAAAGCCATCAAGGAGCCACATGGTATGATGTCTATAATTCTTATAAGGACAGAAAGCAAGCATCTACAGCACGCTTCCAATTACGACACTTTTTGTGTGTACATCATCCCGCCCTGTGGTGAGTTCAGCCCAACACGTGCACCAGCTTAAGACTGCACCTGCTCTGGCGACTCACTCTTATTAAAATATTTACCTGATCATGTGATGTCTGTTGACCTTAGAACAAGCGTTATCATATTGGAAAATAATGATAAAAAAATACTGTACTACAGTAAAGCTACTATAAGCTGTAGTGTTTGTGCCATTACTGGGGAATATGGTATTGATTTTTTAATAAATTATGCCATAACCTACATTTTTGCCTTAGGTTAACATTTAACACCATAAGTAGAAGAAAGGTACAATATTATACTGATATCAGAACAAGATTTACCCGACCACAGACTTCAGCACATGCTTTAAAATCAAGAGTGGTGGGGCCTTGGCCACCTTCGTTTGTGTTGGTGTCCTCTCCCCTGGCCCCTGGGCAGGGGATAAGGACACCTAAGTAGGTTTGATTGCTCTGCTGCCCCGTTTCTCTTCCAGATGGT
Organism: Aptenodytes forsteri; assembly: GCF_000699145.1. Lineage (NCBI taxonomy): Eukaryota > Metazoa > Chordata > Aves > Sphenisciformes > Spheniscidae > Aptenodytes > Aptenodytes forsteri. The sequence continues at coordinate 22,883,333 of NW_008795129.1, forward strand.
GCAGGGTTCAAAAGCGAATTGCGACTGTTCCTTAGCCATGAGATAAGCTTGCTCCAGTAGTGCTGAATATCAACAAGAAACGTCTCAGAAGTAGTTTTATGGAAGCAAAAGAAAAAATAAATCCAGCCTGATAATTGTTGTGAGTAGATGCTTTTATATTAAAGTGAAACATTTTCTCTGTGACAGTGTTTAGATAAGGGTTTTCTTTGTAACTTTTATTTTTCAAATTTATTTTTCATTTTGGAAGGAAAAGTCACTGTCATCAACTTTTTCACTCTACCTTTTTCCAAGAATGGGGAGTAAAATAGTTAAAAGGGAGAGAGAGGAAGTTCTGCATCATTCTTCTAGTGGCTAAATATAAATATCCATGTAAATGTTGAGCTGTATCACATGTATTCGGCTGGTAAATGGGAATTAAAAACAAGAGTCTTTGCTAGAAGGGCTTTCAGTGCAGACTAAAAAGCAGTTCTATCTGGGTGTATCGATATTCAACTCGGAGAGAGAAGATGGAGAGGGACAGACATCTCTGCTTTGGATGCAGTGTTGCTCACTCCTGTACTGTAACCTTTATTCCCGAGACAAATATTTCAAAATCTATTTTTGTCTCCCATTTTCCACCCAGTTAGCATCAAACAGCTGCTCTTTTCCTCATCGTTCATAGGAGTGCTAGGCAATGTGATGTTTTCTAGGAGGTTCTGAGAATATTGCTCCTTTACACAAATACGTCATCGTTCGGGACAAAGGTGCCATAAGTAGTCACAACTATGAAATTATTGGTTCAAAATGGATGGAATAAATGTTTTGATGCAAGTACTTGTGCATATGCTTTCCCTGTTTGTGAATCACGGACAATTCAGGAGTGTAAATACCATCACTGAATTTCCTTACCTCTGCAGATACCCTGATTTGCAGCTGAAAGTTCTTAAATGCAGATCCCTGAGCCTTGTCTCCATTGCCTGAGGAGGCCAGGACACCTGTGGCAACAAACCCAAGTACCCTAGAAGCTAAAATGTCTGAGAAGTTGAAGTGGAAGTTAGTGAGGGATGCATCCAAATCTATCACATATGCCCACATTGTGAGAATATGCAATAGGGTAAGCTATTGAGAAAGCTGCTGAGCAAAGAAAGGGAATGAGTGATTCAGGAGGTTACGTTTCCAGAAGAAGAGCTAATGGGTAGAGCGGAGATGGACTCACCAGCACCACAAGTGAAAGCATATTTCCTGTTACAAAGATATCTTATTAATGCTATAGTGACAAGGGAATTAACTCTCTATGATAACAGTTTCACCTGCAAGATCAAAATCTGCAATCACGAGTACATTTGTCTTTCTAAAACCTGCATTTTTGCATCTCTGCATGCATGCTTAGAGACTACGGTGGAAATTTTGCTCCCTCAATGTAGGAATAAACTCAGACAATTTTTAGATACTTACCAAAATATCCTCTAAGTAAAAAATTTAAAAGTCCCCATTAGTATTAAACATTTCCTCTTCATGCTGTCAGTGCTGCCATAGAAAGAGAAATGTACCTCAGCTTGGTTCAAGCTTAAATTCCCTCTCTTCTTGTACTCCTTAAATAGCAGATTGTCAGCTTAAGAAACTTGTTGCTGCTGATGACTATGATTCATGACCCATATAAAAGAACTGGGAAGTTAATGGCTGTTTTTCATATCTTGATAACCGCATTGTACTCTAATCCCCTGGCTTCTAGTTTTAAATTCATTTAGATGTATTGTAGTGGCTGGGGGGGGGGGGGGGGGGGCGGGGGGGTGGGGGGGTTTAGATACTTACCAAAATATCCTCTAAGTAAAAAATTTAAAAGTCCCCATTAGTATTAAACATTTCCTCTTCATGCTGTCAGTGCTGCCATAGAAAGAGAAATGTACCTCAGCTTGGTTCAAGCTTAAATTCCCTCTCTTCTTGTACTCCTTAAATAGCAGATTGTCAGCTTAAGAAACTTGTTGCTGCTGATGACTATGATTCATGACCCATATAAAAGAACTGGGAAGTTAATGGCTGTTTTTCATATCTTGATAACCGCATTGTACTCTAATCCCCTGGCTTCTAGTTTTAAATTCATTTAGATGTATTGTAGTGGCTGTTTCAGCTTTCAAGCCCCATGGGGCCTGGTTTTTATATTCCTCCAGTGCTAAACCTGGCTTCAGTGGAGTTGCTCCTGACTTACACTTGTGGGAGAGCGGATCACGAGGCTCTTGGCTTTAATGAAGTCAAACAGCTGCAACCAAAGTCAGGATTTTTCTCTTTAGATTACGATATATGAGCACTTGTGGACCTGTGTTACTTTGAAATACCTGGTTAGAATATATGGGACATAACAGCCTAAAATTAAAAATCATGTTTGTAAATTCATATTAATTAAAAAGGGACATCTGAAGCCAAACAAAAAATCAATGAACTAACTGGTCCTTCCTCAGTTAAGTAAAATAATTTGTTCAATTTGTTTTATGTCTCTAAGTGAAGAACCTTTTACTCACTTTGATTCATGGACAGAGGTTAGAAAATGGTACAGTAGAAAGGAAATTAACATTTAACCTGCCCGCCTGCATATCCTAGCTGATGTCTCAATGTGACTGCAGCTGTGAGTAAATTCTCCCAATAAACGAGATGGAGTATCTGTAATATTCATATGGCTACTTGTGCCTTGAGGAAAGCTCAGGCTGTTTTGTAGCTATCACAGACCAAATTAGGAAAAATAATCTGAGCAGGATGTATTACTACTTGACATATATCTGGTTTTTTCAGTTAAAATTTAAGGGGACACATTGTTAACCAACATACACCATTGCAGCTTCACGGACTTAAACCCTGTTAGTGCCTGTGAAAATTGCTAATTTGACAGCCCGGAGACTACAAACTGTTTTTTTTGAATACAGTTATTCAAGAAGAGGCAATGGTAAAGCAAAACATTGTCATTTCTCCATAGGATCATGCAAATTAAACTTGGACTCTCCTTATTAATCCCAGTTTAGGAACAGACCCATGTATAATCAGACTTGAGGCCTTCTACATGTTCTTCCTTTCCCCCGCAGAAACGTGTTATAACGTGACTTGACTACACTTTAGAGAGCCAATATGAAAAAAAAATACCCAATATGATCACATAATATTTAGTTTATGTAACGCGCTAGATTTTTCTTCAACAAATGGCATATGGGAGACTTGGTATCAGAAAAAGAACCGCATCAATTGCTGAGAGAGCAGCAATAATTTAAAACAAAAGTGCAGAATACATTTTGATTTCATCAGGAAGCTTGAGGATCCTTCGTGATGTTTCTCAACCTTGTTAGCACTTCATTATGTCCTGTCAAACGTGTCTGTGCTGCAGGCGCGGTAAAGGTCAGCCCAAGGCATCTGAAAAACAACAGACACGTTTTAATTTTTGTTTTTTAAGAAGAACAAAGAGGGATTGTGAGAGAAGCATTTTACAATGCAAAATATAAAGTTGAATAAAAATCACAAATCCAGCTCCTTTCTGGCTAGCTGCAGTTTGCCATCCCACTACAGAAACTTATGGCTTTGAATTTTTCGCTGTCATGTTGGAGATACAGCTTTATTTATCTATTTGTGGTCATCATTGTCATGTTTTGAGAAAATATTATGTATTTTTTTCAACGTTTGCCAGACTGAGACTGTGTTTAATAAGCAGGATTATTATGGTTGATGCAGAAAATCTTTTTATATTCATGTTTCTGCCCCCTTCCAGGTAATAGTAGCCTAATCACGGAGTAATAAAGATAGGTTCACAAAATCTTATTTCCTTGTAAATTTGAAGCCTGACTGCCTGAGAAGTTGAGGAGGATACAGGAGCCTATTTCTTCTGCAGGGTGTTTCTTAGAATGGGTGCAAGACAAGACACATATCTGCTGCATCTACAAGCACAGATGCTGCCTATCTATTAAAATTCACAGTGGCTTGAATATACTTGGCTATGTGTATAATCTTGTGGCCTTCACTGTCCTCCTTGGCTGTACTGCTATGTTTTGTGCCATATTAACCGTATGCTTGTGGAGATAAGGATCAAGAGCTTGCTCCTAGCCCCTAACAAAGCAGTTTTGCATTACTCTGACAACATGATGGCCTTAAAATTAGGACAACTGTCCCATTTAGGGACTCCCTGCATGTCTCTGATGGAAAAGGTTGTGGCCATTCCCCAAGTCCTTATCTTTGGAAGTAGATTTGTCCTCCAAGCTGCTGGCTGAGCTCTTCAGGTGCTCATTTCCTCACCCGCTGTTGGTTAATGTGAGTTTGGTGAGCTGGAGTTGTTTGAGTAGCAGATCACTGCTAGCACAGTTACATTGGTTGAAACAGGTTCAGGAGCAATCACACGAGCAGGGCAGCTTGCAGATCTGCAGGGCAGTGGCTGTGGCAAACAGGGTTGCAAACCAGGGACAGCTGTCTCTTGACCTGCTAGCTGGAGCCTAGGAGGATGCAGTTGCTGGTGTGAGGTATGCTGATAACTCAGTGCTGATGGCTGTAGAATATAGAATACCAAAAAGCCTTAAGGGTCCCTTCCCTCCGCTTTTCTGAGTGGAGAGAAGAGATTTTGTATCTCTTTGTATCTTTGTATGTTTTTAGGGTAGTGCTTGATATACTGGGTGCAGAGTCTTAGCTGTATTTGTGGACCCAATTCCTACTGAAATACTTTGAGCATGTGGAATGCAGAAAACAAAAATAAGATAATGCCAAGATACAAGACAGTGGTGGCACCTTACACCGTACAAACACATTTCTGTTTCAAATGGGTTTTGGTTTTGTGCCTTTGTAACTATTATTAGAACTAATTTCAAGACAATAGCTTCTTATGTCTTTTTCAGAGAGACGTGGAATAAAGTACGTGTCTCCATACATTGCAGAAAAAGTAAAAAAGAGAACTACAGAATGGAGAATAATGGTGTTTGAACGAACAGGAAAAACGTTGCGTATGTGCCGTTAGATCCAGCTTTTTTGTTTGCACTTCATTTGATTATCAGTATTTTCAGCCATCTAATGCATTAATACTTCTCTGCAGGGAGGGGTAGGGTTCATAGCCTTTTCAAAGCAGCACTAATGAATGCCTTTAACTTAATAAAATGATCATTTGCCAACTACTTATCATAATGTGAACTAGATGCTTTCAGTCCAGAGATTAAAAGGAGTTTTCTTTGTAAATGCACTGTAGTTACTATTACTTCATAAGTCATATGCAGATATATGGTATGTTCATTTGTTATTGTTTTTGACATCTCGGGATCTCATAAAATAGGTTGGAAGGAGTTGTTAGAGTCTATATTGTTTCAATAATATATGGATTATCACTCTCTAAATACGCAATGACATAAAAGGCAATAATGCCTTTTATGGATCCCATGTGGCCTATTACACTAATGATCCATGAATAATGGGGTCACAGGATGAGTTTTGAACAGTGCCTTTCTTTGTTGGTTGTTTTTCTCATTTATTTACCCAGGAAAATTCAGTTTTAAGTATCTGCTTTTCAGCAAGGTCCTACCATTTACTGAGTTTTCAGGTGGGTTAACGGATGCCAAAGAGGTCAAGTGACTTCCTAAAGGTTATACAACGAGTCACTGAATTTGTTGAGAATAAAATACAAGAACCTCCTAGTTTTCTGTCTTTTGCTCTGACTGATACTAAAGCAGAGAGATTTCGGATCAGCATGACCTCTACTAAATCCCTGTGCTGCTGCTTTGAGGACACATCAAAGCTTGGTGTTCACTGGAGAAATCTGAAGCTCCTGAAGCAATGTTTCCCATACTTTCCACCGAGACAACCAGAAAGAGCAGAAGCACTGCAGTGCAAACAGGCTGCTTTGATCCTCGCAACATAGATTCTCTCTTAAAAAACCCAAACAACACAGAGTGAAATAAACACATGGAAGCCCACAAACACAGTTAACCTAATGCTAATCCAACACAACAAGAGTGTTTGTTTAGAACTAATTATGTATCCTGTCTTGCTGCAATAGTGTCCCTTTCACTTCATGTGGGAAGCCTCCACATTATTCCTCTTGATTAATGAGGATGGTTTACCTCCTTCCAAAATGAACCTTGGCACTGCTCCTCCAAGCCCTGTAGACATGGAGGGTCAGTTGCAGAGGGCAACTGAGCTCTGTTGCAGAAGGGAGGTGCGTCCTGGAGAGCATCACCGCCATTCTGGATGCATTGGTGGAGATGACAAGCACAATGCACAGTGCCATCACCCTTGCTCTGGCCTTCCACCTTCTTGTCGAGTCCCTTCCAGGAAGAGAAGGGCTCTCGTGTTGAGCTGAGCTTGGGCACTGACCAGTTACATACCTGTGGGTGTATCCTTTGTCTGGCTGTGCCAGTGTTTGCTCGGCTGCAAAAGTGAGGTACCTCTTGCTATTTGCCTGTCTTTCCTTATTTTGTGTGTATACAGAGCTCTGCAGCTCCAAAGCGTTCATTATTATTATTACTACTACCTACTGAATATTATTTTATGCATTTAATACACTATAAAGCAATTACAGAATGTAAGGTACTGCGGAAATACGGAAAGATCTGCCTGGAATAATAATTTGATTTTGAAACTTTGTTGCTAAAAGACTTCAGGGTAAAATTGTAGTACAGCATATGAGCTTTTAATGAAATGACTCCCATTACTTCTAGTATAAATGGAAAAAACCTACATAACACATGATAAATTTTCATTTAATTAGCAAATAATTTGTATTAGAATATAGCTGTCAAATTCTAATTCATCAAACAGTATTCAGCAATGAACTGAAAATGTTTCTAGCATGTATGCTTTCATACTTATACACCTCCAAGATGGAAACTGTATCAGTTATTTATCTGAAAATGCATCAGGTAAACACTGTTGCTTATAGGTGTAGAAATAATACAGAATAGTCATAAGAAATCAGACAATACATCTCTGATCTGGCTGTATTTCGATGTTGCTGATATCTGGTGTTGTATGGAACATATTCAGACAAAGGGGTTGAGGCCATAGGGCGTGTTTTAGTTGTTTCAGATTAGAAGGAGGTCACGATTAATTAGTTAATGTTGCTCGCGATTCCTTAAGCTGCGCTTATGCTGTGTGAATACTCTGGTTTTTGCGTTGTTTTGCCTTGCCTCTGAATGAGCCGATACTGTTGCTCTCACTGTAATAGCTGAGTGCCTGCAACCATCTTACTTAAAAATAGATTTAAGACCTGTACTGTTGAGGAGAAGTTACACAATGGCTTGCTGACAGCCCGTTGCACACGCTGATCAAGGCACTGGCTTTAAAACAGTTTGGCTTATAATTATATCTTTACAGCTAACTGGGCTATCCAAATGATTTTCTTCTCTCCCCCTTCCCAAGTCTACTGACCTGTGGCTAATGAGATTTGTGTTTCGATTAGTTGTAGAACATAAATTAACTAATCAATGAGAATGGATTCACATCCTTTCTTGTAAAAGAGCTCTGCTGCAGTGATCTGTATTTAATATTCAAATCAATTTCAAATTCTCAGGATGATTCTGCTAATATGGCAGGCTGGGACTCACAGCATCTGTATCCTTGCCACAGACTGTAAATATGGGATGCTTATGGAATCGCTCACTGACCTCCAAAGCCTTCTCTGGTCTCATTGATTTACTATCTCACTTAATAGTGATGATGAGAAGCTCGGAGGCTGGCAATGAAGCTGGGAAAGTCATGTGAGAGAGCATTTTCCCTTTACTTACAAGAGTGTTACGACTAAGCAGAAGTCACAGGACTTTGAAAAATGCTGTTTGTTTTTGATATGAAAATTTTGGGTCAATTTTATGTTCCAACTCAAATTTCCCCTATTCTAGAGATGAGGGTAAAATATGGCCATTACCAAAAAGCAGTTTTCTAAGGGTGAGGTTCTTTCATTTGCTTTCAAGGTAGAGAGAACTTTATCTTTTGCTTTGCTGTAATTGTCTCATCTGTACAATTAACCAGCATCTTGGCATAAAATGTGAAAATTTGTACAGTGTTCAAAGCATCTGTGGCCTTTATGGTACAAGTTCTGTTAGTACTGAAGCCACAGAAAATTAAATGTTCCCCAAAGAACTTCCAGATGTGTTTTATTCTAATAGGGTCATTATACAGTAAATTAAAAAGCAGGGTAAATGGAACTGTAAAATTTAAATTACTCTAAAACCACATCTCTTTGCTTTGAACATTCATTTGTGGGGTTGCATTTGCAATAAATGTGAATTAGGCAGCTGCAATAACTGTTAATCATATATTTATAAAATAGTAATGAGGAAATGAATAGCAGAGTAAGACAGCTGCACATTTCTCTAATAGTATGTCAACTGTGAACATAATAAGATGTAGAAAATTGTTTGGTGCTATGCTGATAATGCAGCCGAATGTAAGAGATCACTTCAACCTCTTAACTTTACAGGAAATTATATATAAAATCCATAAAAAGCCATAATAATACATTAGGCCTCTGAATTGTAGTCAATGTTTTTCTTTGCTTTGATTTTTCTGAAATGGGACATACTTTTCCCAAAGTAATCTGCCAAAGATCACTAAGGCTTTTGTTTCAGGCTGCACTTTATTCACCATCTTGCAATTTTATTTAAAAGATAGTGCTTCTAAAAGCCCAAAGTGATCTAACTTCCCTGCTGCAGGAGAGCTGTGGGAGCTCCCACCTCCCTCTCCTCGCAGAGTTTCACCAGGTGTGGGAGCATCCCACCTCTGAGCTCCAGTGGAGTTATTGCTGCTGAAACTAGTGATTCAAATAACAACCCCACACGAGGCAAAGCAAAAAGTGACATTTAGATTTTACATATATATATATACACATACATATATTTTAGAAAAGTAAACGGTTGTCAACATGGTCAGAGGGCATCTGGCTGTCTTTCACAGCCATGGTAAAATTATAAAGAGGTCAAGATAATTGCAAAAACCAAGCCAAACTACCTAAACCCAAGAAATAAATTGAAATATTTGAACAGCTGTTTAGATTTGCTGCTTGTGCTAGCAGACTTCACAGCCTGCCCTTGTGCCAGGTGCTGCTCACTTGCACTTGCAGTTTTTAACCAGCCTTAATTGAATTTTGCAACTGAATTGGGGTGAAGAGGAGAATTAGAAAGCTAACAGGAAAAAAATTAGGCAAGTGCTGGGCTTCAAACAGCTTATCGGCCAAACAGGGAATAGGTGCTAAATGTGTAATAGGAAGGCTGCCATAGGAAATGTCACTTATCAAAGTGGCAGCACTTTGCAAGGAATAGCAAGAGAAAGAAATGAGGGGCCCAATCCCAGCACTCTCTGACGCCACTGTGAAAAGTCCCTGTGATTTAATAAGCAGTATGCTGGGTGTGTGGTTTTGGAAGTTGGGTTAAAACCCCTCAGTTTCACAGCTGCTAGGCTGACAGCAAGGTGCTGAGTAGAGCTCAGCAGGGAGCACAGGGGTGCAGTGGGCACAGGGAGCCTGACCCCTCAAAAAGCACAACGGGGTAGCAAACATCCCGCCTTTGCTATCGAGTAAAACTGTTTTTGTTAATGACTCCCTTTTCACTATGGAATACATTTGCTTGTGTGATTTTACTGTAAATGTTTCTTGCTGTACCACATTGTGATGTATTTTTAATTTTTATATGCATTTGCATTTGGAATGACACAACCAGCTCACTTTTTTTTTTTTTTTTAAATACTGAGAGAAAGGAAGACTGAAGATCTTACAATCACCTGTTTCACAGATTGAAAGTCTTTCAGTACACAGAATCTGCCATAGACTCAAAAGGTCAGTCAATGAAGGAGAAATTATTCTCTCCAGGCAGGAAGGAGGACTTTTCAATTAGTCCTGTGTGTTTAAGGGCAAGGTGAGGGGCCACCGGAGGTGTGGGTGGACCAGCGGAGGTCAGGAGCTCTGCAGCACCATCAGCTCTCTTAGCCTTTTGTAAAACCTTCACGGTCACTCGGTGGACCTAACCTTTAGCCTTCATCAAGCTGTTGCCTTTAATGGACATGGCATTTTTTTTTTTTTGTTAGGAGATGGCACAAATCTTTTTGGCCATCTTAAAAACTATAAAGCTATTGCACAGTGGCCAGATAGGAACAAAAAATGTCCTTGGTGTAACCCTATCAAAGGAAATATTGTTCATACAACATTGCCATGTTACCCTGAGCTGTGATGGGCAAAGAGAGGCAGAAAGACGGATACAGACAGATGGATACGGATAGAGACATAGATATGGAGATACGTTCAGGTTGAATTTGTCCTATAAAATTTTGGCTTTCTACTTGCCAAAACAAAGCAAAAAATTGTTCTTATTATTAAATTAAAAGATAAGCAATGGAAAATGGCTTGTTTTCAAATCTTTTTTTTTTTCTTCTTTGAAAGAGACGGAGACGTTCTCCAGGAGAAGCAAAGTTCAAGCTCTCATTTCCCATTGTACATTTCTGTGTTAGTGCCTTACAAAATAGCAGTTCATTTCTGGAAATCCTATTACTGTCCACACTCAAGCAGCAACTTTAACAGATACATCTGTTACCTGGCAGCTTCTTCCTACACAACTCCCACCTCTGAGAGTTAAAGCTTATAGTTTTAAAAGGAAAATTGAAATAGCCCAATTCTGAACAATGCACATTTGGAGGGGAGAAGAAAAAGAGCACATGCCACTGTCAGCTACAAGAGACTCATCTCGTCTTACATTCTGATCCGGACAGATATAGAAAACAGAATGGTGCATTATCATTATCTTAGAGATGTTTATTTGGTGTGTGGACACTCAACCAAAGAACTAATGCAATCAGAAAGTTAAAATATATGGGCTGGAAATACAAATTCATTAGATGTACACAAAACGTATGCTGCAGTGGATCTGTCATTTAAATTAGATTTTGACAATTATATGGATAGTCTGGTTGAGATGATATATGATTTGCTCACTTTATCTATGCCATGATTAATTATTGCAAAAGACGTGTGGAGTTAGGACCCTGTTGTTCTCTCATGGACCTAAGCCGAAGTGGAGCTGGGCCCATCTTGCTTACTTTGTGTTAGCTGCTTGAAGGATTTTTATATGTGTATGTATATATATATATTTTTTTTACATGACATGAGTCTGTGTTTGCACCCACTAGAATTGATGCAAATCTTTCCGCTGACCTCAGCAGGGCTGGGCCTCACTTTTTCCCTGAGCATTGCTTTCCAACCCTGCAAGATGCTCCTCGTGTGGAGACTGCATGTTTCACCATTCAGGATCCAAAGCAGACAGCGAAGAGCCAGGTCCCCTCCAGGTTGCTCCCAGCCAAGCCCAGGTGCCTTGTACCCATGCACGAGCACAGCCATCCTCCACCTTCCCCATCCTGGGCCAGGAGAAGAAAAGCATCAGGTCTCCATCCCCTCAGCTCAGAAAGACGTCGGCTTGAGATGCTGTGGTGTCGGTGAGCTCAGCTGGACCATTTCAGACTTCTGGAAACAGCTTCTCCCTCCCCGGCATCCTCAGAGGGTTACGAGAGACATCATCAGTGACACACTGCCAATTACTGGTGTGTCATGGTGGAAGCATGGCCAGCCCTGTGTGGGGATCTCCAGATGCTCGTATGTCTTCTGGATGAAGTCACTGCTCTGGTGCTAAGCACTGCTGGTACCAAGCGCATCTCAGCTCCTCCGGCTGCTGGGGGTGGCACCACCCTGCTCCACCTTGCTCTTGCCTGACATTTATTAGCAGCATTTATTCGTACTGTAAACATGGGCATGTGCATAAAAAATGCAGCATCAGGCGCGATCATTTAGGCAGACAAATGACGGCAACGTCTCTTCTCTGTCTGAACGTTGAATACGTATTAAAAAAACCCACTATTAAAACGGAAACATGATTTGATAACTTCTTACAAATGCAGTAAATGCCACTTCTTACAAATGAACACTAGCAATCAATTTAATTTCTCAAATAAAATGATTAAATTGCTGTTATTGTGGAATCATTATTTTATTGCTAAAACCTTTTAAAATGTTAATTATTGTGCCCCTTGAAAAGCTTTCATCTTGCCTGACTTTGCCTTTATACAAAAAATGTCTCCTGGTTGTGACTTGCGAATTGGATGAAAATTCATGCTTTACCTTTTCTCTCTCTCTCTTTTTTTTTTTTTTTAACACCTGCAACAATTCTCTTTGGCTGTAATATTTATATGAATTTAACTTTAATTTTTCTCTGCTTTCATCTTCTGAATTAGTCAGTATAAAGCATAGATCACTCCTTCTCTGCTGCTTTCCTGTTTATTTGCTTTAACAATAGATTCATTAACTAGATTTTGGTGCTCAAGCCATGCGGACACATCCATTTCAAAGGAGGCTTTAATGGCATTTCATATTTTTCTACATTAAGGAAGATTAAAGTATATTACAATACCCTTTACTGCTCTATTTTCTTCATTTTAGAAGTGGTCAGTTTTAAAATTTTTTTCCCCTTTCTTTCATCTGCACTGTTCAATAAATTGTCCAGGCCTTTCAGATGATAGTTCCAGCAAATTGAGTTCTATATTACAACTCTGAACCATTGTTTAGCCCATCATCAGTCAGATAAAGCACTCCTATTCACACAGGACATCAAAAGAACAAATATATGTTCAAAGTGGCTAAAAAGATTACTGTGACTTGGATATATCATTTTGTTAATTGTTAGTGATTATTCTACTAATTTAGAGGTGGTAAATTTGCTGACTCTGAACTCGTGCTTGTGATGTAATCAGAGTGTAATATATAGATATTCACGGCTGGAAATTACACCATTCAAAAAGGGTCAGGTCTGTCATCTTCTAATAGCCGAAGGTGGACTAATAGCAAATTTTAATAAGAAGAAATATGCAGACCAATGTCTTCATTTCACATGTATAGTAAGTCGCAAAGTGCTCTGGAGAATTTCAGCCGCGCCGGTGCTCAGGTGAATCAGATGATGATCATGGTGGGTGCCGAGCCAAATTCAGCCTTGGTGCGACTTGAGATTGGTTGGGTTGTACCTGGGAGGGATCTGCCCCAGTCTGAATTGAGGCCATTTGCTAGGTGAGAATGGCTAAATTTAATGCATTCAGGTCCTGATCCTGCAAAGATTTATTCACACGTGTTTAATGCTCTGCACTCCGAGCAATCCCTTGGAAATCGCTGGCAATATTTGAGGTATTTTAGTGACTCCCAACACCACAGTATCATGGTACCACACAGACCTAATATGTTTGTCCTCACAGCTCCAGATGCAATGGAGAGGTATTTTGGAAGTGGGAGACAGAGATAGAAAACCTGAGACCCTCTGAGATACTGATGTGCCCAACTCCCAGCGGCTAGAAAGAAACGACCGAGCATCTGCCTCTGAGTTATGGTCACAGCAGAGAAGGGAAAAGAAAAGAGCCCATCCGAATTGCCAGCTCCCAGACACTCATGCTTCCTCTACAATCACTGACACGTGAGTATCTCAATAAAAACATGCATATTTGCAGGATATAAAGTGAACACACATGCATTTTTGCAGGGTTCTGCTCTTCGAAGGTAATTTCAGAAATCCTGCAGATGCACAAAGTTTAATATGAAATTTTGCATAGACACTGCCTACAATTGCATGCTGCATTTCTTTTCTTGTGTATTTTGCCCCGCATCGGGTAAAATGGAATGGCAGCACTAAGGATACCTGATCATATGTGAGGCTACTGGCTGGAAGACAGATTTTACAACAGAACAATTGCAGGGTGTAGGTTTTAGGCAATAAGGAGGTAGCCTCGCTCTCTCAAAAGAAAAAAGAAAATAATGGAAAACTGTAACATTCATTTGGAGGCCTCAAAGGCATAAAAAACCCAATTCCAACTGTTATAGGTCCCTGCAGGAGTCTACAAAAGAACTAAGCTTTTTAAGTAAGAAAACTAGATTTTGGCCCAGAGGGCCCTGTCATTGCTGCTTAATAGATGAAACTCTTTTGATACAAATATGCTGTTTACTTCTCAGCTTCAGCTTTCATAAAATATAACCTTTTTATGATTTACGACCCCAGAAAAAGTGCAGGATGGATTTTTAGCTCTGAATTGGTTGAATGTCAACAAGAAAAATATAGATAACATATAGAAATAGCAGGGTGTTAATGCCACACAAAATGATGAAATTATTTTTGTTTAGAAAAGTTAAGTTTGTTCTTAAAGTTCTTTGTGAGTGAAACTGAGGAAAAGGTTTGCCAGTAAAGCCACGGGAAGCTTTGCATAATGCTTCCTTTTTGGTTTAAGGCAGCGTTGGTCTGCCTAGAAATTGTAAAACTGACAACAGAGAATCCAGCTGTGACTTCAGGGAGGGACAGATGGTGCAATGCGGCTGGTAACCCTTCTGGTATTGGCCAAAACTTACCTAAGTTTTGCCCAAGTAAGCACTCCAGATTCACTTCTTTAATGATAAATTCAAGTTGAAAGACTTGTTCCAAAACTTAAGTTGTATAAAGACTCTTATTACTTGTAGTGATTATTAAAATCAAACAGAAATGATCAGAAGTGACATAATCTAGCCGCCTTCTTTATTTGCCCAAGTTATTATTTTTATCCTCTTGACATCAATATTCATGCCTATAGACATGCTTTAATATATAGACATGTTTTAGTATTGGTCAGTGATTAAAAAGAAACACAAACAAAATGTTGGTGATGTGAAATGAAAATGAAAGTATCAGAGCTTTGAAGACTGAGACAAAAATGTTAAGATGAGGGAATAACTGCTGCCGAGAAGATTGCACACATTTTCTTTTTTACGGTCTTCCACTTTGCGTTATCTCTTTTGCAGCTTTTTTGCTCAGCATTAACGATGTGCTTGTTTTTCAGGTGGCTTTTTTCATGTTGCTTGTGAACCTGCTGAACAAAAAAAAAGTTGCTTTTTCTGGATGCTTGGGGAAATAGCCTGATCCCAGACAAATTGCCCAGGAAGTCTCTGAAATGACTTAGCCTGCCACAGAGGCAAGGTTGTAAAAATTGAAAAGGTTTTCACTTTTGACTCTTCCAACTATTGCAGAAAGAGACATTTGCTAGTGTATGGTCTCTGAAAACTGTCACTGAGAAAATTAAAATAACAAAAATATCCACCTGTGAACCCCTACACATCCAGCTTTCCTACCCTGCTCTGTCACAGGATATTAATCAGACAGGGTATGTATGGTGTGCTTAATAGCAGCGGCTGCTAAGAGGGTCAGGTTGCTGATACTCAGCAGCTGCAGAATTTTTACAGGAGGTATACACAAGTATTGGTGCTGGAAAACACTGTACTCCACTCATCTGGATGCTCCCCCCTCGTGTATTACAAAGAGAAAAGGAAACTGCAATGAATAGAAAGGCATGGGAGAAGCAATGCTGCTGGAGTGTTATATGTCCTGCCCCATTACTTACACATCTTGGGAGCCTTTTCATGGGATCTGAGGATAGGAGAACAACCTGGAGTACTGATTCCTGAGCCCTTGGTGCAGGAATGGCCTGAGGGACTAGGTATGTATCTGCAATAGCCAGACCAAGGCTATCCAGGACAAGATTTTCTGCCTGAGACTCGTAGGTGCCCATGGAACATCTGGGATCCTGTCCCGGAGCAGGGAGCCAGGCAAGAGCCCAAAATCTTAGTTATGAGGGCCTGACTTTCCTATGGTTGAAGTAAGCGGGATGAGCTGACTCCTCTCCTAAAAGACCCAGTCTCTTTTGGATATCGCTCATCTATGCCACAGACAAACCAGGCAGCCGTTAGTCTTTTACGAAAAAGTTGGAAATAATGCCCTTGTCCTAGCCTTCAGGTTGGAAGAACTAAAAAGAAGCAGCTTATATTGTTATTGAACATGCTTTGACAGGCTTTTGAATAGTCAGTCAACCTCCAGAAGCTGGACAGTGTGGCACAATTTATAGTGTATTTTCTTGCAAATTCCTCAAGGCACCTTACAACAAAGCAATGAAAAGTCGGCATAGCTCACCCATAACTTTCAATTTAAAAAACCTATTAATATTATTCTTACAGCAGATAATAGCTATAGAACAAATTTTTTTTGCATAGCTGCAGAAGTGCTTCCTGGTTTAAAGCTTTGGTGAAGCCATGCCAGAAATCTGAAAACTGTTAATTTTGCAGATAGCCTCAGCACAACTCCATGAGCATTGATGGTGTGACAGGTCCTGATCAGGGTCCTTGATGCAGCTCATCTGTGGTTAGAGTCAAATCCAGTCCTCACCTTTAGCTGGTGATGGCTGTTGTGGATCAGCTCCTTGGTTCCCCAGGCCAGAGGCGCTGCGCAGGGCGGTGGTGAAAGATCTCCAGACGCTGACTGCTCTGGCTCGCTTGCCACAGGGAGCACTCCCCATGTGTCACACTGTCAGCTTCTTGGGCACAATCTCAAGTTTTTAGGCTGCGTCTATGTTTTGTAGCACATATTTTGAACTGTGGAAAAAGCAAGTAAAAATACATCCTTAAAATATACTCTTGAAATACACAAATAAATTAAGAGATGCTGTTAACTGCATACTGAGCAACTTGAATCCTTAGGGCTATTTTTCCTCTTTATTGACTTCTGAAAAGCCTGTTACTGAGGAAGGTTTTAAGCATGTGGTTGAAGTTTAGTGCATAGTTTAAATGTTTACCTGAATGCGTCCATTCATTTTTCCATTAGTCAATCTGTCAATATCTGCACAGAGCTTTGAAAAATGCTGTGGAGGATGAGGAGGAAGGGAGGCAGACAAAGATGGCCATCACCTAGATGTTCAAAGTTACTTGGGAAGCAGAAAATGTAAATATTTGTCTGAGGGGATCTCCAAAAGCACCAAAACAAGGGAACGCTGCAGAATTAAACTTGCTTTGAAACTTGCTGTGCAAACTTGTTGGAAGCAGAGTTTAGAGAATCCCCAAATTTGTCAGACCGGTGCCTGCTCAGCTGGCCAGATCAAGAAAATAACCTCAGAACTGGTCTCTAGACTGAGCAATGACCAGCCTGGGTCACTCTGAGGCATTATACAGACTTTATGTAGATAATCTGACTCCCCTTTGACTTCCCACTGCTTACGTCAACAGTCTAACCATTATCACTATTAAAACACAGCCTCAAGAAGCTTTTCACTTGTATAATTTTCAATAACATGCATCATTGCAGAACTGGATTCTTTGTGCTTTTATTCTGCCAATCTTTAGACCTTAACCTTACTTTATCGCCCAGGTTAGAAGACTCCATGACCCCTAGTGAGTTTGACTGTGGGAAAAGACCATTGGGAGGTCAACACCCACCTTTGAAGGCATCCTGAAACCCTCAAAGTTTGCCTGGTCAATGAAGGAGCTGGAAAGAAAAGACTTTAGACAGCTATCTGGGGACAAGTTTGTTATAGTATTGCTGCAGCTCTTAAGGTAAAGTATATGTCCGAAGTTAGGTCTTGGAG
Source organism: Aptenodytes forsteri (assembly GCF_000699145.1). Taxonomy (NCBI): domain Eukaryota; kingdom Metazoa; phylum Chordata; class Aves; order Sphenisciformes; family Spheniscidae; genus Aptenodytes; species Aptenodytes forsteri. The sequence continues at coordinate 22,900,700 of NW_008795129.1, forward strand.
ATGAGAAGTGCAGAAAGCTTCAGCTAAAACTAGCTTAGAAACATTAATTTCCATTAGGAATACTCTTTTTGAACTTTTCACTGCAGCTGTTTCTCATAGATTGGTCTCTTCCTTGAGTGGATATATTAGTGAAAATAAATAAGGACATGTATTTTATTCTATCTCACTGAAGAGATGTTGGTGACTATTAATCTATTTCTATATGTTTAAATGTAACAGTCCATCTGATCTGCTCTCATGCCTTTGTTAAATGTACAGCCATATTCATGGGGCATTATAGTCAGCAGCAATATGTATGAAATCAGATTGCATTCAACCTGGAAATGACCTACACTGTGAACTCTATAAGCAATATATTTTCATACGTATCAGTCTTAGAGCTGTAAAAACAAGAAGGAATTCAGCAGCAGGGTGGTTTATACCTGCATGGGTGAGAGAAGGAAAGCAAACATTGCCTGTTCCTTTCAGGGGTAGTCCTGCCCTGGTCCCAGCCTTCCTTAGTCATCTTGCTTCAGTGTTTTTCTCCCAAGCAGACTGAGGCTCTTTTTGAGGTTGTTTGGGGACTATTTTTAAGGAATGTTTTAAGAACGTGTGGTTTACTTGAAGTTACGCATATGAAAATGCAGTAACTGGCCATTGCAAGACTTTATCGATGGATGTGCTGTAATCAAAATCAGGATCAGATGTCATTCTCAGTATATACTCAGTTCATCCACAAGTTACTGGCAGAGAGCAGGATTTAAATGGTATGCATAGTCCTGTAGCCTGTAGGGAATCAGACTATGTAAGAGTGTTTCCCTTTGATCCTGGTATCAGGTACAGATTTGACCTTGTAAGTTTGGCAGGTGGAGCAAGTGACCCGTTCTGGGGTTTGCATGGAAGAGTTGCAGGAAAAGTTACCACCTTTCATGTCATTAGGAACTCATCCATAGTAATTTCAACCAACCTTTCCCAAAGTGCCCCCATTGTCAGAATAGCCAGCTGCTGTGGTGGGTGCTGGTATTTATGCCAAAAAGGTATTTCGCCTTTCCTTCAGTCCCTTTCTTTATTTGCTCTTTTATGGTTTATAGCAATTCCCCCCCCCCCCCCCCCCCCACGGCC
>NW_008795129.1:22901973-22954808 GCF_000699145.1 Aptenodytes forsteri
AGGGTAGCCCCAATCCGTGGTGGGCTGATTAAAGGGCCATTTTTTGATACCACCCCCCCCCCCCCCCAGTTATTTCAAGGTTGCTTTTGATAGGGAAAAATTTTTGCTTAAGAAGAGCGCAGCTAAAATCTTACATCTAAATACTGAATGCCAAATGGCAGATCTGGTGGTGTGATTCATCGGTACTAGGAGTATTTGTTTTACTTGGCAGACTCATTTAGCTGAAGGCACTGTGCTTATGTCCTGCTCAATGGTCTTTGGATAAAGTGAATTTACTTTACTTGTCTACTTTGAAGACTAGAAATTTGGTAGTGTTTCATTTTCAGGTAGAAAAGCAAAGAACTGTTCAGATATTCTTTTGAAGCTGTCCTGAAAAGTGGCTTATAATGACAGAATCATAAAGGTCATGTGCTATTTTCTTTCCATAAGTCTGGCAGTGGAAACATTACAGGTTTTCCTGGTCTTTACCCTCTCTCTTGCTGCAATGAGGGTGTCAGATTGTTTTTGGCTCCCTTGAAATCCTAAATATTGGAAATAAAATGCAGAGCACAGACAAGGGCTGCTTCACCTCCTTGTTGTTAGAGGCTGGGGCTGGGAATAGCAACTGGTAGGAAAGTAGGCTTGATGCAACATGAACGCCTACGGAAGATCCTCACAGTCCATTGGAAAGGGTTCCTTACACTGCTAGCAATGTGAAGGATGACAAGCCCTCTTATAGCATCAAATGCAACAAGGAAAATAAGATGGACATAAAATCAGGTCTCGAATTTTTGGTGCTAGCCCCTGCTGAAATAAACTAGAAGTTCTTGGAGCATGTGATCTGCTAAATCCCCATAACCTGGGAAATCCCGTAAGCAGTTCCCATGGAGGCACTAGAAAAACCAACAGAAGTAGATCTGAAATACAGTCATGAAAGAGAAGACATTCAGTAATAGGGCTACCATTTCATCTCATATCTGTAGACCACATGCTACTCTGCAGCCATTTGATATGGGTCTCTTTGGACTGTGGTATGTGTAAAAGGAGGACTGTATAATGACCATGCATACAAAAACTGAAATCTTGACTTCGGGCACAAAGCATTTTTCATCTAAGTCTACCTGAACTGCTGACTGGACTCAGCTACTGGAAGAAGCTGCAAATTGACATGGCTATATGGCTTCTGGATCAACTCAAGAGGTAAGCAGAGGAGCCCATCTCTGTTTGCTCTTGGACTACCTATTTTCCTTGAAAAATGAATGGAAAATGAACTGATGGATTTGAAAACATTGCTCTTAATATCTTTTAAAAGTCCATACAAAATAAATTGAGCTCCTTGTACTGGAATAGTGTGTCTTTTTTTCCCTAGCTTAGAGCTGTATTTTTTTAACAAGAAGAGTTGGTGTATACAAGGGAGTGAGCATGGAACAAGGGTGGGGTTTGAATTTCAAGCATGATAATGATTCCTCAGTAATTCCCAGTTTAGATACTTTAATATTGCACTAGAAGTGTCTTTGTGCAGCTTAGCATCATGCATTCCCTAAAGGAGCTCGAAGGAGCGATTGGAGCGAGGGTGTCTGTAGAGTGGGAGGAGAGAGCCCTGGAGAATAAGCTGTTCTGCAAGAGCTGCTTGGGATTATTTCTCCAGAATTTCTAAATCTGGTTTTCCCTGAGTGTTGAGACTACATTTGTGGCTGGTTGTGTATATGTGAGTGAGTGTGAGTAAACGGCTTTTGGCAGGTGGACAAGCACCGTTGTTTATCCCAGACACAAACCTGGCCAGAAGCTAGGGTTTCTTCACATATGTCGGTTCATGGCCATGACTGTGAAGTCTGCCAGATTTATAAACTTATTGGTCAGAGATGGAACTGGATCATTAATTAAAGGTAGTAACTGTGATTGATCCTATAAAATACAGCATATGTTTGCAATTTTAGGACTGTTTGACTTTTTTAAAAATTGTGGCCTGATTACAAGTCAATTTGGCTCAGTGTCCAGTTTATTCAATTCCTTCTGCGATCCAAGTCAACATCCATGCTATTCATGTGGACTTGGTTAGTGATAAAGAACTAAATTAATCTGGAATCTTAATTGATATTTATAGAACTGTGATATCTGATGCGATACGTTCTCATAAGTAAGCATGAATGGAGACCAAAGTTTCGTTTTGGAGGAGATGTCTTATCTTTTGTCTCTTGTTCTTGCTTTTCCTGTTTTTCTGTGGTCTAACTGTCCATTGTGTCCATGGTTTTGATATACCTAAATTCTCTGATTATCTGATTCTTTGCTTGTATAACCATTCATGCTGAAGGTGCATAAGTCTGTAAAAAATAACATTTTTGACCCGGCAGTATGGTGTATATAATTTGCATAGATCTCTGTAAAGAGGTATTTAGTGATATAGGGGCAGTACCTAAATTCTTGGAAAAAAAATGAAGTGTTACAGTCATTCCCAAGAGAATCACACTTAATACCAACAGTGAATTTGGTAATTTTTTTCATGGCTCTTTTTGAGCCAAAGCAAACATCCCAAAATATTTACTCATGGAACAAGTCCAGGTGAACTGCACAATCTATCTGAGGGTTTTGCTTGGTTTTGCTTTATATTCTTGAGGATCAGTTACATCAGCAGGTCACAGGATAGGCTTTGGTGGTGTTGTAGATACTGTTAAACTCTGTGTCACCATCAGTGTGAATTACAGATTTGCAACACAGCCAAAGATGTGTCTGGTTGTTTTTTTTTTTTAACACTTCCCCACATTTGTAAAAATTAAACAATCCTTTAATATGAAATCATCATTAAGGCTTTCTTAATGAAATTGGTATGTATTACCTGTGTGTCATGACTACAAGTTCATTCCTCATAGCGAACTAATGCAAAGTATAAGACTCTTCTGTTGATGTTTTTGTTGGCCTGGGGAACACTAGGGAAGGTCAGCTAAATCCTCCACACGGTTACCATGTCTGGTGTCACTAATTGGCATTTTAGCAAAGAGAGCATGGATAGGTTTTACTCCACTCCAAAGCTGTAAGCATCATTTTACCAGAAATGGTACCACAATAGTATCCTTTCAAGTGCCAGCATATCCTTCTTATCACGGCTAACCGAGTCAAAACCAAGTTTAGGCAGAATGATAACAGTTTAAGCCTACCAGTTTGTCTGTAGCTCTCACTCTAACAGTGCAATGGAGCTTTAGTAAAGGAGATTAAAGCAGTCAATGGCCTACAGACTTCTCCCGTTCCTTCGTGGCAATATCCTGGAAATTTTCAATTTATTTAAGACAATTCCACAGCTCCCTTATAGAGTACCTGCCAATGCTGTTATACAAGCAAATAACTTACCCTGAGAATTTCCAGTTCTCTTCCGCTGTTGTTATTTCCAGTTGGACTGAGACCTACAATCACCTGTACACAGGAGTAACAAGCATCTTGCATATATTAACTCTCTCTTGCAAGCATTTGCAGTTTGAGGTTTCTAGAGTAAATTCAGCTCAGACAGGGTTTTTCTTCTCTTTGCAGGAAAGTGCTTAATTGTGGACCTGAATCTGGGCCTTACCGTAGAAACAATATATATATAAAGGAAATGCTGAAAAGAGTAATAAAGAGCAATCTTCCTGAGAGTACATAAAAATTACAAAAGGAAACAATAATCAATACATTTTACAGTTCAAGAGTTCAGCACATGCTGTTTCAGTACAGTACAATGGATAGGCGGCATCCGTGGATTATGAATTCCCACGTTTATGTGGAAACAGAAGTAAATAACTGAAACAAGAGTCATGTTGCAAGAATGTAAAACCAAGCTGGACTTAATGGTGTGCTATATTTAAAAGAGTGATGTGGTCCAAGGAGTATTCACTTTGTCTTTTCCTTCAAGCTTGGCTGCCTGCAACCTGCCAGGACCAGCTAATTCAAAAGAAACCATTTTTCTCTATTTCAATCACCAATAAAATACAATATGCATTGCACTTTGTTGCCCTGAATTCTAGAGCCTGATGTTACCAAAAGGCAATGTATTATGTATGTAAATAAACGGCGCTTCTCCTTTGAGTTGGGAGAACCATTACTTGGACCAGATATAGGGGAAGGGCAGGGCAGTGCAGTGATGCCATAGACTCTTGCAATAATTTTTTGGAAGGAACAGATGGCTGGAAGCCTCATGCCATCTTGTAAAACCTTTTAGCTTTGTAAGTCAGATGCAGAAGCACCGTCAGAAGCCTGGTCTTAGATCACCTATTCAAAATCAGGTTTTGTGTATGCTTTATCACCTCTCCTCCTTTCCCGACTTGCTTCTCCCTTTTTCCCTGCTTCTCACACTGCTCTTGCTGCTATTACTGATCAGGGACTGATGTCCAGCTTCGGTCCCTTTCATCTTTCCATCGGCGTAAGAGGAGCAATTTAATGGGGCCATCAGTGATTCCTCTAAGCAAGAAGGATCTTCCAGAGGGTTTGAAATGGTGTAATTGGCTTCCGATCTTACCTGCCATGAATACTCTTGGGCAGGCAATACACAAAGGGTCTATTCATCCCCAGGAGGAAAGCAAGGTTAGATGGACCTGATGTCATCTGGGAAGCAAGGGATGAAGGTGGTGGGTTGCCCTGATGCTTCACCATGATGAGGAGCAAATGTTCAACAGCATTTTGGTCTGGAAAGGCTGGTCAGTAAGCCTGGCTTTTGTATAACTAAAAATCTCATTAACACAGGGTTGCAGGCACCTCACGAGAAAAAGGTGAAATCCTGGTTTGGTTAAAATGTTCCTGTTGTCAGGGATGGATCCATTTTGCTCTAGCTGATGGTCTTGTTCCAAACTGAGGAGTCTCATGCATAATGCAGATATTGATTTGATGATACAGGTCCCATTTTCCAGGTTAGCATGTGTTTTATCCAATGAAGGCTATATCTTGTCACACATTAAGGGTCTAGGCTTGTACATCATGTCTATGTGATAATGCAATCAGGACATTATATATGAAAAAAATTCTGACATAGATGTACTTTCTAAAACCTATATTAAAAAAGCTATAATTTAGAAAAATAGTTCTTGCAATGTCACATTAAGAATGAACAATTTTGAATAAAAAACACAAAAAGGATAAATTTTGAGTGCTTGGCTTTGTGAGACAAATACCATTCCTATAATCTTCATCAAAATCAATCTTATACAGATAGTAACAGTTGTGCCCTTGTTCTAATATAGTAGAGCCATTTTGTTAATTTCCCTGTATTTTGCGAGGTGCATGGAAAATACATTTTATGAGCAGGTGCTCTCTTACTTTATATAGGAAGTATTAAATTTGATACCACTTTCCTTTAATAAGACCAGATAATGGCACAAAATCTGAATCTATTATCACAAGGAAGAAAGTAACAAGGACAGAAAACGAAACAAATGTAATTTTTTCGTATTACAATATTCACATTTCAAACTTGTGGAGTGTCTGTGCTTTACTTGATAATAACTACTGTGACTGCATAATACTAGGATAGATATTGTTTAAAAAAAAATCACTGATAGCCTATTCAGGGCTGTGTCTTTGTGTTCTCATGGTAGCCCATCTCTTTAAGTAGGTTGAGTTGAACAACTACCCAGCAGGTGAAAAAATGTTCTGCTACTAGCATATTGCAATCTTTCATTAAATGGTTACCAAATAATCCTATATAGTAGTGAGAAAGGAATGCATTTCTACCTGCTGGCAGATATCTTTACAAAGTGCAAGGTAACAGCATTTTGTGGATATAGAATGATGCTTGCAATGAAACTATGTGCATTTTCTCTGGTTCCCCCTCTCCCCCAGCAGCTGCAATATGCTATGAAAATCAGCCAGCAGAACTAACACAAATGACATAGTAAACATGCAGGCAATGATTTTTTTTTTTTTCCCCAGTGCATACAATATTAGCCATTAGCCTGCAAGCAACGTTGTTGCATTCATATTTAGGGTAATTTTCACACTAATATGGTATACGCAAGCCAGATCTCTCACCAGAGTGAAAGTGGTTTAATGGCTGAGTTTAGGCAAAGAAAAGAACTCTGGTATTTATCAGCAGATTTTGCTTTCGGGAGTGACATAAATTTGTGTTCTACATTTTTTATGGGAAAATAACAAAGTTCCTTCATCTGCTGAAGTGAATGAAACTTATGTGAAATTAAAAATAAATAAATAAATGTGGACAATATTTTGTGCATGAAATTTACTGCTACATACCAACAGTTTCTTCTCCATATGTGTGAGAGATGTTATTTTGTAAGGTATTTAATTTTAAATTCCTAAGAAGAAATCAATAGAAACATTAATGCAAGTGATAAAGATATAGTTTGCTCCTGTGATGCATGAGAATTGTGCCAAAGAGTCTATGGAGTCCCCTATACAGTCCTTCTGTGCTCTTACTTTATTTCTTAATGGAGTCCCAATGCTTGACAAGGTTGCTTGAGGCGATCCCAGACTCTGGCTCCTGTCGCCAGATAAACCCTCCGCAGCAACCCATCCATGTTGAAAGCTGGACTCTAAGTCCTGGTGCTTTAACCCTACTCCTTACTGCTGCTGGTTGGGCTGGACCTCCGGGATCAGTCCCACTTATATCTGAGTACAGCCCTTGGCTGTGGCAAAAATGATCATCTCCCTCTCCTGACTTTCATATTTACAAAGCCTCCAACATCCACTCTCTGCAGGATTGCAAAGGGAAGCTGGATGCCCTGAAACTGTAGTAACCTTGATCCATTTAGCCATTTAGCCAAACATTCAAAACTGACGTCTTTCCATACCTCGAAAAGAACCAAATCAATTAAGAAATATGGGGAACAAAGGAAACATAAGAAAAAAATCACGCCTATGCTAAGAACTTCAACATAAAGTTTTACCCATTATGAAATTTGGGCTGACTGAGTTATTACCTCTCAAAAAACCAGCATTCATAATGGAAATCCTGACAGAGCCTTAACTACGGCTGTGTGAGTGGCACAGCTATAATTAACTCTGCCTTCAGACGCCTTCCATTAATATTTTAAGGATTTTTTATTAAAATAATTGTATTGGTTTATGAAAAATACTCTCTCCCTCAAGTTGTTTCATACAGAAAATATTCCAAACACATTCCTTTTTTTTCCTCTCTCTCTTTTGCTTTCTAATTCCCATCTGCACAACAGGTTTCCTCCTTCCCTTTATTTTCTTCCATTGGTAGATCCCCATACTTTCTCCCCAGGCCCTCAAACACAAAGGTTTTCCCCTTTGATTTTGTGCCTTTTCATGTTTTGGAAGCTCTGTGGGGCAAACCCCATATTTATGTTCTCTGAATCATTCTGCCCTTTGCTCAGAAGCTCAGCCTGGTATTGAACATCTGGGGTTTTGCACAGCTGCTCTTCCATCCCTCCAGCAGCATGTGCCAGCTCTGCTCTAGGATCTGCACTGGCAAGCCTGGGCATTTCAGGACAGAGAGAATATCTTGGTTTTGCTCATAAAGCTTGGAGAACCCTGCTCCATGAGAGCTCTTTACTTCTCAGTTCACTCAGTGGAGTAATCGTCACTGGGTTTACGGCACGGTGGCGAGGTGGCATTGGCAGGCTTTCTCCAGGATGCCCTCAGCCCTGGAAGCAACCTCTCTCCTCTCCGGTTCTCCTTGGCACCACCTAAAGCTCATGTGCCCTGTTAGAGAAATAGATCTACTAAGAAGAACCATGCAAAGATGTTGCTTGTGTTTTAAATATTAGCGGTTATTTCTTACCTACGAGCCTACAAAAACCATGATTTTTAGCTTGACATTTGCCATTTTTACTAATTCAAATATGACTGGAACTCAGAATATGCCTTTAATATTTAACTTATAAACAAGACCATATTGATCATCTTTGGTGCAGATGAAACAAAGAGAAGATTAGTTATGAGAAGCGATATTTTGTTTTGAAAGAAAAGGTTCATGCAGCTGGAGTCTTCAGAAAACTCTGTATTCGACTTTTCAGTATATCACTAAAATGGTGCTAAAACAACATTACAGTGCTGACATGTAGGTGGGCAAGTGAAAAGGTCACAGGCACATAATAAATTGCACCAGTATATAATAAATCTATTTCTCATATACCTACAACCTGTACAACTTCTCATACAGATAATACTTCAGTATATGATAATTTATTGAGACTGCACTTGTGATACATAAAACTATTTGTACACAAGAAAAAGCCCAACGTGAATAATTCAACCAACTACTACAAACTGATATAAAGCAGAGTCTGCCATCCAAAACAAATGAGACCCCATACAGATGCTTCTATTGACTTATACTTGAATTCATTTCATCTTTATTTTATTTCGACTCTCTCTTAATTTTTTTTTTTTTTAATCCTCTGTCCAGAATATGACATGGGTAACTTTTGAGCAGGCTCATCATTTGAATAATCAGCCATTTAGTGACATGTCTAGTCCTGTTTAATGACTGAATCTGTAAAAGTATGACCTCAAGCACTGGTTAACTTTAAAATAGCTGTGCCCACTGCATGACATAGCCAACAGGAAGCCATTAGAGCTCCAGCAATTACCATTTACATCCATCGACGAAGTCCCTATTTTATTTTAATCTGCTTAAGTACATTTTCTGCACGAGGTTAAAATATAAATCCCTTCTCCTGAACAAGACTGGTTTTCTGGCTGACTTGAGAGCACAATTTACAACTGATTTAATTTGTTCTTCACAAACATTCCTAATGACATTACCCTGGTGCATATACTGACTGCCTCCTCTTATTCCATTAACTCCCAAATCGGGTTTAAAGACCATATTGATGCTAGATGTTATTATGGGTGATTATCAAAACAACAGACAATGGGGCAAAGTGTTTACTAACTGGTTTATATATAATTTCTGTAATAACTACAACAGATGGTAATGCTACAAACAATAAATCAAGCTTTTCACTGCTGAAATAAATTGGCAGCCTGCAGTACAGAAATGCTGTATGTAACTATATACAGATGCTTCAGTCATCAACTGTATTGTTCATCTTATTAGAAAATGGGTCTGTTACTGCTATTACAGGAAATCTTTCCATTTGCAATTACAAATGTATATTTTCAATTAAAATTGTTTTTAACTGCCAAACTGGTTTAAGTATACTTTAACCTTTAATTACAAATAGGGTTATCACGTACTGCCAAACTGGTTTGAGGCATTTGTTTGTGTCTGTGGAAGTTCCTCCTCAAATTGGGTTTCCACTCCATAAATATATTTCTGCCCTTCAAGAATCCTCTGGCCAAAAGGCATTTGCAGTAACTTTAGGAAGTTAATTCAATAGTAGCTGTGTAAAAGGATGCTTTATTCGACAGTGCTTAAAACAGTATCAAACCTGCAATTAATTCTATTCACTTTTGTTTGTAGTAATTTATCAAAACATTTGTCTCCCTACACTGCCTTCTTTCCAGCTCCTTTGTGGGGAGCTGCTTCCATGTCTTTGTTCTCATGTCACCATCTTCTGGTGTTTCAGAGCCCCTGGGCTGTGAGGAGACACCCTGCAGCTGCTCTACCGGTGACTTTGGGGTAGAAGTTTGGTCCTCAAGTTGGGAGCAAACGATGGCAAGCTTCAGGGGTCTGCAGTGGTCTAGTATGAACCACAGGAATGTTTGTCCATTCAGAAATTTTATTACAAATGAGAATTTTATTACCATTCCAAAAATGGGTAGGATTTTTAGTGTCTTTCCCCGTTTTATGGATCTTTTGAATTGTTCTTTGCATAAAGGTAGGGCCATGAAAAGAAGATGGAAATAGTGAACACATAATGTTTTCACAAGCAAGCTTGCAACTGTGAATGGACTGAGATTTATACCTTCCAGGTGCCTAGTTTACACTGATTTTTAAATTGTTTAACACCATCCACTGCTGAAAGGTTGATTTTGAAAACTGCTCTAAGTACCTACCTATATATTTAGTAATTTATTTCTCTTTACAAACATAAGTCCTGTCTTGTATTTATCAGTCCCAAACTTTTGGTCTAGATTCTGCTCCCTGATCTCCGGTGTGTCTTTGTGCAATGTTATCCAAACATCCCAGCTTTGCATATGCATTTGGAGCTCTCATACTCTACAAAATCCTTTAAGAAGTTAGGACTTGAGGGTTATAGAAACATGATGCATCTCAAAGAAACCAGAGGTCTCATGTCACAGAGAGACGAAAAAGGTAAAAAACCCCCCAAAGCATGTATGTATTGAGCATTGTGTAAAGGATGGGACACACAGCAAGACAAATAAAATATTTGTCAGAATATTCAAAATTAATTGTAATGAATAATTCATGAATAATCTGTTAACAGAAACATGCTTCTTTTTTCCCCAAATAATCACAAAATAATTTCAGGGAGTGAATTAATCCATGAAAGTCATGATTGCTTTATGAGCAATTTAATAACAAGAAGATAATTGACATTTGAATTAACTTTTCAGAAGTAGTCAGAATAATATATTAGCTCTTTTACATAATTTTTGGCCTACCTGTGATCTCACTAATATTAGCTGTGCTTTGGTGTTGTAACTGCTCTCAATAGATGTCTGCATAAAAGAGGTAAAAAACAAAGCAGGTATGTATTGAGCATTGTGTAAAGGATGGGACACACAGCAAGACAAATAAAATAAAATTCAGAATATTCAAAATTAATTGTAATGAATAATTCATGAATAATCTGTTAACAGAAACATGCTTCTTTTTTCCCCAAATAATCACAAAATAATTTCAGGGAGTGAATTAATCCATGAAAGTCATGATTGCTTTATGAGCAATTTAATAACAAGAAGATAATTGACATTTGAATTAACTTTTCAGAAGTAGTCAGAATAATATATTAGCTCTTTTACATAATTTTTGGCCTACCTGTGATCTCACTAATATTAGCTGTGCTTTGGTGTAACTGCTGGCCTCAATAGATGTCTGCATAAAAGAGGTAAAAATTTTACCACTTTACTGGTTGATCTCTGTAAGTATGAAGGAAGAGTTTTATTCCTAATTCTAATAGGGTGAGATAGAAGTGAAATGAGCTGCCCGATATCTGGTTGCTGACAGACATTGAATCCGGACTCCTTTGCCTTCAACTCATTTAAAACGAAAATGCCTGTAAAGAAATGTCTTTGATAACTTCAGCTTTTAAGGTTGCTTTAGCAGGAGCCCAAACATGTCCTGTGGACGGTGTCACTCTTAGATTGCCAGGACTGGAGGTGATGCCTGCTCTGTCAATGACTGCAGAGGTGGGAAAACATTGGATGGGGTGGCTTGTCTTCTGGACGTGGAGTAGGTGTTTGCTCAGGTCCAGATCTGAAGCTCACACAAGTCTTGGGGGGTCACCAAGACCCGGCTTGGAGCCTGGCGGTGAATTTTATGGGGCAGCAGCTGTGCATCCTCTACACTTGTAGAGGACTAAGAGGCAGTAGGGGCCACCACACTGTCTACTCATACTGATTCATGGCTGAGGGCAGCACGAATCTGGATGTGTCCTTCTGCTGCCCCTGCCACAAGCTCAGGAGACACAGCTGTTTGCCCTGGCTTCATTTCTTGCCTCTTTACTAAGTTGCTTATTGCCTGGACAGTCACCTAATTGCCGGAGGTTGCTGCTGTATGAAGAGGGTTTTTTTGCATGACAGCAGTCTGCAGGATAACTCCCACTGGAGAGCATCAAACATATAGTACAAAACCCTTCCTCTTCTATCGGTTATACGTATGTATGCACAACGCTGTATGAATGCAACCAATGCAATTTATATCTGGTGTATATAATAAAGATAAAAAAATACATTCCCGGCATTATAAAGATCTTTAATCATAAACCTGCAAAGGTGCAATCTGATTATTTGCTAATTGCCTTTCCATATTTTTTCATGGCCTCACAAAGCATCAGGGATACTAAAGAGCAAACAGTGCTTTAAGGCCACAGTACAATGTGACAACAGTGATAGATATGCTAATTTCTTCATTCACTCCACTTCACTTCTTTTATTCTTTCCAATTAAAGCAAATGCTACTGAAACTGTAATTAAGCTAGTGCCGTAGCCCTGATTGCCTGCTGTTTTAATGAAACCCTATTGATTTTTCTTTTATTTCTAATGGCCACACATTGCGTTCAATGGTCAAACACATGGATGTTACAATGTGCGGCCAAACTTAATTTTTGTTCTCTAAAAGGGTGGCCTTATCAGAAGGAATATCAAAAGAGCTATTTGTGTGAGGTCTCTATAGTTTTTCCTCTATCTGCCTGAAGAGACGCACTTCGAGCCAACATATTACCATTAAAAAGAAATGAGTTACATTTTGTAGAGAATAAAAATTACTATTAGTCTCCTGTAGTTGCCATAAGTTGCACACACATTTGGCATATTCATGATTCCCAGCATACTTTTAGGTTTTATTATTTTTTATAAAAAAATCTATCTGGAAGAGAATGTGGGGAACATTATATTCTCTCTGCAAGATATAAATCACACCAGCAATTTAAGATATAACAGGCTACGAGCACTTTCCGATTTGTTGATAATTTTATGGAAGAATCCATTTTCACTGGTAAATTTCACTGAATTATTTTCTGGTTTCCCTGGAAGTAGTGAAAAAGATAAGGAAAAGAAAAACTCTCTTAAAATCCCATAAAACACACAGTATACCTATAAATTTATTATTCACCAGTTGGATTGTTCAGCTAGGGAATTAGGTATTTAACTGGGTATAGCTTTTCTGTGGCTTCATATTCGCACTTAGGAGCCAGTGTGTACAAATCAGTGCACTGGAAGAAGGCACTAAGTCTCTCCACAAACGAATCTATCCAACATCTTATAACATACCACACCAGAAACTCACTGCATGCACTAGGCACATCTACAGGAAGATTGAAGATTTTAATTCACAAAACATGAATATATGTGACCCCGTTCCAGTTTTGCTTGAGGAAAATAAATGGTAATAAGGAATCATGGTTTCCTACCATTCCTTATCTAAAAATGTTTCTCTTATGACTGCTGCGGAAGATAGAGTGTAATCACATTCAGGGTACACAAAGTCAGCAGCCAGCTTAGCAAATGCACAGAACACGCATGAGCTAAGGCCCTGATCCATCCTGTGTGTGCTGAAAGGCAAGGGTTTTTTTTCAACTTTAATCAAACATTCACATTTTTTCCTGGAGCATGGCCACAACTTGGTGGTCCTTACAATCCCTTAATCAGCATCTCTAAATCACAAATCATATGTTAGGCTATTGGCAATCTATGGGGGAAGCATTGTCTCACAATAAGTAATAAGTTGGGATATAACTTATTTCAAATACCGAATGTGACTGTTCATGGTCTGAGCCAGTTAAATGAGTCCTTAGAGCATAGGTCTATTTTGCTCTTGTTCTCAATGAATTTCGTGACGCATTATAGGAAAATATTTATCCAGAGTCCAAGGTCCTCATCCTGCAGTCTGATCTGCATGAGCACGTCCTTAGGCTTGCCAAGAACCACAGTGAAAACTTCTGTGGTGTTTCCTTCATGGACCAGCTTGTGGGATCATAGACTGTTGTGTGTGCAAAAGTTACATCAGCCCTAAAGCTGCGAAATCTGACCTCAGGAACTGGCCAGACTGGACTTGAGCAAGGCTTAATGCCTCCTTTGCGCCTCCGAAGCGTGAGCAATGAATCAGGAGGGGCTGTCTTGGTATGACAGGGGCTCCTTGTTTCATATGAACAGTGCTTGTAGGCTCAGGTCAGCCTAGTAAGCCCATGCCAGAATCCGCCACTATAATCTTCCTGATTGTTTCATTGGGAAAGTGACTATAAAATCCTGTGGTAATGTACATAAATGGCACTGTAAATGCTCTATTAGCCTGATTTGTTAAAAAAAAAAATGCAGAGAGAATGTGAACATTTGAAAGTAACTTATATAGGATTTAGTATCAAGAAATGGATTTGGGGCACAGCTCTTGTAGCCTTTCTCCTTGCCTGCTCACTGCCCAGCCTATCTGCATTCCCCTTAGTTTACAACAACAGCAGATCTCATTTTCAAATTGCCTATCAATATGGGGTTCCCATGAAGCTGATCTAACCACACAGTTGTTGTAGCGCCACACATAAGCTCTCCAAGATGCACAACAAAATCAACAGAAGGGGTTGGAGCAGCATGAGAAAAGGCTTTAATGGTCACACCATTTGCACCCAGGGCAGCCACGGAGTCAAATGAAGTTGTCCTCACTGGTCTATCTTGGCTTGCCAGTTGTTTAGCTCTGCACATTGCACGAGAAATCTTTCCTCAGCACTAAGTTAACTTCCCATAATTAGAAAAAATATGCAGATTAAAAAGCAATTGTAAATTTTTATTAATAGAGTTACATTCCAAATTTTAGCCACTTGCAGAAAGCTCAGCTCTTTGCCATAGCCATGGTACTAGCACAATTTTAGGTAAGTAAACAGAAGATGTGAAACAGGAAAACATATTACCATTTTCCCCACATTAACCAAGAAGTCTTGCCTGCCTTATTTCTAGCCTTCCCCAGCTACAGTTCTGAATCACTTTCTGTTTGTGACCACTGAATGCTAAATACACTTTTATTTTACCTGTAGGCACTAAATTTTTCAAAAGCCTCACATTACTATTAGCCTGCCAGCAAACCAGGAACATCAGCTCTTTTTAATTAGATTTTCTAACTGTGATGTTCATTCAACAAGGGATAAATTCCCTTTAGTGGAAGTTGTGGATTACACTTGGACTTGTTAGCTCTGGAGAAGTGAAAATAATAAATAAAATCTGTCAGGGAAAAGGTAACAGTAGGAATAGTAGAAAATAAGATACCATCATGTCACTACTCAGCCCTGTCAACCATTACGCTAATCAGGACAGAATTAAAGACACATTTTCTCCCAAGATGTTTCACAGCCAAACCGGTTAAATACAGATTTTAACAAAATTGAAAGCATATTATACAGAAATTTGTGGCTTCCAGCTCTGTGAGTGCTGAAAGTGTGATGAAATAACAAAATTGCAGCCTAATAATCTATAGAATAATATTGTCAACTAATGGATTATAATAAAATAAAAGCTATTATTAGGGTAAAACATTATAACAAAAAAAAATCCAACTTTTATTTGTAGCACCTCCCCCTTAATGGTTTCAAGCATTTTGAAAGGTATTTTAAACAAGTACATTGTGTCCTTATTGAAACTGTTTCATCTCGCTAGCTGCTGAAAATGGCTTTAACCATCTCTCTGAACAAAAGCTCGCTAATAAGACAACAAAAAGCCTACAAAAGCACTGGCTCAGCATCACTGCAGAAAGGCAACTAAAGGCAGCCTGCAAATGGTCTGTTTCTTTTTTCTTGCATGTAATTAGATGAATTAAAAGGACAAAGTAGTTAATGTTACTGTTGTCCAAAGCCCCCGGTTCTTTTCATACCGTCCGCTCTAGACAAGAGCCCGTGGCTCTCGCTCCAGCAATGCGGTGAAGAATGTTGGCAATAAGTAAAATTAACAAGCTTAATCTGTGAAGAATCTGGTCTGAGTCATAGATGAAATGTATCTCTAGCAACGAAAGGCTAGTAATTCCTGGTCTCCTTTTATATGCCTAATAAAACTTACAATAAATTAACTGCATTTTAGTTTGCAGCGCTGGCTCTATTAATCAGGGCCGAGACGTGTAGTCAAGTTACAATAGAAAGAACTCAACTGGGTGCATTTCAGTTATGCAATTAGGGCCATTGGCCCAGCTCTAATTAGGCCAGGGATGTTGATATTTCAAGTACTGTTTTATCATTAGGTTTCATTTCCTTGGAACATCTTCAATGGCCAAGTAGTGAGAAGGGTGGAGGATATTATAAGCACAGGTCATCAGAAAGTCATTAATGGGAGTTAGGAAGGGAAGGGCTGACATTAATACCTCGCCCTGTGAAATGTTGAGCTGTCTCTGGGAGACTCTGAGCCCCTCCATCTCGCAGAGGAATCGGTGGCACCTGAGAGGGGCAGGATCAGGCTTCTGGCAAAGGACCTCCCCTAGAGATGAAATTGTTGTTTAATTGTTAGCTGCTAGATTGGCATGCCCTGACAGCAGGTACTGCAGAAAGGGGTGACCCTAACATAGAGGTGTTGATTTCTCACCTCCTGTGAGCTGCTGGGGTCAAAACCGAAAAGAAACACCCATTTCAGGCCAGTAATGGAGAGAAGATGCTGGATCTTGAGGCAGGTTCATTAGGGTAATTCTGGTGATGTTGCTTGCTCATCCCCACTCTCCTTCCTCTGGGCACGAGACTTGCTCCCAGTTATTGGCTCCACCACGCAGACTGAGGATGACTTGCTGGAGGTGGCTCACCTTCCACCAGTGCCCACAGGCCATGAACATGAAGTTTCCTCTGTTTAGCACAGATTCAGTTGTGGTCCCTGTGTAGACAAATCCAAACAGTGAAGCTCAGATAAAACCAGGAAAAAAAAAAAGAAGAGCCATCAGTCCTCAGTTGTGCTTTTCTTGCCAAACGCTAGCTTAAATCTGTCACTCCAAACAATACTTTGCCTGTTTGTAAAATATGACTTTGTTTCATTATGAAAAAAGAAATTACATAATTAAATTCATTATATCCAATTACTATATGATTCATCTGGCGGCTTAATGAAGCTTCATATTATACTAACAAGATAAAGCAAAAGAATAACATTTTATGAGACTGCAGGCATTCTGTGTACAGCAGACTAGCTATTTATGAGCTATATACGGTGCATTTCCTAATAGTACATATTGTATTAGCTCGAATAGGGAAGTTATTGCTTGGTCCTGTGATATCTCACCCACCTCATTCTGAAAAACTGTTAAAACAAAAAGTTCAACTTTATTTGCTTTTCTGTCCTCTCTTGTGGATGTTGCCAAATTTTATCCAAGAGGACTATACGATGCAAGGAGCAAGCTTGATAGGATCGTAACAGAAAAACCTAGGCAACTCTACAGCTGTCAGAAGGCAACACATTTTGGATGTAAAAGAGCTGGTTTGGTTTTGAACCAGTGACCCAGAGGTGAATTACCTCAGTGTCTCCGTTGATAGGTATATAAATATTTTAAATATTTGCCAAATTTTATCCAAGAGGACTATACGATGCAAGGAGCAAGCTTGATAGGATCGTAACAGAAAAACCTAGGCAACTCTACAGCTGTCAGAAGGCAACACATTTTGGATGTAAAAGAGCTGGTTTGGTTTTGAACCAGTGACCCAGAGGTGAATTACCTCAGTGTCTCCGTTGATAGGTATATAAATATTTTAAATACGATTTTGCAGAAGTGTAAAACTGCCTTTTCTTTCAAAGTACATTATCAGCCTAAAGAAGTCTATCAACTCTGTCCTCCCAATAATTTATGATCTAATAAAAGGCTTCTGTCTTTGGAAAAACTGACAAAAACCCATAGTTTTATCTTTTGGGGATGAGATCCGTCAATATAGTGAAGCCTTGTCTTTCAAATGTGTGTGTAAAACTATTTGAAATGTTCACAATTTTGAAGTTAGTCGCTAACACAGGAAAGGTACAAATTAAAGACATTCAGCCTCCTTTTTCTTCCACGTATGAGTGCCCTTCAGCTTTTCTCATTACCATTTAGTATTTCTGGACAACTATTGATATTCAATGGGAATGTAAATGGGCTTGAAAATCATAAATTGTGAAAAATAGGTTTTGGAGACATCAGAAAATTTTGAGGAAAAATGACATTTGCTTACGTGGGAGAACAACAGGAATGCTTTCACTTTGTTATTGAAGGATAAGGCTGATGTCTCTTAAACTGGAGGCTTTGGTTAGTTACTAGGTGAGGTTTCTGATTTCAGCCTTCTCAACTGAGCAAACCTTGAAGCCTCAGAAGAAAAGGGAGCAATGAGTTCCAGCATAATTAAGAGCCCCAGCTTTATTACTACTGGCAATTTACTCTAGTGAGCAGTCTGTGTTTGTGCTTACTAGTTACTTTTGGAAAGGGACATGATGAAAGCCATCAATGAGGGATTTAAAAATCTCTCCTCTAAATCAAAATTTATCAGCCCATGACATAAAAGCTGAAATATTTCCTGTGGCTATGCCTTCATCATCTCCTAATTTCTTTAATTAATGTAAGAAAAACCATATCTGCCTCTGAGCAAGTTTCAGTTTTGGTCATTTGTCTTACCTTCTGTAAGTAGGAATTGCCTAGAAGTACAGGCACACGTGGTGGAAAGGACTGCAAGTGCAAAAGGAAGGATTGAAATAAAGCACAGTGATAGGCAGCTGACAGAGCATCCTCAGCTGTATGTTACCTGCTCCAACCAGAAGATTTCAGAATTACCCACACAGACAGTAAAAAACCCCAAAATCCCCTCTTCCAGAAGCACTGATTGTGAGTAAACCTATCCTCGTTACCCTTGTATCTGAACTGGGAGCAAAGGACGCTTCTGCCAAATTCAGAGACAAGCTTCTAGAGAGACCCTATTACTCCAGCAAACATCAAAAGGAAGGAAGGTGCTCACCCAAGATGTGGCCTTGATACCATGTTTTACCTCTCTCCCTAGTCAGGTCCAACCGATGGGACTCATGGTGGATTTAACATGTCAAGAAACCTTCTTTGGCCCTAAGATCTAGTGATACAGCATGACCTATGTCCGTACTGGTTAAACCAATAGCAACCAAAACAGAGGGTCTCCATCCCTCCCGCAAGTTAATTGGGACTGGTAGATCATGGAGCAAGTCTATCACACAGCTCACATGCCCCTCAAGGGTACAATGCATGCCACACTCTTCCTTTGCTCCATGTGCAATGTGCTATCATGCCTGCAAGGAACTGAAAGGGCCTCGTGCCCTGCACCCTCAGTTCCCTCAGGCAGTCTTATGTGTCTGCTCCCCCCAGGACCAAAGCCTGCCCCATCTGAGGATTTGTGCAACATCCTTTTCCCTCCTGCAACGCTGGATGAGGTTGACCCTCCATTTGTCCTGCATGTGAAGCAGTCCTGCTTGTGTGGAGTTATCTCATTCTGAGCTATTTCAGCTTTTCCCCATGCTGGGTGATGAAGTTGAGCTCACCTCCAAGGGGTCTGTGCAGCATTGCTTGCGGCATATCAAGCAGGTGACAGACGGTGGGGACAGTGTGGGACCAAGTGTCCCACAGCCACCCTGTGCTGCCCGCTGGGGACGTTCCTGTCCTCTGCCCTCCTTGGGCATGGCCATCAGCTGGTTTGCTGAGGCCACAGCTCTCCCCAGAGATGTTAGAGTGATCAACCAGAGGGCTCAAGCACATGGCTGGTGCTTTATCTTCATAACTCTTTTCCCAGGCACATCAGAGCAGTTTGTCAGGTAATGGGTTATTACGACATTCCTGCAAATCTGCTCTGTCGCCCCCTTGAAGCCCCTGGAAGCAGGGAGGCTGCTGCTGCCTTTGTCTGATTTTTGACACAGCAAGAGCGCCTTGGTTGTTTAAAACACACATGTGCAATGCATATCAGCGCTAGATCTGGCGACACACACAGCTGATGGACAGAACACGGTCTGGCATATCTATAGCCATTATAAACATATTATGCATCTCCATTCAAAATAAGATAACAATATAAATTGTACAGCTTTTTAACCAGTTGCCATGAGTGACAACCACGAATAGCTGCTGGGATATCTTGAGAGACTTGCCTTCGCCTCTTTACAAGGAGCAATCAAAGGTGCTTCTTATTTCTGGGGCAGAAAAGTGAATCAAGGGAGCTATCAGATAACCGAGGTTCTTCCTCGCCTCCCATAGCAGCTGCTGCTTACAACCATGTCGTCATGTAATTGTAAAATGAGTATGGTAAACATGATGCATAATTAAGTAACAAAGTGCGGAGAACCTTTACAAAATGTACTAAAGGCATAAATAGAGAGCAGGATGAGATTTCTGCCAGCAGTGAATATCTTTATTA
This sequence comes from Aptenodytes forsteri, assembly GCF_000699145.1. Taxonomy (NCBI): domain Eukaryota; kingdom Metazoa; phylum Chordata; class Aves; order Sphenisciformes; family Spheniscidae; genus Aptenodytes; species Aptenodytes forsteri. The sequence continues at coordinate 22,921,821 of NW_008795129.1, forward strand.
AAAGGTTGTAGTTTCTGGAAATTATTGTTTAACTAAATTATCAATGTGAATGAAATCAGGCTTTGGGGGAACTTCTAATTCATGCAATATATCAGGTGTTATTTAACTGTTGTTTATACTGTGTGGAAAAAAGCAGCACCATCACATTGTTTATCACTAGCAAAAACCCTGATTTTTTTGGGACTAATCTCTGGTTGTCACCATGAAAAATATGAATAATTTAATGCAAAGCTGTTTAGAAATATGTCTCCTGTATCTACACATATTTTCTGGGTGTTTTTTTTTAAAAGAATGTGTTGCAGAGAAAAGGTCTGAAACCAACAGTAAATATTACAGTGGTTTTAGTGGGTACATCTTTAGCTACAAATGTGCATTAAATCAAGTATTTGGAAACACCAGTAATAACACTATCATGTAGAAGTAACTTGAAATCAGCATAGGTGGTAAAGAAACTGGACACAGACAGAGAGCTTGAAATGAAAAACATTAAAAGCCTATAAGGTGCTTTAAATCCTTCTGCGGAAGCTGCCAACTCCTCCCAATATGATTTTCCAAAATGCTTTCATTTCTGCTGGAGAACCCTCAGTATGTGCTTCTGGATTTGCCAAACTCACCCAAGTCTTGATGGCGCTGTGCAGATGAACACCTGTGGCCAAATCTGTGAAGGACAAATCCAAATTTCCAGATACAGGTGTGCATCTGAGCCTACAGTTCTGGCACAGGACAACGCTGATAGAGTACTGGTCTACTCTCTTTTCATCTTTCTTGGATGTTGCTTGTGAGATAGTTGTTGATAGGACACACTGCAGCAAGTCGCTCTCCTTTGCTGATTTGAGACTTTTTTTGTTGTTTTTTTTTTTTTCTGGTTTTCCTTCCCTTCATAAAACCATCCACAGCCGAAGTATCCCTGCTGAAAAAAGCAGAGAGATTTATTCTTGGTTTCTTTAGCTACTTCAGTATGTGGAAGAGCTGTGGAAAGGCTTACACCTCAAGAAGAAAGATGAAGCTCGGAGATAAAAAGAGTGAGAAAAGGGATGTATACAAAATAACAAAAATGTGTATTGCACATCAACTGAATGTCTGTATTTTTCACTGGTTAATCCATTAAAAATGGGACTTATTTGTGATAAAAGTAGTAACCATTTGACACTGGTATAACTCTAACGACCAACAATTACCCTTGCAGCAATTATTTGGAGAGGTTACTAATCAAAGATGATGCAAACAGACAGTGATACTCATTTTCTAGAAATGGGCAGGATCAGTATGTTCCAAAGCACATGCTATCTGACTCTTGCTTTGTATCTTCTGGGATCATCTTGACATTCATCCCAATTCTCAGGAAAAGGGAAATCTCCACAAAAATATCATAAAAGGGCCATCATGTAGAAACAACTTAGCAGAGAACAGAAATCCACTCTCTCCATCATAGGATGCACGGTCAATTCAGATTCACAAAAGATGACTCATATCAGCTTCAGCCTATGCTGTTCTCGTATGAAAATACTTTACATTTCTATGATCTGTGCAACAGCGCAATCTTTTTGTTGAGAATAATAAAAGAGTTTTATCACAAGGATGGTTTTATCTATGAATCTCAATCAGCTTCAATCTCAAATCTCTTCAAAGTTTGCCATGTCCCGTGGTTTACCAGTTTGTACTTCTGGCTTCTCATAGTAATTTTGAAACGATTGCCAAGATGATATATAATCAGGGTATTTGTCTTTTAAAGGCAGAGTTAATAGGTGCTCTGCAAGGATCCTTTGCACACATTTTGCCCTGTCGATGGTTCAGCTTGTTCCCTAAACCTGGCCTTCTTGAATATCAAAGGTGGCAGCAAATGGCAAACGTTTACCCATGCCTTTATCCAAGTGCAGTGTCTGAAACCGTAAAATGAGTACAACATAGGGCCTCAGATCCCCGGCAATTACAGGTGGCCTGAAGAGCTACATCAGAGACTCTTATTAGACAGCTTTCTGTCTTAAGAAACCAAACTGTTCCTGAGCAATTCTTCTCCATCTTTATTAGAAGGTCAAATCTCTGAAATAGCTGCCTTCTCTTCTGTCCTTCATGCGATGATGTAAAACAGGCTTCGCTGTACAAATAGCAAGTGCCTTAAAGAAAAGCAACAAAAGGAGTTTCATTTCTTCTTATATCGCTGCTCTCATCTTATATCGCTGTATCATCTTATATGATACATAAGCTGCAGTGAGACTAAAACACAGTTATGGGGGAAGAAAATTACTGTAACATTGGAAGATGTCCCGGAGGGGATTCTCACACCAAAGCGGATTTATTCCTTCCATAGTGACTGCTACCACAGCACCATTTTTACAGCTACGTGCTAGTTTCCCAGCTGAACTCTACATATTCTGCAATTATATGAAGTAATTGAGCAAAAACTAGACTGGCTGTCTTTATTTAAGGAAGGAAGAGGAAAACCAGGGAAAGAAAGTGTGTCTCACATGGCAAAGCAAGGGCAGCAGTTAGCACAAGGACAGCAATAGTGGTTTCCCATAGCTTTGCCCTGCATCGCCTGGAAGGTTTCTGAGCAGGAAACCACCGATTTTGGTAAAACCAATGGTATGTTTTGAAACTCAACAAGAAAAAAAAAAACAAACTAGTATTCATCAAGAAAGTCTTCCTTGTTTAAGGTGGAAAAATGTAAATTACTTCAAAGGATAAAGTTGCATGGCTTAAAAATACATTAGCAAATATCTGCTAAAAGACCCAGACCCGATTTGGAAAGGAGCCCCAAAGTCTGTCTACGAGTGCTGTTCTCAGTGGCAGTGGGTGCTACTAACAAAGGTCTGAATGCTGCAGTCTGTTAGGCACATGCCCAACTGCAATGACTTCTACTGGGAAGGACCTCCCAAAGACACCCATGGCACCCAAGCAAAAGTTAGTCAGAAATCTCCACCTGGAAAGCAAGCTGATATCTTTGACTTCAGCAGCAGCTCTTGTTTAGCTGTTGTCTTACATGTGAATCCTGAACCTCTGTTCAGGATATAAGCCAAAAAATAGGGGTACTCTGCAATGCATTTGGTCAACATGCGATGCCTTGGAGTGGCAATGGGAAGTGGCAGCATGATGGAAAGCAAGTCTCTGTCAAGCAGCACAGCTGAGCTCTTCCTACTGGAGGAGTTAGCTACCTCGGAGCAGGTATTTTGGTGCTTCATTGGGGATAATCAAATTTCCAGAAATTTGTTGGTGCTGAGCTCCCAATGAAATCAGCCCACCGCCTTTTGTATCACATGAGGACTTACCTCTTGCGGACCTTCTTGATGTATATGCAGTATCTTGGAAAATCGGATTTATGTTCCCTATGATATTATCTGTGAAAATTCACCTTTGCAATCAGCAAATAGATTATTATTTGGCTGCTAAAAGTCAACAGTTCAAAAGGTGAATTTTTTTCCACAGTTCTTGAAACTTCTCATGCATTTTCACTTACTATCTTTCATCATTTTGAAATTGAAATGATTGTGCTTTGAGCAAGCATTCACCTCAGCATAAGGGAACAATCTTTATGATTTTCAGTGTCCTGAAATATGGGGATGAATAGTTCAGGTGGTAATAAATTTTACTGCCAGGTAACACCATGTATATAGAGAACACATATTTGCCAGTGCAAAAATTTTAAAGTAAGGACCAATTAATTTTCATAGAAAGAATATTTTCTGTATAAAAGAACCACTCATCTACTTTACATTCCATTGCATTTTACTAGATCTAATTTATATTTGGAAAGTAAAATTAAATTTTCCTTTTATATAAAATAAAACAAATTTATATTGAAAACATAACACATTAAAAATTCTTTCTGTGAATGCAATTATTCCATGCAAAATAAAAAAGCCAGCATCTTTCAGGCTACAGAATTATGTGGATATTTATTTAATTGCCAAATAAAATTCTATTGAGGGAAGGAGTAAATAAAAAAAGAGCTGTCTCGCATGTGAATGACATCTGTCATGTTTGCCTTGCAAAAAAGGTCAAAGTAAGGCTATTGGTAAGTAGCATCCCAAAATGTATTCTAACAATAATTTTTGTACTGGTTAGATACACAGGATTATGTGTTGAAGCAGTTCAAATGCAGAACTTTTGGTACTGCTGGCTCTGTGTTGGAGCTGAGAGTCGACTGGGGCATCTGTCTCTGGGTATACATCAAGACAGTCCCCAAGAGATAAGTCCTCATGTGACTTATGGCTGCCATTACACCACCCTGTCGACCTAATGTCTTAAACATGATGGACTCTTATCTGGAAGATAATTATCACGATCATTGGAAATATGCTTTAACTTTAGAAAATATAAATCACTTTAATTTGACAGCTGCAAAAGAAAAAAGTGTAATGAAGGTCAGTAGCAAAAATCGTAAAAGCTTGATCTGAATTTTAAACTCAAGAATTTTAAAAAATCAGTGACCAAATATGGGAGAAAAACATGAAAGCAAACACTTTTGTCTTGTAACATGGATGTTAAAGACTCAGATCCTAACTGAGCAAGCTAAAGTCAGATAGAGTCAGGTTTCCAACTCACATTGCTTACCGTGGATTTCAGCTCAAGCTTTTAAATCCAACGATGATGTGATTTAAAGGGAAAAACCCATGTGGAGCAGTAGAAGTCTGTGTTTGAGCCCAGTCTGCCAACACCACCAGGAATTTTGCACTTGCTACCACTGAGGTCAAATACTTATTTTAAAGCTCTCTGGTCCTTCTGTCTATGATTTTAGCTATCAGTTGATGGCATTTTGAATTTTATGTATTCTTTACTTCTATGCACAGCCATGGATTTTTGCCAATGAGACTAGCAGTGGCAAGAATAGAAACGCAGATGGTAAAGAAATTGGTTTGCTATTAGATATTTTTATGTTCCTTAAACCAGCCTGTGTTTTCAAAGGATAAATAAGAACAGGACACTGGGAAGTCACTTGCAGATGGGAATGCAGGACAAGAGTCACCTGGCGAAGGATTTCTAGAGATAGTTTTGTTCTAGATGGAAAATGTCACTTCATTAACCCCAGCTTTGCTTAAGCTCAGATGCATGGTAAAAAGATGCTCTTGTTGCAGAAGAAGAACTGCATCAACGCACCCAAGAGACCAAGGGACACAGAGAGGTGCTGTGTTATCAGCTGCTCTTATTTGTATCATAAACATTCACATAAACAGTGAAGGTCTTCTGTAAAGATTTATGGCCTTATACACACAAACCTGAGGACTGACATTGCTTAAGCTACAAAAATTAAAGCAAAATAAAATCAACCTCCTCACAACGCATGGGAGCACCTCATGCGTCACAAGCCAACAGAACAGACCAAGGCTCCTCAGCCTTGGGAAGGGTATGAGCTGAGGATAACTCTTATGGGGCTGGAGCCCCTGGTTTCCAAAAAGCCCCCATGTCTCATCGCTGGTGTCCCAAAGCCTGAAGTCTGAAGCTCCCCACTTGTGCTTTGCTCTTCTCCATGCATGAGCACTGCAGGTAGGAGGGTCCCACCAGGTAAAGACACCTCAGTCATTGTCAGCGCAGACGTAACCTTCACACATACACACAAAACCTTCCCAAAGGTGACAATTTTAAATCAGGTTGAGAAGACAACCCCCCCACCCCGTTATCAGCCTTCCTGAGTGCCAGGCAAAATTTGCCCGAGATCCCTTTTTGGACATGTAATTGCTATTTGTCAACTCCTGGCTCACGCTATCTGCAAACTGCGGATTTCCTCTCTCTTTTGTTAGCCACCAGTTCAAATGGCAAGGTTGATCAGAGCAGTAAACAGATGAGGTATTATTTACTTGTTCCTGTGCCAGCAGCACATAATTCAGGCTGGACAGACTGCAGCAATTATGAAGCATTTTTCATTCACTCAAATGAATCAATCACTTGCTTCACTTGCGTGTGAACAAGAAGTAAAAAAAAAAAAAAAAAAAAAGTTAAAAAAATCAAATCCAAATAGTTGCTTTTTGGGCAATAAACAGAGAGACAGTTTGCTTTTTAAGACCAACATTTACATGAAATTATCTTATATAATTACATTTTTTTTTAAAGCCCAACATTTACATGAAATTATCTTATATAATTACCAGCCCCTATAACCATTCTGCAAATAACTGTGTATCTATTGAAATGAACAGATGAATCATTATCATTTAGCACTTATGGGATAATAACAGCATCTAAAAACTATCAAAAAAGGGAATACTTGAAAATCTACCAGAAAGTGGCACCTTCCAAATAATATGAATGTGAAAAATGGAAAGATAGAAATAGAAAAAGTTTTAAACATGCAAAACACCAGAGTTGCAAATAACTGTGTATCTATTGAAATGAACAGATGAATCATTATCATTTAGCACTTATGGGATAATAACAGCATCTAAAAACTATCAAAAAAGGGAATACTTGAAAATCTACCAGAAAGTGGCACCTTCCAAATAATATGAATGTGAAAAATGGAAAGATAGAAATAGAAAAAGTTTTAAACATGCAAAACACCAGAGTCTCTGCAGTCTGGTTCACGCTTGAAATGAGTTGATGGTGTTAGGTGCTGTATGCGCACCCAGTAACAAATTGCTCGTGCCTACAAAGGGGGAAAAATTGAAAAGATAAGAAAGCCAAAAAGTGGAAGAAAAGGGATATGATTATGTCTGGCTATAGGCCTGCAAAAATCTGTATGCACAACTGACACAGTTGCATATCATCTTCCATTCAAAGCCACCTGGGATCACTCCCAAGACCCAAGTGGAATTAAGAGATTTTCTAACCTGAGCATGTGTAGCTTGCCCAGCTTCATACAAGAAAACTGTAAACAAAATCCATTTCTCCTGCACCTCATGTTCTTGCTGTCACTATAAGATTCCCCCTACCTTCTCTGGGAGGAAAGAAATGAGCCAACAAATGATATAGCTAATTTCAGAGATTACTCTAGACTTAAAACCTCTGAAGCTATAATGGGGCTGTATTATGAATACGATTGTCTGAAGTTAACGCTCTCTTTTCATTCATTTGTCTAGCAATTTATTTGTAAAAAGTAAGCAAACTGAAATGAGCAGGCAATCAGCTGCCTTGACACAGTATTTTACCCAAGGGTATTCTCCAGGAACGGAGGCAAACTATTTCAGCCATACAATGTAATATTTATACCTCCATCATGAGAAGAACTCATGACCTTACTCCTAGTTGTAATGAAAAGGTATATATTAAAAAAATAACCCTCTCTTTATAATGAAAGACGTTGCAATACCCCAAACTCTAATACAAGTGGACAGAGATATTTTGAAGTATTGCAGGACGTATTCCACTGGAGAAGTTATCATCAGCTGGTCTGTAAGTACAAATGAGCACCTGTACAAAGCAGGGTTTGGGAGAATTTGCTTACATTTGGAGAGCTGTGATTTCAACTTTTATATGCATCTGTATTGAGACGTATCACCCTGACCTTTTTTACATGGATCTTTGCTTTTTGTATAAAGCTAATTTGCGGGCAGACAAAAGTAGTCATTGCTGAAAAGCAGCTCTTCTCCTTTCTCAAACCCAACCAGGCTGCATTAAAGAACACCCCATGGCTTCAGTGCCCTCTCACTCACAGCGACTAATCAGGAGTAACTAGACAACGGAGCAGTTTGCGGGCAGTCCAAAAGGTGAAGAAAAATCAGATATGGCATTTTCTCTTGGGAAGAGCTTTTTGAGGACTGCCTCTCTGACTACCACACTGGCAGGATGGGGTTAGATCCTTGCCAGGGAGCTACAAACAGCAAGGGCTTTTTTAGTTGGCCAGGGCAAGAAGAAATCGTCTAAGGCTTTTCATTCATTGTAATAGATATTATGCAGGTGATGCCTTGTAAAAATACTCTGCAGAAGATACCCTCACATCTACACTGGTAATATAACTTACTCCTCTTGCAACAGGCAACATTTTGCTCTCACTTACCCCTGTGCTAATTCGGTAGGGTTTCACCTGACTGACATGGTAATAGATAGAAACGGAATTTGGCCCAGTATGCATGCATCTGTAAAGGGTCTGAGAGCGGTGGGTAAGCACCGAACATGAGCCAGAGGCACATGAAAGTCTCTGCTGGAATGAAAGAACAGCCCTTTCGAAATAATAATACGGGCTCTAGGCACAAAACGGGAGACGATTGTGGTAATATGCCGAGATCACACTGTGCTCCCTCCTCCATCCCTGTGCACAGCCTACAGCCCGGTCCAGGCTCACGAACACCTCTTTTAGGGTAATTCCAGGGCAGAAGTAAAAGACACACAGTAAGATGAAAGACAGTCTGCACCGGTGTTTCTCCTTGCTGGAGTCACGACTACTGAAAAGAGAATATTGTTCCCGTAACAAAGGTGGATATTGTGAACCCAAGCAGATGATGATGAACATTGGCAACAGACTTCCTGTACCAGCGAGCAGGAAGGCTAAATTATAACGAGGAAAAATTAGGATTAAAATAACTGTATGATTAATTTTCTATTTTACCTGGAATAAATAAAACTTTACCTCTGTAACTGTTGTTATAATAGCTGGGCTGGTATGCTGGTATCTGCTAAAGAGCTAACATATTTAGTTTTATTGTTTTGTCAAAATATTAAGAATATCAATATATCTCCATAATTCAGTGTTATACAAAGAAGCATTTTTGTGCCATATATAGCAAAGATTGTATTATACTTTTGAGATCATAGGTAATGATGACAAAGTGATCTGTGTTCAATTTCAGCATTAATGTCTGGTTTGAACAAAGCCTGAAATATGGTCTGGGAGCTAAGAGGCTTTAATATTAAGATCTTTAACTGTAATTTATGTGACAGAAGATAGGGTTTAGCATAATAAAATGTAATGGGCTCCTAGAATGAAGAGGACTAAGAGACAATTGAAAACAAGGTAAAAATGGTAAATTATAAATAACAGTAAATTTACCTTTATGTTGTTACTTCATTTATTTTTGATTTGTTAGACAGGCTCTGTAATTTCTCATTTTGCTACATTTGGAACCAGGCATTTCTACACCTCAGGAATAAAGGGTCAAAGGCACAGCAATACTGTTGGGCCATTCTTATGAAAGCTGTATTAGTGCTCCAAATAGAAACCCTCTTTTTCTCCAGAGATTGTAATTTACCTGTAAAAATTCACCTGAGTTGAATTTTAATACAAAAACATGTGGTGAGCAAATGTATTTGTTTGTTTTACCTCCAAAATCCATTTGGCTTTTTTTGAAGTTGCTTAAGTGTAAAAAATGAAGAACATCTGTAACATTTTTCAATATTTGTTGGAAATCAGTGCAGTGAAAGGCAAATAACTTTAACAATGAGCTGGCCTTTTTGAAAGGTATATTTTGCAAAGCATTGGTAGATGGTGACAACTGACTGAAGCCTTTCCCCATTACAACTGAGATTCTGCACAGGTAGCACTGCACACCAAAATGAAGAGTGGGCCATAAGAATTTATCTGGAAGTCTATTGAAATGAATGGAAACCTCTCCTGGTCTCTGGACCAGGCCCTGTGAGCCCTGCAATGGCATGTCTGGAAGAAATCAAGTACATCAGGGAAAAAATCTGATCTATTTTGCTTCTTTTGTGGTTTTCCAGCTCTGGGACTTCTACCAGCTCAGCATTCTTTATCTTTTTTTCGTGGGGGATAGCTAAAAAGGCAGCCTGTTCTTGCAGTCTGCTTTGCATATGACCAGCTTCAGCCTCTGTGTGTCTCCTTTTTTTACAGTAGTTCATTAATGGATTATTTTTTGAAGGCTCTGGAAGTTCAAATGTTTTTTCCCCCTCCAGATTTCGTCTAGTTCTTGCCCTTCCTGAGGTTCAACTCTTGTTTCAGGTCTGCAGGTTTGGGGCTGTTCTCCCAAAGCAAAGTGTGCAGAGCCTTGCTGCATCCCTTTGCAAGGGCTCTCTTTTCTTTTTTTCCCCCAATATTAGTTTAATTAATTTTATATTACTGATATATATGAAAACTACTCACATTTCTTATGGCCAAAGACAGAGGCTCCTTTTAGTGGCAAGCAACTGGGATTTCCCTTTTCCTCATTTCTTAGAATTTTGTCTCATTTGGTCCTGGTCTGGTCCAAAGTTGGTGATAGAGAGGAATGAGAGTACCTGTGTGCAGCACCGGTAAAGGAACATGGTGTTTATTAAAGGTAGGTGGTTTTTTTAAATGGTTACATTCTATAAAAACTCCCAGGGAAAAATTACCGATCGTACAGGGAGGGGAGTTTTCTTTCTTTATAACAGCAGAACGTTGCAGCAGAAGAACCAGCAGAATAACATGACATAAAATAGGAAGCTAAAGCAGATCCTCGTGTTAAAGAATTAAAGAAGGCAATGACACAATAACAGTCATAGTCCTGGGTAAGGATTCTACTCCTCCAGGTCTTGGACAAGTACAGAACAGAAGTGGTGGTTCCTACACCACATCCCTCTCCAGGGACTGGCTTTGGTCATTCTCATGTACATGAGGAGGGCAAAGCTCAGTGATTCCTGAGCGTAGTTCTACCCCTACCTTCTATGTTACAAATTATTCTATATATGCCTAATATGGGCAAATGACCTAATAATATCCTTTTGTGTATAACTGGCCTGATCTATAGACCATTGAAATCATTGAAAAGCCTCCTATTATCTTCTGTAGAAACTGGACTGGAGTCTCACAGAAGCAGAAATCAGGTCTGAAATTAGAAAAGATTAAAAAGAAAGTCTACGGCATTTCAAAGAAGTAACCCTGATGAAATGTGAATTAAAATAAATACAAGGTTTTAATAATAATTAATAAAACATGCTGTGAATACCTTATAAATGGCTGATACATAATAAATGAATCATACAAATGTATTCATTAGCTAAAATTATCATACATAATAATTACTTTTTCTGAAAAATTTATGATAAGGGGAAACTCCTGACCTCAGATGTATTTATGCAGCTTTTGTTGACTTCAGTGTAAACCTGTATGTTTACTCAAGGCTAGAATGTGGTCCTCTGTGTGTGTATTATTACATTAATAATGCTGGGAAGGGAGTTTCATGCTCTAAGAAGTATATAAATTCATCCTGTTATATTTCTTATTTAAAAACCATGCTGTGTGTTAAATGAAATTCTGTAGCCCAAGGAGTCTTTGCTGCAACCCCGCATTCTGCATAAGTGAAAACTGTTACTATAGGAAACATGATTTATGAGAAAAAGTTTTCTTGGTTTCATTTCAGTTTTCTTAGACTTCAGCTGTCCACCTATGTAGGCATACAGCGTCTGTGATCACACTGTTTGGGCAAGTGTTGTATTAAATTTGCTTCTGAAGTGAGTGAGAACTTTGTTTAGAAACGCACTGACTTCTGTCGGGTGCGGAGTCCCAAAGGCTGGTCACAGGAATGATCACCTCTTCAGTAGCTTGTTTTGGTCACGACTTCCAGATGGTTCAGAGGGGCAATGAATAGCAAAAGTCTTGTTTGGTATTTTATCATATGAAAGGTTGCCTCTGTGTTTGGGATATTGTGTAAAATCGAGGTCTTGACCAGGAAAGTTGTGCATAGGTGCTGCTCCCACTAGAAAGGACATCTGCCCAAGTTGACTTTCAGGTCAAATAAAAAAATCTATAAATGGAACTAAATTCTGAAATGCTTAGGCCCAGCAATTGCCATCAAGGTTTTTTGCCAGTCGGCGATGGTCCCTAGCTTTCTGCAATGTCAGTATCTGTGTGATCAAGGTACCTGTCTCTTGAGTGCTGAATTTTCCCCAGCTCCTTTTGAGAGATTATTCTCCTATGCACATCTACAAAGAGGATGAGTTCCCTCCCTGGGAGAACCTGCAGTATCAGATAGGTGTGTACCATTCAAAAGTTAAGCAGAAATAGGCAGACCTGGAGAGGAGATCAAAGGTTATCAACAGCAGCATGCTTTAATGAAGATTGTACAGGAGAAAAGTAAGGGCTGATTTCAGGACATGGCCATTGTATTCAGTTCCAGTTACAAAACAGGGGAATTTGAGGATCAGATGTGTAAGTGCAGGTGGTGGAGGACTGTAGCAACAAAGTCAGAGAGTTTGAAAGAAAGCCAAGGTTTTTTTTAAACAGAATACTTATAATTTATTCACTTGGGAAATGATATTCCTTTCCTGTCTTATCAGCTGATCGCATTTCTGCTCCTGTGAAATCCGACCCCTGGGTGGAACACACAAGATAATGCAGATGGAAGAATTTTGCTTTGCTTACCTAAAATGAGAGATGTGAATTCTCTGTGCTATAGCTAAATTATACCGCAGGCCTAGGATCACGGAGCCCGAGTGACATGGGAAAAGATCCACAAACCATTTCTCTGCAAGACATGTAAAGCACACACTACATATTTCTTCAGAGTGTTTCAGCACATTGCCTAGACAATTACCGCTTCAGACTAATAAGTATGTTTTAAACGCAGTAACACGTGTCTTTAAAATAAACATCCTTTCTTTATTAATTGCAGAAATTTGCCATGACACATAGCTAAGTGGCTCTGGTGTAACAGGTTTTAGGATTTGATTACAGCACCATCTACTGGGTATTGAACTTTTTATTTCCCCAAACCCTTCCCGGTATCTCTTTCTATTGCAGTAAAAGTAGAGGATCACTTTCAGAAGATGATTCCAGGGGAAAAAAAGTTGTCATTTCATTAGGGCCTAAACTCGAAGGTGCAATAAAAAGTTCCTATGTGTCATGGCAAATTTCAGAAGATGATTCCAGGGAAAAAAAAGTTGTCATTTCATTAGGGCCTAAACTCGAAGGTGCTTAAAATCAGTGCAAAGATTCATTAACTTCAGTGGAATTTGGCTCTTTCCGGTGATGCTCAGCTAGAGTCATATTTAAATTACCAGCTTGGACTCAGCGACAAAAAGCAGGTCTAAAGAGTGAGACAGCATGTTTAAATCATCCATTTAACTATAAGGGCATTATAACACTGAATGGGTGTGCCTAGACAGGTAGGAGGGAGCAAACAAATGTGATGTCCTCAGGCAAAACAACTGAATGGCAGCAGAAAGCATTGAATTAATTTAAAGAAAGAAATTTTACTTAAGGGATTAATCAGTTAGACTTAACTCATACCATGTAATAGGAATCCCTTGTATTACTTGCAAAAAAATTGATTTCCTCCTGGAGAGGGGATATGTTTAAAAGCTGATTAGTGGAAGCAATGTTTAGAATATTTTCATTCCCCAATGATTATTCATTTTGCACATAATCCAGGCTCCCACTGACTTTTACACAGCTGTAAGTGTCCTGGACATAACTCTGCTAACATCTGAGTAGTGCTGTATGCCATCTGTTAGTACCATGATCCTTAAGGGACTAACTGCTCAAGTAAGGTACTATTCAACACAATCCAGAAATGCAAAATTTTTTGCAGTATGTAGTGCTCGTATTTTGTGCCCATAAATGGATTTCTTGTACCCTTTATCTGAGAAATCTGGGGGAAAGACTGGCATATAGCTGTTACTAACAGAGCTGGCAAAAGTAGGAGTTGACCCAGGAAGTCCCCTCCTGATGGAGCCCTGGTCTTTGGGGCAAAATTTGTGTTTTGGACCACCTGGACGGCAGCCCTGTGGTGCTCCCCGAAAAGCACCTTGCAGCCCTTCTCTCCATTCCCATTTGCTATTATGTAGAGAGACCGGCCACAGTATTGTGCTATGCTGTGATGGATGAATGAGTACAAAAATGTCGTGATTGACCTTGTTCTCCATCCCTTCTAGTCATGTACCAGCTCTAAGCTGTCCGAGGAACTATATGAACAAAACCCAGAAGATGGTCTGAGTCCAAAAGGACAGACTCACTTGCCCTTTTCATATACTAACACTTGATGAATTCTTCCTTGAGATATTCTTTGTTGTCTGAAGATGAATTCACACTTTCCAATGAAAAAAAATGAAAACAGAAATCTACTAAATGAGACTTTGCAATCACACTGATGTGGGGAAGTGGGGTGGTAAAAAATACTATCCAGGTAAGAAAATGAAACCCTGTGCACAATGAAGTAGGCGGCAAAACCTCACATGTGGTTGTTAGGGATGAGGTCTCACTGCTGCGTCTTCATATGTGTGATTATTTTCGCTCATTTCGGAACAGCCAGGAATAGCTCTCCCAGTTGTCTGAGCTGAAGGACAACTGCCTAAGCAGCCATCCTCAGCATTGTCACCTTTTCCTCAGCCTCCTTAGGATTGATACTGGGTTAAAGCTAGAAGTGTTGCAAGGCATCCTTATCTCGCACTGAATCCAATCATACAAGCCTTGCAATAGGATTATGGAGTGCCTCTGTCGTTGTTACTGAATAGTCTTGGCTGTGTGCACTCCTGGCAAACCATCCAAGGGGCCTCCCTTGACTGAGTGTGACTCCATCTCCCTCAGTTTCCACCAGAACATTTCTTCTGGTGTCTAAACCCTCCATTTCTGCAATTAAACTTGTTTATTATGTCACTAAACACATCAAGTTTCTCATCTTCCTTTTTTGTGAAAGGCCTCAACGCATTTGAAGGCTGTTATATATCTCTGCTTGATCCATTGAATTTCAGTGTTTTCACTGCTGGTGAAGACCCCTTGTGAAAGGTTATATTCTTTGCATAAGATAACCCAATATTTCATGCAGGCTGGTTTTAGTGTGAATGAAAGATGAACCCAGCCTCAAACCAAGCTTTTTTGTGGTTGTGCTCATGAAAGAGAAGCTGTAAGGTCAAGCTTCAAGTTTTGAAAATGCTTGCATGCAAATCTTTGATATATTCTAGTGAGAAAGATTTTATATTTGTACAAGTATAAATATAGCAGTTGGACTAAGCTATTTATTGTTGAGGCTTTATTGTTTGGACAACATTAATTTTCTCTTTGTTTTATTAGAAAGGTTTCCCCTCCCCCCCCCCCCAATGTTTTGCTAGATCAAAATGTTCCCCCCCCCCCCCCCCCCATGATTAGTAGAGGTCTGTACTGGATGGGGCAGTGGTACAACAGAACTTTGATTTGGGGTACTAAATTGTGGAAATTTGTTTCTTATAGTTACTATCAGCATATTTTGTTACTAGATGCCTGGTATCAGCTAAACACTGAAGGCTGTATTGCAGGACCCTTTTGAAGTCGATCTGTTCCAAAAGGCTTATGAGTAATTTTTAAAGTATATTGGTAATTCCCTTTTGATCATAGTAAAACAGAGCTTTTGCTGGCCAAAAAGGTATGTTTAGATGTTCCTTGCTTCTTGGTAGTCTACTGTACACTAGACTATACCTAGACTTCTAGGTATACCTGTCACCCTGCCCATGAGGAGAAGGACAGCCATGCGACTGAAGGGAGTTGATCTCTGTTGCCGTACCATAGAGGGGATGTATGAGACATGGTGGAGATGTTTCTACTGGGCTTTCACTGAGAGCAGGGGAGGGTTGCAAAGGCAAAGGCAGGATGCATACAGCTAATGGCAAGGGGAGAGAGAAACCACTGGAGGAACTCAAATGGGAATACTAAGGAAGGTCACAGCAATCGAGCCATGGTAATTAAGTGATGACAATAGGAGGGTTTGTCTGTCTGTCCATCTATCTACCTATAAACACTGTGTATAACTGTAATGCATTTTCTACTATTTGTCTTGCCATTTTTTTAAGCATGCAACATTTGCATCTAGTTTTATAATTCTTTTAGTTTTATAATTCTTTCAGTTTTATAATTCTTACTGTCCTCTGAGGCATTCAGGGAGCTGAAGGAAAAACTAGGAGAGCTGAAGCTTTCCTGAAAGGCCTTTTAGCTTGATGGAGAGCAAAGGGATGATGGTGATTGTATTGATGAGGATGGTAGCTGTGGTGACAAATGGCAATTCACCGATGTTTGGTAGCCTCGCTAGATGGGGACTTCACACTTGTTATTTTCAGGATTATTTTGTCCCAGATTCCACCTTGCAATAGATCCTTTCTGAAAGGTATTATAACACATTTTTCTTAGCTGGAGACTGAAACCAGTGGAGAAAATAGGGCTACCTGATGAAATATCCTGTTTAGTTCACTGGTGGTAGAATGTTTAAACCCTGCCTCTCCCGAACAGAACATCCAAATTTGCTAGAAGCAAGTGGCCTTGCCTGTGCCTTCAGAGAGGTATGTAACAGAGTGATGTTTGATCTGAGGCACTCTGATGAAAAATATTCAGGACCACAGGAAGATGAAATGCCTCCTTCCATATGTATGAGTTTTACTAAGCTAGTAATCCACAGTTTAAAGAACTTTTTTTAAATTTAATAAAGAGGTTATTTTAAACTTAGATCTGCAAAACACTCATACCTCCAGCACATTGCCTCAGTGAAATATCCCTCTACATGAAAATATAGACAGTTAGTTTTTTCTTCCAAAGTGAAACACTGCAAGGTCTTTCATTACTGGTTTATTATGCTTTCTGTATCTTTGCTCATTTTTCACCAGTATTGCATTAAGTATTGATATTGATTTCTTGTAAATGGTACTGAAATGGATGGCTCACAGTTTTTGTTATTGTTCTGTAGCACTTGTATGTAATTTATTATAGCTGCAATGGAACCTGCCCCTTGCTGCCAGGGTTTAAATTAAATGTGCCATGTTTTGGCCCCTAGTAGTCACATACATTTCTCATTCTAGATCTAAAAGTGTTATGTATAAAGTTACTTTTATAATTACTTACTTGATACTATTTAAAAAGTTTATTTCAATAATTTTGGTAATTAATATGTAATACATTGGTTGAATTAATAGCATATTTATTTTCCATTACAGAGACAAATTGCTGTCCTGTAAAAGTAACATGGAGTAGCTGGTAGTCGTGACTGGCTTTTCTCTTTCTGAGAGAAAAAGGGCAAATCAGCTCCCAACATTTTCAGTGTGTGGTGGATCCAAGGCTTTACTCATGCATGGACTCCCAAAAAGGTCATAATGGAAGAAAAAAATTAGTATTGACACTGAGGAGGGGCAGCTCTACTGGAAAGGCATTTCTCTGGACCACACTTTAATGCAGTGGACTTACTTTTGGCACAAAATGTGACTCAGAACCATCAATTAACTTAATTTTCTGAGAATAAAGCTATAGCAGTCACAAAAATGAAGTAAAGCAAAGAAACTCCCCTCACAAAATATCCTGTACATGTGGTTCCTTCATGTAGGGTTCATAGAGAAGATAATATTGATTGAGAGAACACTAGTGGTTTTAAAGAAAAAAACCTGATTGATTGGAAAGTATTAACGGCATTGGTATTGAGACTTATTGCATATTTCCCAGTTTTATTTGCTGCCATTTTTAATAGAAATAAACTTTGCTATTCTGGCAGGGAATGAGCATTTTTTCACTCTGCCCATGAACAGTCTTCTGCCCCAGGATTTTGAAAGGATTGGGATGAAGGAAGGAGAGACATTTGGTTCTTCATTCAAGGGTCTCTGTGTTTCCTCCTCTTGCTCGTTTTCTGTAGGTGCACCTCTGGCTCTGGACTCGCGGATGTTCCTAAGCCATTAGTGTTGCACTCATGAAATTGTATTGGTGTAAAGTGCATTATTTCTAAGTTGTTTTAGAAGTCATTTATAATGCAACTTGGAGCTTTTCACACAAGATTAACTGAAACCCTTTACAAAAAGTCTTAGTTCCAGTTCAATGAATAAATCCAATTGCCATTTCACAAGCTGTTCTTGGGCTTTTCCTCCCCTTGATTTTGGGCAATGCCCCTTATTCTTCCCCTGACAGCTTTAAATTGGTCTGTCCCACTCAATTCCCTCTGCTCATCCGGCAGAGGGGCTGGACTCATCCCCCAGGCATTGGTAAATGAGGCCTTTGAAGCAAGCCAGGAATATTTTCACAACAAGCGAGATCACAGTCACATTTCGAAAATTCAACATTTATGCAACAAAGTGGCTGGAGTCACTGTTTTTAAGGCTGGCATGAACACAAAGCATGGCACAGCCATAATTCTCAGGCAACACAAGGTTTCAGCAAGGCGGGGACTTGGTGGCCCATCACTATATGTGTGTTAGCAAGGGCTCTCTGTTCGTGAAATGGCATTGCATTTACCGAAAAGCATCTTTAAGGCATATTATGTAGCTCCGTAGTTTACTGACTCAGCCAGGTTATGGCCAGATCCTCCACCCTTATGCTGGCAAACCTTTCAACAAGATCTATAGGACAAGTTCTCAGCTGCAAGCATGGGGATTATTTTGGTCTAAGACTTGACTGAACAGTAATCAAGGGGGAATTGTAGTTTGGGAGCCTAGCTGGGTAGAGCAGCCTCCTGCTGCCAGGGAAGTTGGTGAAAGGCAGCAGGAAATTGGGACAGGGAAAGCAGCAACCTCCCTGGATGCCGGGGAGATGCTGGGGTGTCACCTCATCCCTGGGAGCTTGCTCCAGGGGTGGCTTGAAAGTGGCAAAGCCTGGCAGAGTTTCTGAAGCCTGGCTTCAGAAAAAGGGGGTGGGAACGGGTCAGAATATTGTGCAAGTGTTGCTGCAGGGCCAGAAGTGGACTGAGCTCCAATGGAGATGGAGAGCGGCTCTGTTTGCTGTCAAGGGTAGGTATGTCACTGATATGAACATGCCTTGATCTTGAGCATTTTCCTAGATTTAGTCATGACCTTAAAATGACGTTAAAGCCATCCCCAGGATTAGCCAAGCAGAGCAGCTCCTTGGGTTTGATGCACAAGCCTCGCCTGATGCAGGGCTGGGCTCCTAGGCTGGGAAAGGAGAGCAGGAAGGACATTTAACTACCACAAGGCATCAGCACACACTAGAACTGTAAAACAGAGGGAGGATGACAAGGTGAATATTGCTAGTTAAAAATAGAATATAGAATTTTATGTAGTTGTGAAATCTCTCACTGGTGCATAGCTGAAATTACTTGTTTTCATCCAGAAAATCCTTACGTATACACACAACATAAGTCTTGGTTGCATAATGCATTTCTGTCAGCTGCAACAGTATGTACTGTGCTTTTTGCCATGAACTACTGTCCTCTTGTGGTTAATCTGGAACCACCAAAAGAAACTCCGAGTTGTAAAAGTCTGATTTATGTTTTAATTTAAGCTTCCCAGGTTTAAACTCAATATTTATCTTTTTTGCTTATACTTATTTCATTACGTGAAAATCCAGGGACAGGACTGTTCTGGTGATTCACTCATGGGCTCTTGGGCTCTTTGCCTGCCTCCTCACACATTTACATTTACACTGATAAAAAGTACCGCTTAACTGGGACTTCACCCATTCCAAATTTCATTTCAATGGAATGAAATGAAATGCTCTAGGCTCTTTGGGCCTAGAGCAAAGCATCGCTTCATTGTTTGCCAATCATTGCAATATACAATACAAATGGAACAAATTTGCCCTCTTTTGGTTTTGTGCTATTAAAACTTTTGTGGACAAAGAATGAATAAAAATGGAGGATGAAATATTTTGCTTCTGACTGACCTTTTCAGCAAAGGAAGACTGGAAGGAGGAAACAGTGGACGCCCAGGTCTGATCTAACTTTCTGACAGCCCCTGCACATGGAGCACTGTGGATGCAATGGTGAAGGGCGGTTCAATGTGTAGAAATGGGGTTGCCCGGGGCATGGGTGATTTAATACCTCAGTGGGGTGGACACGGAGGGTGTGCAGCATCCCAGCAGCTTAGTGCTGTACAAACAGAATAGGAGTCTTGACTTTCCTTGGATGTTTTAAGGAATGATCACATTATTTTGCCATATTTGCAGGCTTTTCGTTTTCTTGGCCTTTCATTGTGTTAAAACGTGTATGTGTGTGTATGAGAAACAGAACCTGATTAATGAAGAAGCAAGCCTTAAACAGGGATAGTGCCTGGTTTCTTTAGCAGTATAGCTGAACGATTGCATTTACAAGGAAAACCTCCCCATCAAGGAGCTGGTCCTGCACTTTCTTTGACTCTTGGCAGTTTGTTATTCACATTTCTACAACCATAAAGGCTAAGGGACACAGCAAGGTAAGGACCATAACCTACATTAATAGCTGAGAAATTTGTCTCTTAGCAAATTTCTGTTTCTGAAGAGCTCTCTGGGGCATTTGCGGTCATGTGAAATAACCGGTGCTGTGGGTGGGCAGTGCAGAGGAGGCAGCTGAGCTCCGAAGAGCACTGTTCAGGAGGGGACAACGAGGGGAAGGGGTAACACGGAGCAATGGGGTGACACTGGGCAAGGCAAACTCTGGATCAAATATCAGGAAAAATCTATTGGTTCTCCCAATGACCCATGAAACTCTACCGTGCATATTCTGCCATCTCAGCTACCTGATGGTTGAAGACCAGACTGAGAGGAATGAAATTCCTTCATCTCTCAGAGAAAATCGGGAATACCTCTATTGATGAGATAGTTCAACCCAAACAATTGCATTGTTTTGTATAGACATACTCTAAGAAATCAGGTACTACAACATTTGCAAATCCTACATATTTTTCTGATCTTACTATAGGATGGTGTGCAATTTTAGTAGCAGGATCATTCCCTGGAGAATGTTGTTGTCACTCACCGCACCATAACACTGAGTTGTCTCCTGTGGTGTGACCTCTGTCCTGTTTGTGGAACCACTCACATCTCTCAAGATTTGCTCTCCAGAGCACCAGAATAACACAATTAACTTTCTGCATGTTTTCTTAATCACTGCTATGTTAAAAAGTGTATTAAAAATGTTTAGAGATATTCAGAAAAATCATCTTTATGGTGAAACAGTGTGAATCTTAGAAATATACACTTTTAGATGGGTATTAGGTGATACAAAGCCTTCATTTTTCCAAAATTCTCCTTTTCCACAAATATAGACAACATCTAAAATCCATAACATACATTTTGTTTTTCCCTTCAACACTCTGAAAGCATCAAGGAGAGATAATTACTGAACAAACTGCAAGCACTGCATGGCAAGGTTTTGGTTTTGGGCTGCCTAAGCCCATATCAATGAAATCATGATGCCCAGGTCTGAGAGCTGGAAGGTACCATCGTGATATGGATAATATCTGTCTTCCTGATCTTCCCCCCCCCCCATCTCTCTTTCTTGTTTTACCCTAAATAAAAAGCTTGTTTTAAATAGCACTGTTCTATGTGTAACATATCAAATAATGTGCCAAAAGTTCTTTGCTTGGTAATCACACAGATAGTTTTTGCTGGGCCTTAAACCGTGGTTGTCAACTACAAACCCCCCTCAGTCTCCAGTCGGTGATTAATTTCAGCCACTATATTCACTCTAAGCTTTTGCTGCAGTTGCCGGATTTGTCTGGAGCCTTGCATTGCAGAGACAATATGGATTTATTGAGAAGATAAAGGAGAAAAAGTAATCTCCTTGATTTTTTTCCCCCAAAAGGCAAATTAGCAACCCAGATGGCTTAGTTTCCCCAGAAAAAGTCTCTCCTCCTTGATTTTTTTCCCCCAAAAGGCAAATTAGCAACCCAGATGGGCTTCCCCGTCAAAGGAATGAATGTCTCCTTGATTTTTTTCCCCCAAAAGGCAAATTAGCAACCCAGATGGCTTAGCTTCCCCGTCAAAGGAATGGCTTACGTTATTTTTGCTTCGGTTAGTTTGTTCAAGTCCCCTGAGAGCAACAGGTCCAGAATCCAGAGCTCATATTGCAACGGTGATGATGTGTTTTGCAGTAGCGGGGTGGAAAATCTAAGTATCAGAGGTGCTAATCTGATCTATCAGTATTGGTGTCCCACACCTCAGCCCCAGTGCAGGAAATTAAAGAATGAGATCTGCAAGGGAACTATTTCATAATGCTTTAAACAAATGAACTTCTTAACATTTTATGATCTCTGGAAGATTGTTTTGTTGGTAGCAATACTGCCTGCAGTGCAAAGCGTTTGCTGAAAAAATCAGTGGCGAGGCAGTCGTGTCAGCTACAGCCCAGAAAAACTATGCTGAGGACTTACTTGAGCTTTATCATTACTGGGTAAATTACTCAGTCATCGTCAATTTTCATTTGGGCTGACTTTTACAGGAAGAACTGGCCCAAACGTAGGACTGCAGCTTGCTTTATATGGAAAAATCACCCGCTTCACCCAATATCTCTCCCAGATGCCACCAGAAGCATTTTGCTGATGTGGGCAGTTCACAAATCAAGTAACCTCCCAGATTTTTTCCCCTGCTTGGTTCAGAGGGGTTTGCGATGATACATGACCATTAAAGCTTTTTGCTGGTTTTTGCTATTTAGAATCTCTTGTCCCCTCCTTTTATACCATTTCCAGGAAATTTCAATTCACTTTACTGCCCCTTTGCTGTCCTCTGAACCGCAGAGGGGTAGAGGGAGATATCCAGCCCTGAATCAGCAGGCTGCAGCTCTCTTCAGGAGCACCAGATCATGTCTGAAGAGAAATAAATGCAGTCTGTGCTCAGTGAGAGGCTCTGGCAAAGCTTCAGACTAACGCCTCCTGTTAATTTCAGAGTCCCCTCAAGAGAAAAAAGGCATATAAAAAGGAAGCAGAAATTCCTCAAGGATAATGGTAATGTACCCTATCCACAAATTACCAGCAGACCTTTACAGTAGCTTATCGCCTATAAAAAGCTTCAGAGTAGTCATTACAGTCATTGAGCTGATGGTAGTTTTATGACTTTTACTCACCATAAGGCAAGGCAGCGGTAGCCTTGATGCAAAACCGCTTCGGAGGGGCCGGCAGGTAGCTCAGCCGCAGCGGGCATCCCTGGGGCCTCCTGTGCCGGCAGTGTCACCCACCGGCTGCCGAACTAGAGAAGGATGGGGAGATGAAGCTATAAACCCCCAACCATCCATGTGCGGAGAGCTGCGAGAGGCTCGGAGGCTGCCTGCATGAGCCTTTCCCCTCTGGAGCAGGAGCAGGCTGAAAGCTGCCATCAGCCCAGCTTTGCATAGACAGCAGGGATGAGCTCTGCCAGGGTTTGGACCCCAAAGGTCTAGACAGATTTGTCCTTCGCCCCCACATCCCTGCTTCTCCAAGGGCTTATTCTGTGCCTGTCCCGCAGGCAGACATTTTAAAGGCGAGTCCCTGCTCGGTTGTTTGTGCGTCTTGGGGCTGGTACCTGTGAGAGCAGACAGTGGGTGTGATAAATGCTCCTGCCACGTTTCTGCCCACGTGCTGCTGGAGCCGCTCTGCTTCCTCTCTGCCATGTGGGCATCTCACCCCTCCATCACCAGCCTCCTCCTCTCCTTCGCTTCCTGCAGGTGCGTGTCTGCAAAATTCCCAAATTCAGCCCCGGTCTCTCCTAAACACAGTGCTATTTGAAATGATTGCAAATTATTTAATTTGAAAAGCGAAAAAAATACTAGGCCGTGCTTCGTAGTCTTTTGCATGTGGCCAAACTGTCCCCCAAGGTCTGAGTAACCAAACCCATGGGGAGCACCCAGAGGTGGGTTACTAGAGTGTAGCTGGTTTTAAAAGAAATGATTGCTCTAACAACAGCAACACATACAGACACTTTGATGTACGTGACTGGCTGGTATCTTGAAACACAACCTGTGGCAGACACAATGCTTTTTCAGGTGTCTCATCTCTAGTGGTTTTCTTGTGGGGCCGCTTCTTATGGCTCTGTAGGAACACCAGGCTGTTCAGGCCTGCCACAGGCTCTACAACTGATTATGTGTCAGCAGTCCCGGACGGCCGTGTGTGCTGTGTTACACTGAGAATCGGCGTGGAAGAACCATCCTCCTGTAGCTAATAAATAATGTATGGTGCATCAGGCATAATGATCTGAGGTGTTTCTTAATTGGCAAGGAACAGAGTGTGCACTGCGTACTGCAATGCTTGTGCCTCTTCGCATGGAGGAGCAATGTGAAGGATGACACCACTACTGTCAACTCCAGCAGATCCAGCCCTCGGTGCTGGGACAGCATGTCTTTCTGGAGGTGAGTGGCTTTCCAGGAGGCTCTGCACTAGGTTGAATCAACACATTGGCCAAAGTCCAGGAAATAAATTATGCTAACTGTTAGGATGTCTGGGCCACATTGCTCCTGCACATTGGGCAGGAAAAAGAGAAGCCCCAAGTGCAAGTATGTACTGAATAAAAGAGAACAAGTGTGACCAAAGCTCAATAAGGAGGAGATAGAGCTAATCAGCAGGTCTGCTGGTCATCTCTCCCCAGGACAGTAAGGTGGATTTACAGACCTTTAAGGAAGCTGCGCCAGGTATGAGGGGAGCACTGGAGAAGGCACAAGAACTGCCTATATGAAAGCTAATAATGGACATGAAATCTGGTCAATGTGGGGGAGAGTCAGTATCTCACTGTGGTGGGGAGGATGATGAAGACTGGCTGTGAAGGGCTTTGAAAGCAAAGTCAAGCAGTTTCTTATATATGTGACGGAGAAGAAGGAACCTGTTTAGACCATGCACAATAGTCTGTTTTAAAATGATATTGTGCTCATATGTGAGATGAAGACATGAGAGTCAAGTTAATTAGAAATAGATCTCTGAGTGTCCCTGGTTAGGTAACGTCCAGTTTTGAATAGGGTCCATTTTTCTTTTACTTGTATCTTCTTCAGATCTTTGGATGTGAAAAAAAAGGCTTCTGGGAATGAGCTGATAATGTCTCCCTTTTTCTTCACTCTTCTTCTGGAGGGGAGAGATGAACTGATTAAAAAGATGGAACATTTCAGGTAAACTATAGCAGACACATTAGATACAGTTAACCATCTGAGTGTATTGGATATTGTTGTTCTATTTGGTATGCAATCAATGACAATAAAACTAAAAAGTACAATTGAACACAAGCTTTATGCCAGAATACAGATGAAGTTTCTGTGCATGTTCTGCAGAGGAATTACTGTCACTATCCTTGCTGTTAGACCCCATTTTATTTCAGTTCTGTACTGTAACATAAAAAAGCTTGGTTCTGTAATGACCCACGTAAAGAATTTTTAAATTTGAATGTATTCTCATCATTTGCCATCCAACACTTACCTTTCTTTTTTATAACCAGAGTATTACATTGTGTCTATGCAATTTCACTTCACTCTTCGTTTTTCTTGTTAGTTTTATTTGCTAGCAGGGAGCTATCACTGGTGTGAGAATATTACAAAACCAAATCATATGGAAAAATATAGTTCTACCAGGATAGGTTAACAAACAACCCATGACCCCACATAGGTTTACCAGAGTTAATTTTTCTTCCAGTGTGACAAAAGCTTTTACAAAGACAGAAGCAAGCCCAAGTATTTTAAATAGAAAACAAATCTTCAAAGTATAGTACACACATAAAAACCTGAGCAAATGTTTACTGACTACAACACCTGGAACAATTAAGATACTGCAGTGGAACAGCATTTGATTTAAGAGGGCGAGCCTTGCAGATGTGTGCTAAGCACAATACCTGTGTCTTCCAAAGCACAGAATTGCTCTAGCCTCTATCCCTCTGTTGCTCTTCTTGAACTAATCTTGCACTTGGAAATAATTGATGCTCTCCACTGAAGGGAATGGGATGGAAAAAGGTGGAGATTTAGCAGCTGTGTTTGCTACATTTATTTTTACTTACTTTTACTCTAGTGTGTATTGAATATGGGTCAGACCTTTCACTGCCCAGCAGTATAGAAAATGTGCATTTCATTAAGGAAAGACATGCAAGTGGTAGTGTTTCATCCATTTCCTGGCCAGAGGCATTAGATGATTATTTATAAAACAGTTAATCCAATAAATGACTATTAAAAAAAATAAGTCATTGTTCAAAGTTATTTTTAGATTCATGAGTCCAGAGGAAGAAAAACTAGTTTTCCCTGAGCTCCCTTTACATTTTCCTTCTTTTTCTTGATACCACCTTGGCCAACACAGAGGTGTCGTGTGAAGGTTTGTGAGGGCAGTGGAGGAGAGGACTGGGAGAAGCCCCATTTTGGTATTTGCCCTAGGGGAATGCAGCACACACTGTCTTTTGCAGGAGCAGTTCCTTAAAGTCCTTGCCACATGTCAGACTATAAAAATAAACCTTACCCACTGACGATCCGTAAAAGAGAGGAAATGAAAGCATTCTGTTTCTCCTACAAACCTGAGCTAAACAATGCAAGGAGAGCAGAATGGGCTGTTCTCAAGATATGGTGTTCATAATTTTATGTGTGCCTCTTGAAAACCGCCCCATGGCTCACCCTTCTTCCCCTTCCTCGAGGCAGCCTTGAGAAATCAGGATCCTATAGGTGTTGCCAGTCTGGGTTGTGGCAGAACATCACATAATAAAAGCCGGTTTCACAACTGAAGAGCTTCTTTTGAGGATTCCTTGCCTATGGTAAGTTTCTGCTCTGTTTGGGATGGGGAGGTGATATTAGCCTGCCTGCCTAAGGCTTGCTTGGTGGCTACATGATTAAGTTGCATGCGTCCCAGTGCCAAGCCCCAGATGTATCAGAGATTTACAGATCACAAAAAGAAATCTTGCAACTGGATTTAGGAACTGTGTTACGGTCAAGGCAAGGATGGGGGAAGGACTAATCTGATAAAACTATTCTGATTTTATAAATGGCTTTCAAACCTCTGAATAGCTTCTCAAAGATTGATTTTGCTGTCAAGACATTGGACAAGATTTAATAAATCTATCATTATATTCATGGAAATCCTACAGTCAAACAAACCATAACAGATACATATATATACATATATGAAATAAAAAGTAATATTTTTTTTTTTGTATTTTAGCTTACTTGATGTCATTGGTTGAAAGCAGTCTTGTTGAAGAAACCACTTAGGACTGTTTTTGTCCATATGAGCTCCATCACTTATATGTGCTTGCAAAAGGACATCACAGGTATTTTGCAGACATAACGTTGTATGCCATGCATAATAATCTGGACAAAATCAGATTAGATTGAAGCCCTTTGGAAACTAGGTCTTCCCTCAGTCTAACATGTCCTTGGATAATCAACTCTAACTAAGATCCCAAAGACATTGGGAACACTAATTAAATAAAACTCAGCAAAACATTATATATTGTAGCAATATACTTTATATTCTTATATAGGCATAACAAGACATAACTGTATGATGAAAACGCTATTCCAATCAAGTAATAGGTATTACTTGATTACATTTATGTTACATTGTCAGCAGACTTGTTATTAAGAAATTTGGGTAAGAAATGTAAAGCATTTGTGAATCTGTTATTTTTCACTCAGAGCATTCCCAGGAATAATTCTTGGGCAATGAAATGTTTGCATGTAATATGTACCTGACAATTTGAAATTTAAGATGCACTGGTTAGTCTTGATTGGACATATCAGTTATATCGCATTGCTGGTTCGATGTCCTCTAACCAGAATGTCAAAGTAAACTCCTGCCTTTATGCAGGAACTAACTACTTTCTCCATGGGAGGGAAGTAGCAGTAGAAAATCATGAAGCCAAAAAAGCGAAACCAGCGCTGAAGTATTTTTATTTACGTGAATATTCACGTTCTTTTAGGTTGTTACTCAATTCTGTTCCATCATATTCCTCACAGTGGATTAGATTTTCTAGCTGATGACAGTATTTTTTTAGAAAACTAATGTGTTCAATGTATCTTCTCTGGAAGGCTTGCTTGGTCTAAATATCGATTGGATTTTACTACCAGCCAAGGTCAGAAACTGAAGGGGTTCTTGCTACAGCAAGCTGTATATTAATCTCAATATCAACTAAAGTACCTAAACTGTTGTTGGAATTTGATGATCAATTACATCTTTGAAAAGTACTTAGTATGACATTTGTTGGGTTTCCATATTTCGTGTTATACAGTCACACCTGATAGTTCAATAACTGGAAAAATACCAGCAAAAGATCTCCTCTGTTCTTTGTGCAGACAATATCTGTTTTATAATTCCCATTTCTTGCTTTTATCCACATTAATAGGCATTACACACCATTAAAAGGTTTTCTTGCTGCCTCCCTTACATTACTTCATTAGAGAATATACTGCCGTTACACATATTTAGGCAGACAAACACACAAAACGTTCTTCCAGAAGAATATTTCTTAATTCCTCACCCTGCAACCTTTAAGTTTGGAAATGCCACCATTAAATTCAACTGTACTGACTCAGTCTATTCCCTTGCCATTAAATGCACTGATATAGTCTGTAGGAATGTGGAGCCACACAACATCACTCAGGGGGATATTTGTACAACCTGGCTGCAGTGGGGAAGGGTCACTCTCTCTAGTCACAGATTTTTTCCTGTTCTAGGTTAAACCGTGTTGTAGAAGTAAAATCATCAAAACCTATACTTGTGACACCATCCTCTAAAACCTTTTAAATATTTACCAGTCCATTTTCTTCCTCACTTGCTTCTCAAGATAGATTTTCATTGAATTAAAACAATTTGCAGAAAAACTTTACAATAATCAAATCAACATATGATACTCAAAAGTTATCATACTGCAAGACCAAGGCCATCACAAGGATTCATACACATTTAGGGCAACAGTTCACGTCAAACCTAAAACCTGCACCAAAATGAAAGAACAGCTCTCAACACACTCTTAACTCTTCTCTTTTGTCTGGCTGCTCTTTACTAGAAGGCCAGACAGGGCAAAAGACTTACAGAAGTCACTAGATTCTAGATATCTATAAAGTTCACAGTGCTATTTAGCAGTCTCAGCCACAAACCTGCCCCTCATTCTCTGTGGGTTTTGGGGTGTTTTTTTGGGTTTTGTTTTGTTTTGTTTACTTGTACCAGTCTGGTATTTCTCTGTTTGTTTTACTTCCTAGGAAAGGTGGCCACTCGCCAGCAGTGGGAGTAATGCAGAAGCTTTGCTTATTTTAAGCATCATCTGCGATGACATCATTAAAAAAAATCAGCATCATTACAACTACAAGGACCTTCCAATTTCAAAGCACATAAAACATTATAAGTGAACTTCTGTCTTCTGACATACGCGTTGCACCTTCCGAATGAGCTGGAAAGAAAGCAGAAAGGAGAGATTTATCAGGCATCAAGTTCAGCCATCCAAATATTGCAAACCTCGTTTTTGTTGCTAGCTATATGTAATTTTGAAATGGTTTGTAAATTTAGTTGTCCATGTACAGGGTGTGCACAGGCCATGCACAATCAACAGCATTGCCAAGATTAGCAGCTCTATTTCTTAGACAAGTAGGTCTAATGTGCTTTATTGGAAGCAAAATACACCCTGAGGCATTTTAAACATAGTAGCAGCCAGATAGGGTGAGACTCACTGCAGTGAATGTGTTTTAGTAGGTCAAAAATGAAAGTGCTTTTGGAATGTCAGTCACACCAGTTAAACTTTGGAGAAAAGTTTTCTGGCTGAGTTACCTGTTGTTACTACTTCTGTGCCTCAGGAGATGAAAATGGAGAACCTCTTCCCCCCCCCCCCCCCCCCATCCCCTCGTGTTATGTAAAAATGATAATTAATGGTGCTGTTTTGTTTTTCAGGCTGAGAATCAGCATTCATTTTGGGATTTTTGCTGTTGATGGACAGGTACTTATGTTAGGCATCATTATAAATCAAGGTCTAGAACATGTCCCCTCCCGGTGTCCTCTTCGATACTTCGTGGGATATGTAATGTTACCTGTGAGCAGACGTCACATTAAACTATGTTATATAGCATTACGGCCTACATCTGACATTTAGAGGATCTTGAGTCTTATAATTAGATCACTTTAATTTTGTGTATTTGTGTAGGCTTCCTTAAATATGGACAACAGTTTGAAGAGGAAGAGATAAGACTCTGGGATTTTACACTTTTCTAATTCATTCTTAGCTCTATTCATAGTGTGAAGAGGAGCTAACATGGGGCCTTTCTGCTGGCAAAAAAATTGAGGGTTATGAGTTGCAAAGTCTAGTGAAAAACCAAAACGGCAGCCAAGAAACTATGTCTGTTATTAGTATGCAATCTTCATGGTTGATGCAATGCAAATCTTTGCTCATCTTCTTTTATGCTCCTTTTAAAGCGGATTATTGCTACCATCAATGCACAAAACAATGAGGCCACTGTCTCAGCAGAGAATGACTGAGACAAAGTAGCAACCAGCTACCCTTAGACAGTAGCCAGCATGACTTATGCAGTAGTAAGCCACTTGCCAATGAAAAATGAAAATATTCATTAACCAGAATTGCTACAAGTGAGATTTTACAGCTAGAAACTATCCAAATAAAATCACTAGCAACAGCAGTGATCGTATACCAATATATGATTATTGCATCAGTGTTATATAGACCCTGTACAAAGACAGATCAGAGAGCAGTGAAAGGAAAAAGAAAACAGCTTAATTATCCATACGGTGAAACTCAGCATGTGTATGAGTTGAAGACATGATGCGAAGTGCCTGCGTTAGTCAAGGGTGGGATTCGGTGGCCCAGATGGTCTCTCTCAGTTCTCTGACTACAGTTTGTATGTCCTTCAGGTCTCCTGTTGTCCCCATCAAGGTCCTAGCCAAAGGCTAATGCTGCTTTTCTGGGCACACCAGATGACTGCTTCACTCAGCAATCACCAAATTAAAGCAGTATGTTCATAAATTAGATCCTGTTTAGCTTGGGGTATTTGATTTTTTTTTTCTCATATTTACCACTTTTCTATAAACTCCTGTTACAAAGATTTACGTCAGAGAGGCAATTGTCTTCCCAACAAGAGAGTTATCTTTTTAGTCACAAAAGCAGGTCCCCAGAATCATAGCTTATTGCAGCAGCACAGAAGAATAAGTCAAAAGTTATCACCAAGTATAGCCAATTAAAAAAGAAAAATTTTTTTTTATTTTGAATTATTTTTCAGCTCCAAATCCAGTTTCTGAGTTATGGTTATGAGACTCTCAGCTCTAGGCTCAGTTCTAACTAAAATTTTAAAGAAATCACAGAACTATTGTGTTGAAAAGCCCTCTCAGAAATTAAAGGAAAACATACAGCTGTTGAGCTGATGCCTTGGAAATGCACCATGTAGCCCTCGTAAAACCAGTCTCACATGAAATGTTAGCTCAGACTCACACAAGTACTCAAATCACTCTTTGTTTGTTGCTGACCTGTATCTTTTAAGCTTAACCCACACTTGCAAAAGCCCAAAGGAGTTATATTTGGAGTCTGGATGTTGGTGTACCTTTCTACCCTAACCCAACTAAAACAATTTTCAAATATGAGTAACTACAGCTCTTTTTCAGCAAATAGAGTTTATTGTGCAATAGAAAATAATGACTTTATTTCATGAGGCTTTGAAGATTGGTGTTGAAGCTGCCAGGTGAGTTTGTTCATCCTTCTGGCTCACTGATGTTGAATGGCTTCTGATTTGGCTTTGGGTGGGCTGGTGTTGGGAGACAGCGAGCTAACACTTTGAAGAGCCAGGTATGGATTTTGCTAAATGTTTTCTTAACCAGGTGAGCAGATTTACCTAATTGCTGTAATGTTTCATAGTAATAACTAGAATAGTTGTTAGGTAATTTCAAGCCAAAATCATGACTCTGAATAGCCCCAGTCTTTGATGGAATTAGAAAAGGAAAGCTGAATCCATCTTTTTTCTTTGTTAGAGAGGAAAGGGCACAGCTTCCAGTTGCCAGTGGAAGGCAGGGAGATCCCAAAGGGATCCTGCTGGGCACTGTGCCCCTGAGCACAGTGGTTAGCAGCACCTGCGGCAGGCGGCAGGCGAGCGCTGCCAGGGCATCGGGGAAGCACAGGTAACACTACCCATGCTATGGTGTGATGTGTAGCAGCAAGAACAGGAGTGCCAGCTTGTAGCTCCGCTACAATGCAACATTGGAAAGTAATGACTTCTGGAAAAGAGAGAGTATTCAAGCAGGATTTAGAATATTAACTGAAAGAGCTAATGGGAAAAATTGCACAGGTTCCACCTATGTGAACAAGACACTAGAAGTATTAATAAAAGCATCAATTAGCAAGAAGAGCCACCTGTAGAGTGAGAGATGTCATCAGACACCAAGTCAGTTAATTAAGCCCAAAAATTAAACTTGGATTATTCTTCTGTGGATTGCCTATAATGCCTTATTCATTGTTTTGAGCAGACGGTGAGATCTTCATTCTGCATTTGAAGTCTGTGGAGAAAATTCTTAGGGATTTCAACAGAAAATATCTTTTCATGTCGCCTCTTTTCATGTCATGCCTCAGTTGCCGAGGCGAGCAGCTCCGGTGCCAGCAGGATCTTCAGTGGAGCGCTCCAGTGCAGTGCACAGGGGGGTTTCCTGAACCGGAGGAACCTCAGGGGAGCTGAGAGAGCTGCCAGGAGCTCACAGCTCGCGCCACAGGGGCTGATGAGACCTGGGTGGGGCCAGGAGCAACAGTGGGCAACCCTCCCTACAGAGGGAAGCCTTTGGGGAGTGCTAGCAACCAGGAGTGCCACCAACAGGGTGTGCAAAAAGGGCATGGCATGGCAGCAAGGGCGTGGCACGGCAGTTTGCATGGAAGGGCGTGTGGAAGAGCATGCAGGAAGGGCACTGAAGCTCTGCCAGCATGACCAGGGAGCAATGATATCCACGCGGCAGAAAGCCATGGCCTGTCTAAGCTCTGCACCCACCATGACTGACGCAGCTTCCCAGAGAGAGCTGCGGTGGGAACATGCTGCCACCCAGGTGTCAGGCTGCAGGATGTGCCCTGCTCTTATGGGAGGAGCGCCCAGGTAGAGGAACTCCTCCGCTTAGTGACAGAGCTCCGGGAGGAGGTGAGTAGGTTGAGCAGTAAGGTGTCAGGTGCAGGATGTGCCCTGCTCTTATGGGAGGAGCGCCCAGGTAGAGGAACTCCTCCGCTTAGTGACAGAGCTCCGGGAGGAGGTGAGTAGGTTGAGCAGTATCAGGGAGAGCAAGAGAGAGAGAGAGAGACTACTGGAACCGCACCCTACCTTCCCTGGGACAGGCCCAACAGGCAGACAGGATGCATGATACAGAGGATTCCCTATCCTCTCTCCGCCTGGCTGAACGTAGTGACTTAAGGGATAGGGGCAATGGCGAGAAGTTCCTGCCCAGCGCAGCAGGTCTGCCTCCTCTGTGACTGCCCCACCTTCCCAGATGCCTTTGCATAATAGGTATGAGGCTCTGCAAGTGGAACCGAACAATAACGAGGACAATGGTTCATCTAGCTTGGAGGTGTCGCCAAGGTTAAGTCAGCCTAGGCCCCGCGTCAAAACTGCTTCCATAAAGAAA
>NW_008795129.1:22957619-22967647 GCF_000699145.1 Aptenodytes forsteri
AAGGTCTTTTCCAACCTCAATGATTCTATGATTCTATGATTCTATGTGCCTAAAGCAGACCACGGCATCGAGGGGCATTCAAGGTGAAGTTCATTCGTATCTAGAGAGCCAGCATAAGATCTCTGCACCATTTAAATCCAAATGAAGCCCTATTTTAAGCACTTTAGCATGACTTGAGTGATGCAAAGGCCTTGTCTTGGGCTTTCTGCCCGGGAGTGAATTTCACCCTCAGTGAATTATTATTATCATTATTAGACTCTACTTTTGAAAACATAAAGCAAGCAACCCGTGCAGATAATACTAAAGCAATAGGAAATGGAAAGCCCTAATAGTCTGAAGAATTACATAGGAATCGCTACATAAACCCTCCTTCTGTATTACAGAAGGATACACTGGATGACCCATGGGTCCTCCCCGATCCCACCACCACCAGCTTCCTGAAAGAACTCTTCTTTCATAAATCTCTGTTGTATCAGGCATTGAGTATTAACCAGACACATGTTTATCTCTATTTTTTTCTTTATCTAATACAGTGTATTTATTAAATTTTCCCAGTCTCTTATGAGTATTTCCTGAGTCAGAAGCGGCAGTATCCTGCAGATGAGGAGATGGCATTGTAGCGTTTTCCACACCTCACTCATAAAATCAACTGTTTTTTTCTTCTTTGATGTATAAGTATGCATCACTAAGAACATTTTTCCTCCTCTGAATTCTCTTTCTCCTGACTCAAAAATGCTCTATTAACTTCCTTGTCAACCTCTCTTGAACCATTACTGATTCTTTCAAAATGCGTATTTATTTTTGCCTTTTGTACTGATACAATGTTTTCCAAAACACTGCTCCTCAGTTTTAAGATTTTAGTGATTTTTTTCTGCCTTAAAAGATGTCCTCATGGATTCTTGGTATGTTGTTGGTATGAATCCCAGTTAAGGAGTACACAAAACAGATGCTGACTTTAAGTATGGGAGCAATTTTCATGAAGTCAATGGCATCCTCATGAGCTTGATATTACGGATTCCCTTTAACCATCCCTCAGCTTTAGTGTCTCTCTGTGCTCAAGACTGGAACTGAGTCTCCCTCTCTTCTCCCCTCCTTTCCCTCCCCCTTCCATTTTTCTTAATAATCTGAAAGTTGTGTTGTGGAAAAAAGGACAGCTGATGTTCACAGTTGATCAAAAACTAGGCTACTTCTGTATATAAGATAAAATCTTGTTTATTTGATAGTCATGGATTCTCATATGAGTGCGTATTCACTTTTTTGTGGACAACCTTTTTAAATAGCGAAAAGCTGCTGCAACCAGCCATGCCTTCATGAGCATAGGTTAAATTATATGCAGGAATAAACCAGAAGCTTCTGAACAAATTTCAGAATGACTTGAATTTCTCAGACACTGGGCAAAGTTTTCATGTGTCCTGTTTTCAGTTCTCACTGTAGGTATTAAGATCAGAATTTTCCTTAAGATTAGAAATGTTCCAGTTTAGACCTTGTCCTTTTGTTTTGCTTATGCCATATAGGTGGTCATATGTAAGATGTCCAACAGCTTTTGTATTGACTTCTTACACAAAGAAATTTCATGATGTCTCTAATGGGATCAATGATTAAGCTACCTAACCAAACTCTACTATTGGAGCAGAACAGTCTTTACCTCAATTTGTGTTGTCACATGCATATATCAAAGGGTAGATTTTAGCCTATAATTAACTGCATTTATTTACAGATAGTTTTATACTTTATTTCAGGGTCTTGAACCGTAACGTGCAGTAGTGCTTGCTGCAAACAATGCTTTCCTTCCGCCTCTTACCCTCACCTCACTTTTAGTTTTCACTCCGTAAAAATAAAATAAATGCAATGCAGTGTACATCAATGGGCCTAAAAATTCCAAGGCATTTTTAGCAATGGAAAAAAAAAATTAAACAACTTCAGGTGACGCTTACGGTTCCAAAAAAAGCAAGTATCAACTGGCAAGTTTTTTGAAAATTGAATATAAAATCATAAAGAAATGCTTTATTTGATTCTCTGTTTATGGGAAATTCATTTTATTTGACTTTTTTATTTGTAATATCAACTATATTGCAGAACAGAGTTTCTAGGTGCTCCCTTATGGTACCATTCTTCTAAATTATTAATGCTGTACTGTTGATATATTGTCAGCCTTGTACATACATTCTATGAAAATGAGTTTTACAGTAGGCTGGGATTTATAACAAAGCTTGACATATGCAGCTAATTCACCTAGACAGTCTTGTCAGTTTTAGGTTCATAAATAATTGATACTCAGGGCTTGGAGTTCAGCTACTGTTAGTGCTCCAGCTGTTAAATTTCAGCAGCATAATGGATGAATATTTGTTTATAATTTCTGTACATGGACCTGATGTCAGATCCCTGGTCTCATTTACATAGGTAGATTGAGATGTTGGAAGTGTAATGAGCATATGAAGATGATGAATTGTTTTCCTCAGTGCTGGTGCGTTTCTGTAAATGTTTGATTAGTTTTGAATGGATTACTGTTAGATTATCTGGTTCAGGGGTTAAAGTGAGCAGCTCTTTGCTCCCAAAGCTTTTGTGATCCCTTGCTGACAGATTTTAAAATTCATACAGTGATATTAGTGCTGCAAAAGCTAGGGGTATTCTTTGCAACAGATGTTTAGTAATTAAACATACGGTTTCCCTGTTTGGAAGTTGCTCAGGAAATTTAAATCAGAATGATTTGTTTACCATAGTTTGAGGGAATTACAATTTCTAAAAAATAATATACTTTTGTCCCTAAAGTGCTGGATTTTTACCCCCAGTGATGCTAATTAAAAACGAGCAAAACACACACATACCCTCACAATAATTCAGATGTTTAATGCCTTGGTAGACAGATGCAAAGCTATTAAAAGCAGAGTTTCTTCTCATTTTCTCCTTTTGTAAATTAATGAGCAATATTCAGAAAAACATTTTCAACTGGATGTCCCGAGCAGACATGCTGAAGTAAACCAGATTTGCAACCATACCTTTCTTCTGAAGCTCAGCAGGGAGAAGCTGTGGGATGTGGACACATGTATTACACACAATTCCTGCTGACGTAAAGAATGTGAGCTTGGAGGGGGTGTGCAATAAGGAAATGACATTGGAGAAGCACAAAATAAATTAAAATGAGATGTCCTCTCATATATTAAGACTTGGCATGTGCCACATACCTAAGGGGACAGCACATCGAACAAGAAAACAGTGGGGAGCAGACTGGGTCTGGCTCGCTGTGGATTTATATAGAGATGGGAGGAAGAGAGCGGGTCATCCCATCTCCCACGTGCTTCTCCCAGCCACAGTGACGCAGGGGATGATGCGGAAACTGAGCTATGGGGAGGAAAAGCCTCTCTGCCGTCGCCGCCGCCTCCTCTGACCCTTCTCACTCAAACGCCGCCCTTTATATTCCTGCTTTATGCCTGTTCCCCCCACACCACCCTCCGAGCAAGCGGCCCTCTGACAAGAGGGTCTCGCAAGCAGCTCCTTAATGAAAAGATTTAGTGGCTGCAGCTCCGCAGAGCCGAGTTCCCCGCTTGCCGCCGCTCTGCATTTTGTCAGCCCTGTGTACAGTTCCCCCGGCTTGTCTGGCAATCATGTTAGTGATTATATGGGTAATGAAACACGTGCTCTTTTTGTCTGTGGCTCTGATTAATCTGCTTTCTATTTAGCCGTGATTTATGGTGCTCAACTGTTGAGGTGAGCGCTGGCCCATCAGTTCCATAGCCTATTACGGGCGCCGCGACGGCGAAATGCCTGCGAGGCTTGAACTGTTTCTTGACAGCCAGGCTTCCCGCTACATTCCCTCCAATCTGTTTTGCTTCCTGGTGTGACCTTTCATACAGTAAAATACATTAGTTGAATAGCACAGTCTCATTAAAAGAGTGAATTAACCGAAGAGTCTTTTTAACTAAATGACAGCCAAAGGACTGAGTGCTAATAGCCACGGGCAGTTAGAAACTTAACTCATGAATCAGGCTGTTAATACTGCTCGGTGCCTGAAGCACTAAGGGCACCACACTCTCTGCTTGCTCTCATAAGAAGAAAAGCTCATTACTTTCCTCCTGATGGGAGAGAAAGAGTGAGTGAGCAATAATAAAGCTTGAATTTTTCAATACTGTTAAAAATGGGGCTGACAGATTGCCGACAATAGGAGCAACGGGCTAGACACTGCAAAGAGAGCCACTGAATTAGCAGTACCATATATCATACAATCTAATTAAATCAACCCGAAGAATGAAATTAGTTTTCTGTGAGTGAAATGGCCTTTGAAAGAGAGCTATTAAATGAACTGTAGAGCATTAATTAAATAATTCACAGTGAGGGATTTTGCATTTATACAAAAATTGTGCACTTAATTGTCCATGCTGTATTACAGATTTGGCCTTATGTTAACAATGTGTCTAAAGCACACTTATTGGAGCATATCAGGAACAGCTTAACATAAATGCAGCTTATAAAGTTTTAAGGATTGCCAGAGAAAGACACGATAGTAAAAAATACACACAGAGTTAACAACTTTTCCACATTAATCCTGTGCACGTGTGACAACTTGTTACTTTTTTTCCCCAGTGGAATGACATTAGGACTTCTGACTTTTAATTAAGCAAAAATTGCAACTTCTCATGTTTTAGCAAAAAGAAGTATCTTTAAATTGCCTAAAAATAACATATGCATGAAAATAGCTGACAAAAATAGTATATTTTGCTTTGGAAGAAGAAGAGACAAACTCTTGGGTCTCCAAGTTTTCAGTAAGACAAACAATAAAAAAATAAGGGGCAGGGAATCAATTTAAATTTTTATTTTAAATCTTCATCACGCTATAACTTCAATTAAGGAAAATGCCATTTTGAAATTAAAAACTTTGCTTTGGAAACCATGAGAATGAAACATTTTAAAAAAATCTGTCATTTGGGGAGAGAGGTTGAAACTAATTATATAACTTGATGTTGTTTTGGTCCCTCCAAATCTTGATGTTTTCATAAATATATTGTGGTGTGACACTAACATTATTCTCAATGTTATGCAACTTCCTACCAAAGAGAAGCTTTGGCTGTCAAATATACTTGACAATATGTAGCTGTATTAAATACAATATTATGAAAATTAATAGCTTATCTATCACTTTCTCTGACCCCATTTATTTTCATGTAAATCTATGATATTACTCTAAAATGTGAAAAAATACACCCTTCCATTTGGATACTTGCATAACAATGTACGAACGTGTAGAGCATTGGGATTTTAAGATGTTGGTCCCAATTCTTGTTCTTTTTCATCCTTGCAAATATCAGAAAAATGCAAATAGGGAAAACAGTCAGTGTTATATATTGAAATTTTATAAAAATACAGATAACTGGAGTATACTTCTTCCCAATACTTGTAAAACCAGGCTTGCATTGCTCAATAGTTCATTTATTTAAGTTTATTTATATATTATTGTATTTGGTTTTTTATTTTTTATTTTGATTTCTGAAAAGAGCAAGTGAAATCCAGTACTCTAATGCTCCCAATGGTGGCCACTTCAAAAGTGTATGGGTAAATGAAAATATACTTCAGTTATAATAAGATGCAATCAAGTTAACTTCCCAAATTAAAACACAAGAAACTTGGAGAGTTATCTTCATATTCTCTGTCATGTCAGCCTCAGATTTTATCAGTGGTTTCCTCAATGGGAAAAACATTGTGTTTCAGTAGTCATTTATTAATAGCGTAAATCTGAAGATGGTAAGGAAATTGTAATAGTCAGTGAAGCCATGGTAGGCAACATCTGCATCTGGCTAGCTAATTTTAAACAGAAGATGGAGGTGATAATATTTTAAAGCATGTTCCCATATTTGGTGCCACTTTGAGAACAAATCCCTGTGAAGAATGAGTAGGACACCCACAAGATGTAACAGGAACCTGGAAGTTAGATATAGGGCATGTAAGCACTCACCAGCTGACACAGAGCTGTCAGAATGAAATTTCGTAATAGAAAGTAGACATACATGGTGATTAGCATCTTGATGTTGTACATTGTAATGTATAGGAAGAGTTGTTATGACCTCTCTTATTGTCAGGAACGGCTGAGCAACGGGATGGCTGCACAGCATAACTAATATAGCAGCCATGAAACGCCAGGTCAAATTTACTGTCCTGATTTACAGCTTGCTAACCTTCAGTATTGTATGCTTTTATGCAAGGCAATGGCCTATGCTGATGGAGATGGCTATGAGCATCTGTGTCCCCTGGGTGAATACAGAAGTTCTGCCTCCGACATCTCTGTAAGGTGAAAGGGAGAACCACACCTATGCCAAAATCCAAGGGATCTTTATCATGTAGGCTAATCCTCATAGTGACTATCCATAAACCACTTGGCCATGAGAAGCTGACACAGGCATCTTGGATCTTTGAAAGAGTTTGAGGTGTAATATTTTGCTCTTATGTTCACCCTGCAAATAATACAATGAACCTGGCACCATCAAGGTATGCTTGGGAGACAACATCGACACAGGGATCTCTTGCTGGAGTTATGCTGAGAGCTCAAGTCCTGAGAACTGGTGGCAGTAGTCACTACAGGTATGAACTGGTGATGCCCAGTGAAGTCAAAGATACTGGAGCTGATAGGCACATACTTGTCCTCTCACAGGTATAGATGTGTTGCAGCTATCCTAAATTGTTTAACTGGGCTTATTCTCAAATTTCCACAAGGCTGTAATTTCTTCTGCTGCACCAGCTCATGCTGACTAGTCTTTCACTGAAAATATTTTCTTAAATGACACTGAAAGGCTCTAGTGACAAATCATTGTAGTCCCATATTTCCATTTATTTTATTCTGAGATTTGGTATTGATATAAACCCATTGTGAACCCGTTAATGATATTTCATGTGCAGTAATGTCAAACTATTCAATCAGTCGCATCATTACCTTTCATATTAAGCATATTTAGTTTATTCAGTCGTAACAAAGCATTCCTAACACTAAAGGTTTCTTTTCTCCCAAGTACTCACTCATTACAATTTCATTTCATATCATCTCTAAAAAGGTATCTTTTGTCTTGATTTTAGATGAAAGCCAAAGGAACAAAATGCTTTATTACCTAGCTGAGAAAAACTGAAGATTTGTTCCTCAAAATAGGCAACTGAAAATATTTGGGCTATTTCATTGCAAAGCTCATAGAAGGCTGAACTTTTTAGGTATTTCCTTTAGAAATTTCACAACGGCTTTGAAGGACTGGAGACATTTGTAAAATCAGTGGAAATGCCAATTAGATCTCTGTGTCACCCTACTGGTAAGGCAAGACATAGTTTCCGGAAAATAATACTACACTTGATCTTAGCAAAGGGACTATGAAGCATGGAAATAACTTTATACATACATACGTACCTATCAAACTACTGTATGGAACTTACTAGGTATTGTTTTGGCACAAAAAGGAAACAGAACCACTTTGACACGCAGCCTCTTGCTGCACAAATCTGTAATCTGCTTCAAACTTCTCTCTGGTCCTCTGAGAGTGGCATGATGGAGGAGAGCAATTAAGGTAGGACCCCAGTCCTCCTTGGCAACCTGACCACTGGGGCCATTTGGAAGAGCACCCACCCAGCCTGTCCAACATAGGGAGTGAGCTAAAACAGAAGAGGTAGCAGCTTTGGTTTTCAGCCAAAGCTTCATACAAACATTGCTTCTAACAGAATATCTAGATGTCCTCTTCCATTTCCACTTTTTGGGCTGCCTATTTTGACAAAAAAGCTCAAAGAGTAGAAAACCAAATGAAGAGTTTCTCTACCTAATACTCTCCAGAACTATGTACTTTATCTCTGCAGTCAAAGGAGTCTCACCGGAGGGAATGCTGCCTTTGGTGTTACCCCATAACAGGATACCCCACTTAGGGAGCATCAGCGAGGAAACAGATGAGATGCCTGAATAGACAAACTAAAATATGAACTAACATGGAATCACCACTGGCATTTAGAAATACTTCAAATACATTTACAAATATTTCATTCATTTTTACATTATACTTCATTATTAAACTGCACCATTTGATTTACTTTGGTTCCAAACTATGACTTGAAGAATTATGGTGAAGAACTATAGAGATCATGAAAAGCTCAGCACCACACAAATGAAAAGGCATAGTGCGAACAGAGTAAGAAAGTAATACACTTATCCAGCCTGTCTAAAAAATCCAGGTTTCTAAGAAAACAGATCATAAGGAGAAAAGGAAAAATACCTGTGACAGAAAAATGAGAAAGATGATGTAAAAATTTTAGGTATTCTGTGAAAGTGTGTTTTTGAAGCAGCTGTACAGTCTTGGGTATACAGCATGGAAACAGCAACCCTTGGATTTTTAAACTTTAGTTTAGTTTAATTACGAGGCCTTAATAAGGATTGATAAATGCAAAAAACACTAATACACCTGTTACGTACTAGAAGTTTAAACAAAAGTAAGGCACACTAAAGAGTAAGAAAGTTCTGAACAAAGAAGTTTGATTAATCCTCAGACAAGTGTCTGACTTTCTGTGGTTTATCTAAATTTAAGTCTATTGGGCTGTGCCTCTTGCTTCAGGGAAGCAGGGACAGGATTGGCATTGCACACATTTATTGCTGCTTCTGCTTAATATCAACATCCAAGACAGTCATCATTCAAACCAAAATGAAGTTCCAAAAGATTTTGGTACAACTGAAAGAGCCAGAGTTTTATGGCTCTGTCCCTTACCTATTGCATTATCTATAAACTATGCCTTGTTGGAAATGAACTACTACTCAGCATGGCATAGGACCAGTGTGTTATATATCAATATATAATGTAAGAATGTGTCATTCAATATGCTGCAAAACTTGCTATTAAGAATTAATCATTACCCTTCTTGATCAGTCTCTTCAATGCACTCCAAAATGTTGCCATTTCTGAAAATATTCCCAGTCAGGAAACTCATCTACTCTATTAAGGTGTGGGTCAGGAAAACTAATTACAGAATTTTAATACATAGTTCAGCATGCTGTAGAAAAAACTTTTGCCCCTTAACAACCTCGGAGGCTCCTTGCTGCATCAGACCAGTGGTCCATTTTGCCCAGTAATCAGACAGCAGCAACAGGAGATGCTCCTCAGGGGATGGTATGGAGGTTGGGCCACTGTCTGCAGTCCACTGCCCTTCTATTTACCCTGGAGATGTCACAAGGTACACCACTACCAACTTTTATTATCATCTATATATGAATTTGTTGTCCATCAATTTGCCTTATGCCTTTCTGATCCTGCTGGCACTCTTTCTCCACAGTCTCCTACAGGGAGGAATGCCAGAAGGTCACTATCCACTGTAGGCTGTCTCGTATTCCATTTAAACAGATCTACTAGTTTCGAAGAATTCTCTCTTCTTCTGTTGCTGTGGGATTTAGTAACTATCAGTTGTGCATTCACCCTACCCATTGCTTTATGATTTTGCAAACTTCAGTCATACTGCCGCCATCAAATCCTTACAAACATGATAGATCTCTCGCCGTTTCCCCTCTTACGTGGCCCTCTCCTTCCACGTGTCCTACAAGGTATTTGACCCATTGGGATTAGCCTAAGTGGATGTTTTAAAAAGGCAAGCAGACAGGCCTGGTGTAGAAGCTCTGGGAATGCCCTGGTATGGCCACCTCTTGTCATGTGAGTCCAAGGACAGGGCAGAAACAGGCAACACAGTGAATGAGGACAGAGTATGGTAATGTAGTGACTTTGTGTCGTGGTTTAACCTCAGTCGGCAACTGAGCACCACGCAGCCGCTCGCTCACTCCCCCCCAGTGGGATGGGGGAGAGAATCGGAAGGGTAAAAGTGAGAAAACTCGTGGGTTGAGATAAAGACAGTTTAATAGGTAAAGCAAAAGCCGCGCACGCAAGCAAAGCAAAACAAGGAATTCATCCACTACTTCCCATCGGCAGGCAGGTGTTCAGCCATCTCCAGGAAAGCAGGGCTCCATCACATGTAACGGTGACTTGGGAAGACAAACGCCATCACTCCAAACGTCCCCCCCTTCCTTCTTCTTCCCCCAG
>NW_008795129.1:22967715-23035712 GCF_000699145.1 Aptenodytes forsteri
TGGGAAGCTGAGAAGTCCTTGACTAGTGTAAGCACTACCTAGCAACAACTAAAACATCGGTGTGTTATCAACATTGTTCTCACCCTAAATCCAAAACACAGCACTGTACCAGCTACTAGGAAGGAAATTAACTCTATCCCTGCCAAAACCAGGACACTTTGTCATTATAGCAAGTCTACTCGGTCCTTTCTCCTGAAGAGGTGGGAGTAGGAGATGTGCAGATGTTCATCGCTAGCCTTCAGGAGCTTCTATGTCCTGCTTAAGTGATTTAGTAATACAGCTCTGTGAAAAAACAGGGAAAATAGTGTCCTGCATGCTCTCAGAAAGAGGCATGAGATTTCAAGCTGAAATACGGGAATGGA
Organism: Aptenodytes forsteri; assembly: GCF_000699145.1. NCBI lineage: Eukaryota > Metazoa > Chordata > Aves > Sphenisciformes > Spheniscidae > Aptenodytes > Aptenodytes forsteri. The sequence goes on from NW_008795129.1 coordinate 22,968,078, forward strand.
CATGTATCTAGGACATCTGCCAACCACCATGCCCAGAAAACAGGAAGCTACAGGCACAACTCATTTAGAGAGGATCTGAACCACGTGGAAAAGATAATGTCCTGTGGCCATTGCTAAGTAGTCAAATGTCTGCTTAGGTTCCCTGGGAGAGATGAAAATAAAAATCAATACAAGTATGATGAGACCATTAAGAAAATTTGACTTATAGGTACTTGCGTTCATTCACTGGGTGCATTTTATGTAAACGGACACTAATCTTAGGAAAACATCTCTTCACCAGGTGTCTTAGCTGATTCCATCTCATACAATAACCTCATATGAATAAATGACTTGACAAAGGCCCCTCTGTGCATCTAGTTTTATCAACCAATAATTTTTATCACTTTCCATCAATGTTTTGATTCTTTGAGGAATTCAGCCTATAATAAATGTGTTGTAGATGTTCTAACAAGAAAAGAACAGATGCAAGCTTAGTGAATATTGAGTTTTAAACTTGTCTCATAGTGATTTGTGGCTGTGTCACTGCAAATATTTTTCAATGTCATTGCCTAAGCCCTGGCTGTCACTAACCTGGTCAGCTGGGGAATAGAAGGCCTAACACTATGATCTTGGTATTAATGGGAGCTGTTGAGAGTGGCAAAGGTGATGAAGTATTGTTTAGTTATTGGTGCCATACTTTTGCTGCAGGACATTATTATAAAATGCTGTGGTTTTTTGTTAGATTTCAATCACCTATCCAATAACATATTTAGAAACTTACCACAGAGTCCTAAAAAAAAAGTCTTTGAGGGTTTTTGTTTGTTTTTTTTATTGGGTTTCGTTGATTTGAAACTGTGACTAGAACTATGCAAACCTAACACCTTAAACAAAAAAAGATTTAAGACTGACTCTGATGTACAGTTTATTCTTTTGCAGTTTAGCTGTAGTTATATTTATGCAAATGTTTTAGGTTCAATGTTTAACTCAAACTGAAAAAAAAATATCCCTGTGATCTGGGATGGATTGGCAGCTACTAAAGTGAATATAGTTCTGCTCATATTCTGGATATCTGGTAAGCTACCCTTCCTCTTGGTGTGCATGTATATTTCATACTAATGTTAATGGAAGTTATGTGTGGGTATTCAAGAGAGAGAGCATACCCCATTTGGTAGGTAAATTTATGTGTCGCTCTTTTTCATTATTCCCTAGACCAGTACAAGGAGAAATAGAGATATAAGATTTATAAAGCTTCTACAATATCCTGTTTTGCCAAATTGTATTCTAGCAAGGACATGACAGGATTACTTACCTCACCCTTGACACCAGAAGAACACAAATTAATGACTCGCTGTCATTGTCATTAAGAGTAGCTGTGCATGTTTTTAAGTTATAATTTAAATTACCTGCAATTCAAGCTTTTATTGATGGCCAAGATTGCTTGATTTTAAACCTTTTGATGAACACATTCACTGTTACTTTAAATGAGGTACAGTACCTCTTTATAAAAAAGAATATAAAATTAGATTATGAGAGTTTATATAGCTTTTAAATATCAAGCTGTCAGGGTTTGTGCAGGTAGAAATATTATAATCGAAGAATGGTGAAGAAAGAGTTTGTATTAGAGAGAGGATTTTCAAGTAAATTCACACCAAGTAGAATATAATGGAGACAGGCTTTTTGCCAGTGCTTTGGCTCTGCTGACCTCCATTTCCAGCAGAGATTAGCTTGATAAAGCCGACACAACCTCAATAAAACACTAACAATGGAAAGAAGTAAATAGAAATCATATTAAGCAGCAGCAATATTGCATGAATTGAAACAAAAATTTAGGTATAATAGCCTTGGTGGGTTTTAATATTGTTCCCAATCGCATCACAATATGAATCATATCATAGTGATTCTAAATAACATTTATCATCTTTAAATCTTCTCTCCTAGTAGACGACTCACATTATTTGAGAGGTTTTTTTTTTTTTTTGAAGAGTTCATACATAATTAAATGTGCTGGAAGCAAAGGGTAAAATACCTTAAGAAACAGCAACTTTGTGTTATATGTTCAATTAAATGCAACAATTCCATATATATCGTTATTTTGCTACCTTCCAGAAGTTAAATGAATAGAATAATAGAATGGTATTGCAGAACAAAACTCAAATAAATCTAAGTGGGAAATTTTATTCAGTTTTCAATTAATTAAATGTGCTGGAAGCAAAGGGTACAAAATACCTTAAGAAACAGCAACTTTGTGTTATATGTTCAATTAAATGCAACAATTCCATATTTATCGTTATTTTGCTACCTTCCAGAAGTTAAATGAATAGAATAATAGAATGGTATTGCAGAACAAAACTCAAATAAATCTAAGTGGGAAATTTTATTCAGTTTTCAATTACTGTGACATTGCTGGATTCTGGATACAATCTGTAGGGCATGACAAAACGGAAGGAAGATTGGTCAAAAATGCATTTATAGGGGATTAGAGGCTAAATATAACAGAAATATGGTTCAATTCATTTTGACAGAAAATTATCTGTCCAAGGGACTATATCTTCATTTACAAGGAAAAAGTTTAATCCATCACGTGGATGGACTTGTCTCTTCACCATGGGACTCTGGGGTTCAAGTTGTAGGGGTCCACTTTTCAGTGCATCAGGACAGACTTTAAATAGCCTTGGAAGACTCCTGACTCAAAGGGAAGAGGTATGAGATAATGTCAAACCCACAAATTTTCACAATCCCGGCTCCAAAATATGGATCATCAAACTGTTTCTCAGTACTTGACTCGCCCCGAAAACTCATGCTTTCTCCAGGCACCCAACTGCCCAGGACTAAACACCCAGCATCACTAAAAGCCTGGTGTTGCCTTTAAGCTCAGTGGAGGGGAAGACCCCCCCACTGAATTTATATGTGATATGGGAGTCTGCTGGCATGATCTGAGCACACCTTGTGCAAGAAGTTTTGTACAAACATTGGAAACAACAAATGATTTTAATGGCGATGACAGAGACATACTTCAATTCACGTCAAAAGCCATCTCATTGCTGAGAAGACACCAATCTGTATCTCCTTGAATAATAGAGAGATCTTTATCCACTGACAGAGCTATTCAGGAGGACCCAACTGCAAATGTTAACGTTGAGCGCAATGTCTTGGAAGTGGAGCAGGAGTTCAAGTTGTTTTAGCAAGAGGACATGTCTGAAACAGGACCTTGCAGACAGGACATTTGATAACTATCCCTTTCCTCTCATGCCTTGTGAGAAGCAGCTAGCTCAGGTACCTAACTTCAGGACAGAGCTCATGGATGGAGACTTTGAATAGGGAAAGGAACTTAAATCTGTAGGATGGATAAGGAATGAGCCTTTGCATGTCCTACTTGCTGGTCAATATAGCTTCCTGTTCTGCAGGTGTTTTTTATAGATCCTAGTCAGATAAACATTTTCATGTTGCACAGAAAGCTTGCTTGGATGCCTCACGCACAGCTGTAGGCATTCCTCTTGATGGCAGGGTATCAGAAGGTTTTTGCAGATGGGCTCCTTAACAGTTCTGTTTGAATACTTTGGACATCAATAGTGACCTGGTGATAGCTGACATGAGCTGAAAAATGAGAAACGTAGGATATTTATCCATTTAACATCATGAAGTCTGATACTGACTCTACCTAACCTAGATCAAATAGACAGTGCAGTCTGTCATCTGCAATCAATTTATCATCTTTCACAGCCTAGCTCTAGTTGGTTAAATATCCAAGTTAGCTAACTAAAAGGTTATTTCAGAGGTCCTAAATAGGGGCCTATCTTTAGGCATACAATTTTAATAAGTGAGCTCCATTGTCTCTTTGTTCCAGAATGTGGCAAAATTACAAGTTATATAGAGTTATACAAGTCATATATAGGAAAAATAGAGCAGCATTTCTGTATTGCATGATAGTGATTTTACAATACAAATTGTAGGCATACGTGACAAGTCAGGAGTGGTCAGTTGGCATTCAGTAAGAAAAAATATATTGGCCAACTACAGCACATATTTTATGGTAGGGCATACACATCATGATTTTATACTATAAGATGCTTAAAGATAGATTCATCTATCTGGAACAGAGGTTAATAAAGATAAAATGCAACAAGTCAATGAAGTGAACAGTTAGATGAAATGAATGAAGCTAAGTAAGATTTAGTAATTAGCAATGAGAATAAGCTAAATTTCACTCAGATGGCTAATTATCAAAAAGTGAATTTGCTATTTTATATATAAAATGGAGGTCTATATAAAATACATTTTATATTATATACATAAAAATGAGTATCATATGTTTTATTCATGACTGTTAGCTGGATACTATTCAAGCTGGTTCTCTCTGACATCATGGCAAAAATGAAATGTGAATACAGAAAAGCACGGGCAGACGAAAATGACCACGTATGGATGAGAGGAAGCGGTCTACAGAAGAAGATGCAGAAAAAAGACCAAATGAAAGAGCAGAAAGAAACAGATGGCAAAAGCCAGTAACGGACAAGACGCAGAAGTCTTTCAGGAGATCAAGGAGGGGGACAGTGGCGAGAAAACAAAGTCTTTGCTGTCAGAGTCTTCAGAGAAAAGGGAAGGACATTTCTATGAACATTATTATGACTGAGTTTTCCTTTGGCCCACACAACATGTAAAGGAGTAGCTGTTACCTATGTGAGTACACAAGACATTTTTCTGGGACCGTGAGATGTTCGGTAGCCAGAAGTAGTCTGCTCTTCAAAGAGATATCACCTGCCAATAGGTTTCTGTCTAGAAAATAAATGCAATTGCTCATTCACAATCCTGTACAGTCTAAACAGCCTTGAATAACTGGTAAAAAAAGATGAAATCCTACTGGTTTGGGTGGAGAAAAGGAATACTGGGATGATCAAGGAAATAGCCTGTTCTTGAGGGTGGGCTAGTTAGTCAGCTCAGCAGCAAATATAGTCTGTCACTAAGGTGAGATCTTTTGCATGATAAGCCCCATGGATGCCTGTTGGCCTCCTGAATGATAGCAAAGTAGTGATGACAAGGGTCCTGCTAGAGTTGTGTTGGCATGGGGAACCCAGGCCAGGATCCAAAGAACTGCAGTGGGAAGATACCACAACCCCATCTGGAGGTTTTTTGGACGTCCCAAGGACAAGAAACCAAGATTTTTACATTTTGAAAAGGAATCTGCTGGATTTGTCAGGGCCAAGATGCAAATATAAGGAGAGGGAGGTCACAGTAGATGTGGGCTCAGGGAACATGCACACGCAGACATACCCATTTACATCCATAAGCCCTCTGATTTAATGCTGCATCCTTTTTAATGGAAACCATATACCACCAGGTCAGGGAGAGTGGCAGGCTGGTGCCCTGTCTTCTGCCCCTATCAAGGAAAAAAAAGGAGAAAAATATCTGCACTTAGGAAGAATTTATTTCTCCTACAAGAACAATTAACATTCTGTCTATTCTTTGCCAAAACTAAGTAATTCTTATTTTCATCAAATTCTTGTGTTATTGATATCTTTGGGCTCTTAGGAAAAAATAAAAGGCTTTTTTGACCCTGTGACTTTAAATCTTTATGTTATTTGTACCCAAAGTACCATGGTACGCTCATTTTGAGGTTCATGACACGGTAGTGGCAAAAATTAAATCAACTACTAACTTTCTACATTTTGTATCTGATTTGGACACCTAAGCTGACCATTTCTGGTATATGCATTAGTTCATTAATACATGAAAATATGCTATCAAACAGACAATCAAATTTCATGTAAAATAAGCTCCAGCATTAAAACTGTTCCTAGTATTTTATGTGTAACTCTGTGGGTAGATATATTTCTTGCTACTAGAGCAAAACTGATTTGTGTGATGGTTCCCCATCATGAAATCACTTGGAAGGTTGTGAGATAAAATGTCGCTTAGGATAATGTAATTGGCCTTAAGGTACAGGAGTTGAATTATTTTCAGTGATTTATAATCTGGAAATTAAAGACTCACTCATTTTCTAATTTAATTCCATCTTCAATGGAAAAATGTTCACTCTGAACTAAATTGGCGAGTAATGTTGCTAATTCAAATGCAGATGCAATTTCGATTCTGGTAGCAGTTTGCTGTGATTGACGAGTCCCCAATGGATCATAATGATTCTTATCTCCCAATCTCACAAATTCTCTAGCAGTTGTGATAATAACTTCAGCTAAGGAGAAAAAGGAAAAAATAAATTCTCTGCTGCACTGTCAGTTCAAGCTTTGCTTTTTTCTGACATGGAATGGGGTTTATTTCAAATCTATTGCATGTTGGAGACAAATATGAAGCCTCATTACTAAATTCTGTGTCATCGTAAAACTGCAGTTTAATTGTTTACTGATACTCTTCTAACTTGCTTTTAAGTCTTGCTAAGAAGTATTTGAGATTCCTTATTTTTAATTAGCTTAAGTTACATTTAAGGCAATTCATTTTTAGATGCAAAATATCGGGGACATGTCCAGCAATTAGCTACCATGAGCCATATTTTACACTTTTTAATTGTTACCCCATTTAAAAATATATTAATATATCTGTTATTTTCTCAATTATTACATTAAATCTTGATACAAATTATGGTGTTGAACCTGAGATGAAGATGTATGTATTCTCGCCTTCCTAGATCAGCAGCCATAGTTGTAAACATGGAATTTCCTCTGTCAGGGACAGGCTAGCATCGGACTGGTTGTGGATTTATTTATATTTCCACACGGAATTTACACTGATGGGACGGTGAGTCAGATGAAACAGCTGTGCTCCCCCAAGCTGAGGACTTGCAAAGTGAATGATAGAAAGACTATGGAAAAAGTAACTTTTAAGGGAATAATATAGCCAATTTCAGGGCATGATGGGTAATATGAGGAAGGCAGATTACCTCATCTCATGCAGCTCAACATTTCTGGGGATGTATTATTTCAAAATCTTGATTTAATGGTCTTAATAATCTAACTCCTATAAAACTGTGTGTTTGTGTCTCTCTATCTCAGAAGAAAAATTTCTTCAGATGGGGAAAATCCTGCTCTCCTCTCTCTTTCACCCACTTCACATGGGTTTGCATTACTGCAGCCATTGGAGGGACAGGGTGAAGATAGTCTAATTATGAATGCAGCAATTAGATTCTCACCAGATGTGACACATTCTTACAATGGAAAATGTGCAGCTACAAGAAAATCCCTCCTTGGGAAAGTGTCTGAAGCTCAAAGACTTATCTGTTACAAACTTTCCCCTCTCATCCTTGAAGCCAGATTATCCTGAAACCTACTGATATGGAAAGTAAAGGAAGGGATAGTGGAAACTCTCATGAAAAGTTCCCAGCAGTGATTGTGCACACGTGTGGGTGAGGATGGAGGTGCAGGTGAGAGGTCCCCCCCCATCAGGTACCGCTGTCAGCAGCACCTGAGCTTCTGGGTGACCTAGGGAAAGCTTCCAAACCAGCCCAGGAGCAACCTCTGTTTCTTCCTTGCAGCACCTTGCATGGGATCAGAGACATCCCAGCATGGATGTGATCTAAGGGTGATAGCTCTGCTCAGGGCTACCACTCCCTTGAAGTCTGTCCTACACAGATCTTCCATGAAGCTCTGCTTGCTGAGACGAAGACCCCTATGCCCCTAAGCACTTGAAAGATCTTGGAGGAATAGCCTAACAGAGGGAGGCTGTGCCCAGCTACACGTGCCAATATGACCTACTTACTAATTGCTTCTTTATCCCATGCAAATAAAGGTTAAACAAATAAAAACAACTAAAATATTATTTAAATGCAGTCTTTCTACTGAAGGACTAGCAAGAGGCTGAGGATATGTGAGTAGGACCAAATAATTAATTTCACTGAAAAGGACCACAAATCTTGATTTATTGCTCATGAGACTTGGTAGAAGGAAGACTGCCACATTCCTTTGGTTTTTGTTTGCAATGGTCAGGCTGAGTGCTAGTGTAAAGTGATGGGACTCTACCAGCATTGCACCCTCGGGGCTGCGTTGTTTGTGTCACTAAAGTATTGACAGTGTTCAAGATCAGTGGAAGTAGAATATTGCTCAAAGATCAAAGAGTGCCCCTTTGAACACACTTTATTGCCTTTTTCATCTTATCAGTACTTACCATTATTAACCTGAGGATTTCTGTCTGAGTGGGCTGTAGAGGCAGGAGATATCAGGGGAAGCAGTGGCAGTAGGAGAACAGGTAAGGTGTGGAAGAGATAAGATGATGTACTGTTACCTTTAACACATACACATTACAGGTGCTCATACAAATATCCTGATGAAAGTCACTGGAAAGTCCTCTTTGCGTCCGTTTGAGAAAAACAGCAAACGGTGCTGAGCCAGGGATCTGCACAACCAGTGGTACTGACTGCGACCTGAAAGCGTATAAAAGAAACAGCACAGTCTGATGTTATCTGTCCACTTGCCTTTGCCTTGCACTACGAGGAGGGACTATGCAATGGAAAATAGGTCTGGATCACTGCAAAGAGCTTTTAATGTATAATGGAAAAATATTGCCTCCTCAGCTTAAGGGAAAATAAAAAAAGTACCTGTCAGAAGATTTAAACACCCAGTGCAGCTGGTTTGGATATAATTGTATGCCAGATGTCTTTTTTTCATCAATGGTTGTAAGTTTTCTGCAATAAGATAAATATGTATGTTCTTTCTGCATTTTATGGAAATCTTTCTGCTTTTTTTTTTTTCCGGAAAAAAATATAAGTCTTTAAGTGGCACTTGGAATTATTCCCCTTGATCTATGAACTTGGCAGTACAGGTAAAACTGTTGTTCTTGTCCAATATAAGGATTTTCTTCACTGCACTCTGTGAAAATTTCTGAAACTTTTTTTTTTTTAAATTGGTTTCTTAATGAATGTAAATATCCAGTAAAGAAAATTTTTATTCTTGTCATATTCAGACAGCTGTAAAACTGGGACTTGTTCAATGGGATCAAGTGTAGATAAAACAGCATAAACCACACAGGAGCTCAGACTCAGTTTCTTAACTGGCTATTGATGCTGTGTGGCTACCTCTTTACATAATTTAGTGTTAGGGACAGTTTCATTAGTATCTGGTGCCTGGAGTATTTTCTCCCCAGCTCCTGCCAAGATTGCCTCATGGCCTTTCACCAGAGTAGACAAAATCCAGGACTGTGGTGGCCTCCAAGCAGCTCAACAGACAACGCCATCCCCAAGAACTCAGGGGATGGAGAGCGGATGATCTTTAAAACACCAGAATCACGTGGCCACTCATGCGAACGCTGGCTGTGATGCCCTCTCCCACTCCACGGTGTGTCTCTCCCTTCTCCTTATTGATCATGCAGACTTTTATGGGGAGGGTCTGCTGGATGGGACCAAGATGAAGCCATTCCCTATGACAGGAGACCACCAGGGCATGGATGTATCTGTTACAGATTGGCTAACTTTTTCCTTCTCAACCTCCTTCCTTGCCACTTCACCCTCTGAAAGTGACGCTTGCTCTTGAGTAGCCCCTTCCAAGATTGTCCTCTGCTGCTGGAAGGACACCTAGACTCAGGTGTCAGGGGGATACAGGAGCCAGTGGTGCCAAGTCAAAGCCACCTGCGAGTCCCTGAACTCGTAACTCTAGGATCTGGGTGTAAATGAAAGCTATGGGATATCCCCATCAGCATACTCGTTTGGGTCAAACAAGATGTGAATCTGATTTAAATTATGAAACAAAGAATCCAAGAAATTTATATTTGAGACCAAGCACCATTGTATCTCGCAGCCATAGTGCCAGTGAGATAGGGCACGCAGAACCTCATTGGCATGCAGGAGAGGAGATTTTTTGGTAAGCCTCGTGGGTGCAGAAGTGGGGAGTTACACTGAGCATTTGCACTCAGTAATTCCAACAGCTGAGTGCCTTTAAAATATACTGCTGTGCTCATAATGTCGTGCCAGTGTTTCACATTAACCTTTAGACTATTTGAATTTAACTCTGTAAGTAAGCTAGATAGCTTTCTAAAATGGTAGATAATATAACAAAAAAGGTACAGACATGAATGAAGATATGTGAGCAAAGCAGTTATTAAAATTAGAATGATTTATGCTATAATATTCTGAGGTATCCTACATGTGGAAGTCTAAGTGGCTGTTCTCTTTAATTTGCACATGTAATGCTAATTGTGGGGCATTCAGTAGGTAAACTAACCCAAGCTACAAAAATAAACCCAGGGCAACAGGAAAGAAAAGACTGCTTCTTTGATACGCTAGACTGTATTGGAAAATGCCATTGGCTCCAAGGTCCAAATTTGTTAATAAAATCAAAGAGTTAAGCTTTTTTGTTCTAGACTCACAAGCAAAACATGAATATAAAAATGTTTAGCAATGAACTTATTTGTGGCAGCATGTCAGAAACCACAAACCTTCTGAAGGGATCAAAAAACTACACTAAAAATAGCTGTCTAGAAATCTAAATAGGTTTCACACTTCTGAATTAATTGTACCCTATACATGTGTTTATGCTTCTCTATGTCCTTTGAAAAGTTGAAGATGTACTGCTTAGTAAGTAGTTAACTGGGAACATCATTACATCATAACATATTCCACTTTACCCACATATTTTTAAACCAATTTGGTCATTGCAATAGAAGCAGAACTTAAACTTATGGGGGCATATCCTCTTGATTCATGAACATAACTCCCATTAATGCTAATAGAAGTTATGCGCTTGCATTGAGAGGAGAATATATCACAAAGAGCTCATGATCATCTTAGACTAACACAGTAGCATGCTGAAATTTCTCTCATACAAAATATGTACTCGCTTTCCTCCTAATTCCCTGATGCATATCACTGCCAACCCAGAAACACACGCACACGTACCAGAAATGATGTGTGGAAACAGCAACTGGCAGAAGTTATACTGATGAGAAGCAGAAGCCGCAGAGACATTTTGAGGTGGACCTCACCAGTGAGGAGCTGCTTATTTACACAAGAGATAATAAAAAGAGAAATTGTCACCTGACAGAAAAGACAAAATAGAGAAAATGAAGCATAAAAGTTTTCTAGTTTACTTATTAGTACAATATGTAATTGGATGGAAGTAGCAGGTTTCAAAAATTTGTCTTACTATAATGACTATAATTTTTTAGAGATCGAAAATGAATCTGACTAGAAAATACCATTAAACTACCAACTTGCTTAAAATTTAAAGGGTAATTCACATATAATGCTTTTATTTAATAGCCCAATTTACAAAACGTCTAAAATTAATGCAGATCTTTTCAGGACAAAATCAGCTGTAACTGCACCAACTAATTTTTGCTCATTTGAACTGAATTATTAATAAGAGAGAAATATACCATATGTTCCCAAAAGAGCTGGATACATTTATTTCAAATAAAATTGCTGTGTCTCGTGGAATATAAGAGGTTTAAATGCTTTTGTCTTACTATAATGACTATAATTTTTTAGAGATCGAAAATGAATCTGACTAGAAAATACCATTAAACTACCAACTTGCTTAAAATTTAAAGGGTAATTCACATATAATGCTTTTATTTAATAGCCCAATTTACAAAACGTCTAAAATTAATGCAGATCTTTTCAGGACAAAATCAGCTGTAACTGCACCAACTAATTTTTGCTCATTTGAACTGAATTATTAATAAGAGAGAAATATACCATATGTTCCCAAAAGAGCTGGATACATTTATTTCAAATATAAAATTGCTGTTTCGTGGAATATAAGAGGTTTAAATGCTTTCAGAGAAATGGGTTACTTATATACTGATATAATAGAGTATAAATCAGACTGCATAATTAGGGACACAGCTGTTTCCTAACCTAAAGCTGGCAGCTTTTGTTGGTTAAGTTCCTTTATCACCTGCATGGCTTTAATCAGCAATAATTTGTTCTTCTTGTGGAGTAATACAAGTTAATCAATAATTTTGCTGTTTGTACTATACTGGAAAAGGACTTTTATGGCAGGTTTAGCTTATACCGAGCATACATTCTCCTGACTTGTTCAGTTGATTTATGTAATTTTATTGTGTTCCTGATACTAATTAAAAATGAAAGTGAAGGGTATTTTGGCAACACAGCCTCTGCCTACACCTTGTACAGAGATACATTGTTTTAACTTTTTAACGCACCTTCTTAGGTTTGTACTATATACCATCTGGGCATAAAAACAAAATCCTGACTCTATAAGCTAAAACTTCATGAAAACTTCTCCCCTTAGAGCACACTTGGAGATTTCCATTCTGTCTACACCCCAAAAAAGGGATAATGAGTATTCCTCTTTTGTTTAGTTTAGATTTTAAAAAGTTTCTTGACAAGATATCAAAACAAGAAGACTCTGTACACATTCAATCTGCAATTGGAATTTACTCTTAACCAACACATCTGATGGCAAAACCTTGCTCTACAGCCCTGGCCTTACTATTAGAAGGCCTACTGAGCAGCAAGGGATAAATAATCATTTCAGCCCCCAAAATGCATGTTGACTTACTGACCCCCTTGCATGCACAGGCCTCCGCACGCATGGGGCTGGGAGGGTGATGGTACATTTTCCCCTGTGGACACTACTGATCTTTCAGAACTGTCCCTCTGCAAATCCAGGTGCAATTTTTGAAACCCTGGACTTACACTAGGCTCTGAATCATTAAGGGGTGTAAAATTTTACCTTAGGTCAACGGGACTTCATGCTGCCCGCAAAAGGACAATCCTGTTCTCTCCCAGTCCTCAGTCGCTTCCACCACGTCAGGTCTAAACCCATGGGATAGATGACTTGGTCACAACCAGTGGAAAATGTTGATTGACTGATAACTGTAGATATCCCAATTAGGTATCCTGGATCTCTAGAAAGAAGAATCCCCAGGTGTATTAGCAAACTTTTATAAGTGAGTATTTTTTGCATCTGTAGTTTTGATGAATTTTGTCCTCTAATATGAATCTAAATGAACAAAACAGTTTGATCTGATCAATACATTATTTTCAAATGAGTTGTCTGGAGGTGTATACTTTTTAAAAGCCACATTTGTGATATGAAAACAAGGGAGACTCACAAAAGTCCTTTGACATCTAGATGAGCTACATGCACAGAAGAGAGGGACACAGCTCATGTGCATGAAAGAAGCAAAGTTTCATTTGTAAAAGTTGTAATAGTCATACAGAGCTGTTCATACCTCAATTTTTTCCTCCTCTTAAGAATGTTATAAAACCTAACTCAAATCCGAGCAAGGTTAATTCAGAAGTTCCTCTTGGCATTAGTATCTTGGGATCAGGGTGGAGACTACAGAAGGTCTACTTTGAGTTGAGATTTATATAATATATAAAATATGTGTATAATATATTCATACAAATACTAATCTCTAAAAATATGTAGACACATATATATGTATATTCTTAGGTGTTTAAACATTAGAGTGTATTCATTTTAAAAGTCTTGATGGACAAGCTGTAGAATGTGACATTTCTAAATGAAATTCTTAAATTGTAATTGGCCACATGAATGCCACCGGCTGGTCTCAGCTACTTGAATATTAGAAAAAAGCAGTATACAATACAAATTTAAACAAATTATGTCTGAATATTTTTATATACTTGCAAGATGATCTCTAACTAATGTAAGCCTATGAAAATTCACCTCTGCAAAAGGGGTTTACTTTTCCAAGGTCTGTAGTAGCACTGTGGGGGCTCCAGTAACACTAGCTATGAGTAAGAGGATGTTCTCTAATTGCAAACGTAACTGTATTTTTATTTGGGGGCAGGGGAAGGAGATGGAATGGGCTGTGAGTCATTTCTGACACTAGGTTTTTATTTTAAATAGTTATATTTTAAGTGCATCTGCTACTTCCAGTCTTTCTCCTTGGCTTCCACAGGCATAGACACAGATAATCACGTTTCTTGCTTTTAGAGCCAGAATATTCTTTTAAAACCCCAAAGAGGCAATATGCAACTTAAATTAGAAAATTAGCTTCACTCACAAATTATGCATTAAAGAGACTTTGTATCTCACTACGCGTCTTGCTCAGAGGGAACTTCCATGTTCGCAGATTCCAGCTGTGCAAGCTATAAAAATTTTATGCTGTAACTTTTACAGACTGAGAAGGAGTTTCTCCACAGTTAGACTGGTTCAAAGGAGCTTGCCATGAAAGGGCAAGGTCTAGCACCTTCTAATTAGCTCTTTGTCCCTGGTGACAAGCATAGTGCCACCGAGGGGGAAAATCTGAAACTTCTGATCAACTAATTGAAAAATTTACAAATTCTTCTCCTTCCAGTGATGTTAACATTATTATGTTAAATACATAAATCCCAACAGCCATATAAGTGAAGAAAACAAGAGTTTTGCAGTGATGTGCTTTTCTTTCCTCCTTTCACAGCTCACATCTCCACCATCTGAAGGTTTCCCTAGCTTGTTTACACCCAGTGCCTATGGTTTACGACAAATACCTGCCCCCCTGGTTTGATGCCAATATAGTGACCATCAAAACATTACGCCCAAATCCATTTTCCAAATACATGTGCTCCAGAACACAGGTATGCCCATGCAAACATGAGCCATCCATTGCATGGTCCATGTACATCAGCAGATGCTCCAGAGGCATTAGTCTGCAATCAAACATCTATCTGAATTCCTCTAAAAAACCCCTACCCTGGGGTAGGGTTGAGGTTTTGATCAACAGACCTAGTCCTTGGCTCTCCCCATGGCTGAAATACATCAATTTCAGATAATTTACCTGTTAAGCTGTACTTCCTTCTTCCTGAATGCTGGCTTGTTCCTACAGTCTCATTTCAAAGGATTTATTCAGATTTCTGAGTGGGCTTTGTTAGGCCCAAGCCCACCTTAATAGCCTCATGTGATGCTCATATATTTCACCATTAAGAGAGAAAAAAAATAAAGCTTCTTTGTAAGTTTGGATCTCCAGAGATACTTCCCTCTACTGATGACCAAGGACTCAGAGAAGAGAAGATCTCCAGAAGTGACTAATTTTATTTGTAATTAATTTTCTTTTTTTTTCCCCCTCTCTCTTCCAAGTAACACCATTAAAGGTAATGAAAAAATTGTTTGGGAACATTTAGCTTATAATGTTTCTCTTATTGCTACTTAATATATGTTATAGGTTTAAAACAATATGTGTAACTAAAGAAGTAATGATTAAAGAACTGGTGCTTTCTGTGCACAAATAATGTGACTTTTCTCCTTTGTATTTAATATCAACTGCAAATATATGCGTAGCTGTGGAGGTATGGCCTCCTAATTCTTAATTTTGAAATGTTGAAAAAAATTGATAAGGGCTTGTAAACAAGATATATTTGGCCATTCTTCCAGTGTACTTTGATCTATGTAATAAAGGTCAGCGCTCAGTGCTTCACTCTACATTCTCCCAAATATCTAATTGCCTAATTATTGCATTATTTCACAGCCAATCAACTGAAAGGGTTTGTATGGGAGTATGGCAGAATAAGAGGGCTGTCAGTCTTTGGTTATGGTCCTATAGTTCTAATTCAAGAATTAAATATCTGTCTTTTCTAAAAGTCATTACATGATTTATTGGAAAATTGGTAGAAACAGCCCTGGGGGGGTTGTGCTCAAAATCTGGTTTAGAAGAGTGGCTGCTAGCTATGACTTTTGATTTTCTTGTCTCAAAATGAATAGCACTGCCTGTTTCTATGCAAATTAAATGTTTGAATGTATTTTTTTAAGATAGATTATATTTGTTAATTTAATTGTATTTCTTATGCAATGGGGTGATTTGTGTTTTGATCTTTCTTTCTTGAGGAAGCAAAATTCTCCCCTTTTGCTACTGATTCACCAGAAGTGCAGGACTGCTTTTTCTGTTGTTTGATAGCTCTAAAATGTCTGCAGAAATTGTAGGTCAAGAATTACAGCATTAGTAAATCATGCCTCATGAATGAGAAGTCATCTGTGATTTCTCTAGGGTTTTTTTGGTCTGTCTTTAAAATGAGCATAATATTCAGAAGAAAATAAAGGCTTCTTTAACATATTTTGGCATAAATATGAACCATGCCAATATATGCATATTTATGACATTCAAGCTCTGTTGGCATCTAGAATTTAGGCTATATCAAATAGAGAGAGGCCTCTATAAATAACCTCAAGAAAAAATAATATTTTAGTGAGAGTTATTCCCAGTAATTATTTTTAAAAATGTATTTAAATTTATCTTCTGGATATAAAAATGATGATTACTTCCCATCATGAACCCAGAGGTGCCTCCTCCCTCTCTCCCCCTGCTCACTGAAATGTTGCTAGTGAAGTTTCTTGCTTTATGCAGCTTTCAACTATTTTTTTCCTCCCACAAGACCTGAGCATGCTAGTCACTTTTTTGTAGGGTAGTCACTCACCCCTTTTCCTGTGCTTTAGGACTAAAACAGGAGTAGGTGGCTCATAACACCTGTGAGCAGTGGAGCTAGGGATACCCAGGGGCTGGTAATGCTGGGGGACACCATGGGGCGGAGGCAATGAAAGGATGGTTAGCCAGTTCTCTGGGGGCTCAGTAGCCCCCGGCTCCTTTGGTGTTGGCCAGCAACTTTATCTTCATCACCCGAATTACTTCTATACACTTCTTTGCTGACCCACCCACCTCCGTTTCTGAAATAACTGATCCACTTTTGTAATGCTACTGAATAATAAAAGCAATTCCCTTTTGCTGCCATTCGCAGAAGAGCTGCAAGAGATAGACAAGGACAGGCTTCTTTGTGGCTTCGTTCACCTCCTTCTTTATAGGAGGCTCCTCCTATTTCATGCTTCCCAAGCTGAAGGCTCAGAAAAATCAATAACTGTTCCTGCCTTTTTTCCTCTCTTTTCTGCCAAAGTGTCTGTCAAAACAATAATGATTGTGGCTAGAGAAAAAAGTCACAAAAATGCATGTTTAAAAGCAAACAAGGGGTTAACTTCCCTATAGTTTATAAGAATTTTTTGCATGTATTGTCAGCAGCTGGACTCACATAATAGCCCTAAAGCTGCAAAGGGCAAATAACAAGCACATCAGATGCAGCTGGACGGATACAACAGATTGAACATCTCCAAAGAACTCCCATTAGCGTCCATTGGGTCAATAATCCACAAACTAAGAAGGATTTACATGATAGACCATAACAGCTGTTTTGGAGCCATTACATTTTATCAAGGCAAAATCTAGTTTTAAAACTATGGTAATATACGTATTTATGTGAGAGGTCTTGCCGCCTGTGAAGCTGCCATTCTAGGTTACAGCATAACAAATATATGACATCAAAATTAGCAACAGGATCATAATAGGTAATTTACCTCATCCCTCAAAATATCTCTCTGAGAGCCACTCTATTTCTTTGAACGAAACTGAAAACTTAGAAAAAAGCAGTCTGTGTACACCATGTAGCTATGAATAAGATGCACCTTTATTGAGAAAAAAAAGACAAACATATTTTCTACATTACTTTGGCATATTGCATTCAATAGTGATCTAGGAAAACTTGGAATAATATTGTGACCTATTTTCAGGTGTAGCCAAACTGGATTGAATCTGTAGCAGGAGGATGGAGAGGAGATGCTACTCTACCCTCTCCTTCCATCATTCTTTGCCCAGGGTACCCAGAAATTAATTTCAGCTTGGTTAAATTTAGAGCAGCCTCAAAATTCCTCTAATTTATGCCAGTGAGCAAGACTTTCTGTGTATCAGTTTCATTCTTTTCTTTGACAGAAATGCTCACTACACTTTTGCAGAGAGAAGCCTGCATCAATAGAAGCAACCGGGGAAAAAATGAGGGGGAACTCCCAGTTTTTATTGACCTTTTCTTTCATGCCAGGACAGCGGTATTAAATGGACATAGAAAATACCAGGCTCTAACTCCTTTTCACCAAAGGTTTGTACAGTAAAAAAGTGCTGCAAACATAAGACATAACAAGAATACTGTTGCAGTTACATGGTAAATCTGCAAAAGACCTAAACATTAAAAATTAACCTCAAGACTTTATTATTCCTTTGTAACTCAGCAGTGCAATGGTCCTTGTGTAGGGGAGATCTCCGCAGTGCTCATATGTGCTCTTATGCCTAGGCAGAATGCCATGAATTAAGCATGGAGTGTAAACCTTGCCTTTGAATTTCCTGGCTTTTGTTAGTTTGTGTCATAAACTCAATATTATTCAAATCTAGGGTTTTGTATTTAATATTATTAAACGCCTTCTCATCAATGCCAAGTCTGTAATTGGTCACAGTGAATAGGTGATTAGACAGATAAAGTGCAATTGTGATTGCAAAAACTATCACCAGGTTTGCAGAGGACAATAATTATGTAGCTTATAATGTTTGAAAATATTGCCTAAATCTCTTTCCCACATGTTGTTTGTGATGGAAAACAATTAGACAAAGGATTCTTTTTCTAAGCTGCCTGTGATTCAGATTTGTCTGATGAATGGTCTTTATACTGAACCCAAAGCATTTGTTCCAAGTAAATTATACGTCATTGCAAATGCAAAAGGTCTGCTTCACAATGTTTATTGGGATAAATTAAATCTTCCAAAGATGGTAAACAGAAGGCCTCAATAATTATTCACTTCTGTATAGCTTAAACTGAAAAGGATGTTGCAGTTAGAAGGATGGAGATGAGGCAAACAACACTCCCTGCATTGTGTTAACAACATAAGAGGTACAATAGGGAAATTTAATTTGATACTGATCTACATGAGGCATAACACAGCAACACAGTTTCAAATGCTACTTTTCTAATGGCAGCTTTTGAATTGCAAATTTCCACCAAAACCACCTGATTCATTACTTGAATGTGTTCCCAATCAAGTCAACGAGTTTTCTTTCGTTGGCTTCAATAGGGCAAGGAGCAGGCTCTACTTCCTTGTAATTTCAGGAGGTACATATAAAACCCAATGGATGCGAGCCTGCAAGGTGACTAGCACACAGGCAGCCTATCTAGTGCTCAACAAAAGAGATGCTTCTGGACTTTGCTGCAGCAAGCCAAATTTCTCCTCGCAATGAAAGGTCAAGTCCTAGAATAGTCTGCAGCCCTTTCGTAAGCGCTTGCCTTGTGCTCAGAAAGGATACTTTTAAAAGTTGGCAGTGATTTGAAAATGTTTTGTTGCTTCTGTGTGCCATCCAAAACCCACTAAAAGAAATGGCAATCTTTCATTTAATGTTATCAGGCTCCCAATGGAAAATTGCTCTAAAGATGGCAGAGCCATTCAAAGCAGAAAAGTCTTTGGCAGATGCCTCTTTAGCTGCATCTCCGGTGTACACAAAGCTGTACATCACGTACAAGCATGGCACATAAGCGCAGCGAAAATCTCTAGTGCTTTCTCACTTCATGTGAGAACGCTGTGATTCAGCCACTTCATGTGTGAAACGGTACGGTGGGTCATCTTTGAAATTATATTCTCCTTGAGCCTAAAATGAATATATGGGAACTTTAAAGGATGTCAGTTAATTAGTTTATGATCTAGTTTAATATAAAATTGGATCTTAAATAATTTCAGTACATGTTGTCAGATCTTTTCAGTCACTCCATTAGCTTATTCTTGTAACCATTATGATTTTTTAACTTTCCAGATGGTTAAAACTCACTGGAATCTTGTGCACAAATGATTAAAAAATGCCCTATGGACTATTAAAATGCCCTACAGAGAAAAAAATTAGCTGTTACTCAACTACACTGTTGTCTTTATTAAACTATTTCTAAAATTTTTAAAATATTTATTGCTTTCGCTTTTAACCCTAGTTCTGCATTTCAGGTGTTTGTACTGCTTGACTCATTGCAACATGCCTGGAAAGATTGTCACTATCTATTTACTGCTTATTAGTATTCACAGTCACAAGTACACTTTTAACTCACATTCATGTATACGCTCCCAGACAAAAGCTGTATTAATAGGACTGCATATCTGATCTCGAACATATTTGTATTTAAGCATATATAAATGTTCAAAAATATATAAATGTTTGCAGGACTGCAGTTACTTGAAGGTGCCATCCAATTTCCTCTTTGCTTGACACTCCCCGTACACCCCAAATCTCGTGCCACCTGAAAGGGCTAGTAGGACGTCAGAAGTAGAATTTGTATCCCTGTTGTTCAACAGGGGCAGGACAAAGAGGATGTATAGCAGAGCAGGTTTGAGGAAGGTATAGAGATCTATGGTCACGTACAAACATCTGCAGGGACAGGCCCAGACAAGTGGACTTGTATGCTTCGTTACTTAGGGTAATGTCAGTAAAATGCAGATAAGCACATATTACATATTCACCTCCAAGGATGGCACAGATAATATATACAAGATACTCTCTTTTAGTGTTTGCAGTAGTTTGTAAATGAAAAAATGTCTTCGTGAACTCAAGGTTTTTCTCTGCTTAGCAGATGGCCAAAGGAAGCAATTATACCGACTTCTTTGCAAAACAAGTCACTAAAATCCTTTATATGTGAAGAAGCTTTTATTAATGACCTTTTTGAATTTTACTAGTGAGCCCAGCAATAATACATGGGTATTGTTAGAAATGTAAATGTAAAGAGATAAGGAAATTTTCAGGCAAATTTAATTTCAAAGAAAGCTGCTCGTTTCTAATGACCCTGTTTGCATGGATATCTGATGGTAAGGCTAGGGGAGGGTCACAGTAGATAAAACCTAACAGGATCATTGAATGAAAAACAAATATTTATTTTCTCTTTGTCTCTTTGGGACTCATTTGCATTAAAACTACAGCATTTCCAGAGACCGTTAGTGAAAAAAACCCCCTCATTTATGCATTTAATATTAGGAAAGCTCTTTGAGATTAAGGTTGTATAAAACCTGATTCCACTCTACATACTCATCTTTCCACAAAGAATACCAAGCTGAGATGAACGGTACAGATACTCGGTTTGTTGTATACCTCACATTTGCATTTTATTGCACCTATGTATTTTTATAACTGTATTATAGATCTCATTGTCACACTCGGTTTCTTTGCTGCATTCCAGCTCCTATTCTACAAAGCTATTTGTCACTTATTTTAACCTTGAGCATGCAAAACTCCTCACAGGCTTAAAATTAAGTGAGGGCTTACGTGAAGTGCCATTTCAGGCATTCAGTCAATCTTGCCCGACTACCTGAAGCTCTTTTGCGTAATATCCGGTACCCTCCTTGCTCTTTGGCTCTGGCAAAACCTTTTATTGTCATTCCTAATGTCATGAGATTCCTTTTAGAAATGAAAAACCTGGGGGCAGATACATTTTACTGAATAAATTATTATTGTGTGCTCAACTGGGAAACTCGCAGTCATGTTTTAACCTTTTGTGAGGGCAGGGTGGGCAATAACTCCCCCAAGCACATTTTGCACCAGGGCTGCTCCCAGCAGAGATAAGATGGGGTCCCACCTGCACAGCACGGGCAGCGCCCATTACGATTGTTGTGTCCAACAACACAACTTTCCTTAGGTGGTAGAATGCAAATACCCAAGGGGTTGTTGAAAAACGAGATGATTATTCCAGGATACTTTGCATGCTATTTTATTTCTATCATTGCTGCATTTGGCACACAATAACACTATAGAATGTGATCAGCGCACTGATGTTCTCTCATTTTTTATTGTCTGCTCGGTGTGAATAAGCATGGTGCATAAGCCAATTGTTTTTAAAGCCTTAATCTCAAAAGCTCTACAAACATATGTTTCTTTTAAACAAGTAGCTGATTTATTTTTAAGCGAGCCAAGTTAAAAAGGAACTAGGATTCAAGTTGCACAGTAGGTGGGAGCTCTTAATGGAGTTTTATATGGAATAGCATTTCACATAAAAATAATTACATCTCTATGCTGATTAATGATTAACGTGACTCTTTAGTATTCCTTTCTGAATGCCAGCTTCAGTCTTCAGATAGATTACCTTTGAAGTCAGTAGGAGAAGTCATGTGTATGTCAAAATACAGAAGTTATCTTTGTCATTAACCTTGAGAAGCATCATTGATTACTGGCAGTAAGTAAGATCTAGCGCTTTTAGAGAAACAACTGCTTCAAAAACAATTTTCAAGGCATATTTGACGAGTTAGATGAAGCTACAAAAATATGGCATTGATATGATTTGGTACAGCTAGCTCAGAATAGCTTTGTAATGCAGTTCAACCAGCTTTACTTGTATGCTAAAGAAGGTAAAAATCACCACATTGCCTTGCTTTCCAGTCAAAATTAATCTGCCCGTGATGCAGAAATTAGTAGAAGTAGAGAGCCATGTGAGTGCAATGCTGACACTCTAACAAGATCATTTTAATCAACAAAGTGATCACTACTGTGCTGCACTATTCACTTAAGCTCCTCAGGTGTATTTGAAAATGTGACCGTATCCTTTTAACTCGACAGGGAAAAATATATACATTTTCCAGTCAAAATTAATCTGCCCGTGATGCAGAAATTAGTAGAAGTAGAGAGCCATGTGAGTGCAATGCTGACACTCTAACAAGATCATTTTAATCAACAAAGTGATCACTACTGTGCTGCACTATTCACTTAAGCTCCTCAGGTGTATTTGAAAATGTGACCGTATCCTTTTAACTCGACAGGGAAAAATATATACACGTGTGTTTTCTGTGGGTGTGGGAGACGTCAAAACATACTTCCAAAGAGATTCCTATCCCACTTTTCGGTTTGAAAGGGCTTTGCAAGCCTTGATAACTTTAGCTGCCTATATCAACAGCAGTTCTTACAACTATTGATGTTGCTTCTCCAGTAGATAAAACACCAGTAATTCGCATCTTTTTGAATGAGTGTTTGGAAAGTACATAACTGGCTTCTGCGTGGGATTCTGCATTTGGAGCCTCTGCACCATTAAGGACTTGCATGTTTAAACTTTAACCGGTGGAACTGCCTTTCTTTCAATTTTCTCAATATGTATTATACACGATAATGCATTTTTAACAAAGGGAACTGTGGTGTCACTCAATTAAAGGCTGTCCAAGATTAAATAAGTATCTGGCCTACTTTAGATTACCATCATCAGAGACATCAGAAACAAAGAAGTTAGAAATAAAAGAAACCTCTTTGGACACCTTGTCTATCTGTTTCCCAAGCGGATGATAACATTTTGCAGGGCATGGTCTGTCCTAGCAAGTTTCAGTAGACTCAAATATTAGGGACCTGCAATTTTCTTTGTAAGCCAAGTTCATTTCAGATCACCACAGAGGTTTTGCTGATGCTCTTTTTGCATACTATATGCATTAAGAAACTAGAGGGATATTGAGAATATGGCCCTAAATCTGCCTTGGTTGGTGTTTTTAAAAGGATGTGTCAACTTAGTGTCTTGGGAGAGAAAAAGCCCACAGCAGATCAGTAAAAAAAAAACCCAAAACCAAAGGTGTCTTGTGCCATTGAAATCCTGTGTAAAAAATAATGAAATAAAGGATGTTGTGCTGAAATAAAAGCTGAATGTAAAATTGTTCTACTCTGGTGCTTGGCTAGCAGCAAACTGCAGAAATTTAAGGCCTAAGTCTATGGTCCTGACTCAGGCAGAACCCCAAATATATGAAGGTTTTGCTTAAGCAAAGGTTGTGGAGTTTACCAGTTTGCAGTCAACTTGCATGAGACTGACTATAGTCATATGCATCCAGCTATGCCTATTTTATTAAGATGTGACCCTTCTCCTGCTGCAAGCTCATCCCTTATACCATGATTTGCAGCAATTAATTGGTCTCCTCTAAGCTGACTAGCAAATCCATATACTACTGTAATTACCTGAATGTAAAATATTTAGGAAATATCTATCATGCTCTTGGAAGTCTCAGGTCATTGAAAGAAAGCCAATGAAATTGCAAACACGCTGAAGGGATTGGATATCAGCTACCTTTCCTCCCCCCTCTCCATTCTCTTGGCTCTTAGCATTTGTCTCTAGGGCATGACCAAATAGTGGGCATGTGTCATAAAGACATTTATCATGTAATTACAGCTTTAAGATCAGTTTCTGTTGATGTGAGATGATTACTGTGTATTTCACGCCTTTCAAGTTCCCAGCTGAGATTCAGAGATTTAAGGACATGGGATATATATTTTTTAAATTTATGAGATAGCCATTAGTTTAATTAATTGGACCATAAGAGTTCAGTCAGTGACTAAATAAGAATCCTGTGAAACAGAGAGAACCAGATGTTTTATGAAGTTTCGATATTTTTGACATGTATAACTTGGAAAAGCAAAGGCCTTTGTTTCCTCTTCAAGGAACAGAACATTTCTGTGGAGGAAGAAAAATGACACATCAAAGTAATTCATTGTGAAACCTGATATTAGAATAAGAATACTGTTAAAATGAGACTATTTTAAGCCTGACTTAAAATGTATTGTTCTTGTGTGTTAGCAAAAGCTCAGTGCCAATTCTATATGGCTTACTTCAATACTTGCATTTTAAAATCTGGGCTCAGACATTGTAACTGTGATTCCTTGAATTAATTTCAAGATTTTAAGTTGTGTTTTTATTTGATTTTGTGTTTTCAAATTGAGATCTGATTTAAATTATTGTGAGAAGAACCCTGTCACCAAGGTGATCATGCAGCTAGATTTCCAATGTTTTCCATAGTCACAGAATTTATATGAGCTTTAATGAAAACAGATTTCCATTGAACTCCTATTTCTTCTGATATCGGGGTCAGCTTTTTTGACCATCCTCATAGCTGTTTAAATTAGTATATGATATTTTTAAAGGTTTCATTAAAGCAGTTTAAGATTTTAGTGAAATAGATTTAAGCTTTTTTTCCATTATCTCATAACATGAGATGCAGTGGGCAATCTGGTACAGCAGCTGTGTCCAAATTACAGCTGGACAAAACATTTTATGCTTGGCCACTTTTAAGAAAATCAGTTTATCATGATTTCATCTTAAAGAATTCAGCCTGGCTCCTGCCCAGCGATAGCCCCAAATTTCAAAATTTAGCACAAACAACTAGAAGCATAAATTTTAGGTTAAGGATACAGCAAGATGGAATTGCATATCACGGCACAAAACCCAGCAGCAAAAGCACGCCTCATGCGGAAGCCTTGATTTGCTGTTCTTGCAGGCTGCCTGGTTCCCTGGCACTGGCAGGCTTGCATGGGTGCAGTCAGACTGGCGTGAAGCTGGGGTAATGGATCATGAATTAAGTCCAAAGGCTTCTTCCTGAGATGGCGTTGGCTGGTAGACCTCCTTAGTGTCAATAGACTCATGTGAGGGCCACTAAGATACTTGCCTGTAGAACCTCCAGCCTTATGGTCACAGCCACATATGTCATCTGCTTTCAAATAAAGAGCCACATCCAGTTGTGACATACTGATCCAGCAAGACATTTCTACGTTTTTTTTTTCCTTTGGGGAATGTACTTGCCTAGTGGAAATTACTGTGGAAACATTAAAGCGAAGGAAGTTATCAAAACTTAAATCAGCAGCTCTATCTGTCTCTTCTGTTGAAGGAAAGCTAAAAATGCAAATCCAACAGTGGCTGAGGATTGTAAAAGGTTGAGCAAGCAGACAGGTGTGATTTACACTGGGAGGAAAACAAAGGCAGAAGTGTCATGACAGTAAAGAAATTATATCTGGTTTTATCTGAGGGCACAACCCTGGCCCTGCCTGTCCCAAGATCACTACACATTGCCAGTCAAGCTGTTCTCATGCTTAATTTACAGCTCGCAAGGTTCATGTGCTGTCTAATGAAAAATCTCAATGGGAACTTGAAGGAGAAGGTAGAACAATTAACAAATTATTCACATTTCTGCAGAAGAAGGGAGAGCTCCTTTGGCCCAGAGAACTGACCTAATGATCACCTGCACCAGGGATTGTCATCAGGGGTTTTATGATCATCTCGCTTCTTTTGGATTGTAACATTATGCTTAATGCAACACCAGTCTTTTGCATAATTCAATGTCACGTTTGCAGTGCAGCAGTTACAGTGGTTTGAGCAGCTCCCGTGGAAGTAAGTAGCCCAACCTTGATGCCGAGTGTTGCTTGGCGTGTGCAGTCACTTTGGTTACACCTTATGTGTGGGAAAAGCAATAGGAATTGCCTCAAGATTGCTCATATCTGTACTCAGAAACTGATTTTGCCCCATAACTTGAGGTTTTGGTAGTTGAAATGACTATTTGTGATGCAAGGTAGCCCTTCATTCATGTCTGTCTTCAGTTGCTTAGGAGCACAAGTTAGCCCTCTCCTCCTCGGCTGGGCTCCTCACCCTGTCTGGTGGCATTCCTTCCCTTCCTGAGGTCCTTTCTCTCTCTGTGACTGGCACAACCAAATCAATAAATTTATTTTCACTGCTTTCAATCAGAGCTGCTTTCTCTCCATGAGTTACCACCTGTCTCATCCCCATTCAAGAGGTAGAACAGCTTTGCTTGGCACCATGTCTAAAAGGCTAAGTTTTTCTTGATAACACCAGCAGTTTCTCACAATCCATGTTCATAAGTTTCCATGGAAAGGATTACATTTTCTCCCCTCAAACTTTCATAAGTGTCAAAATATCATCCTTTTTTCCTGAACTCAAATGTCTTACACGTCTTCCAAGTTCTTTGGAGCAACCTGTTTGGCGGAAAGATGTTATTATATCTGTATCTATATCTATAGTCCCATGTAATTGAATTTCCCTCTTCCTCTACATGTCTGTTAATCATGTCTACTTCTTTTTAAATAATAAAGTAAAATATAAGAAAAAATAAATTGTAAATTTGGTTCGACAGAGGCCTAACAGAAAATAGGATTTTACTGTGCTAATAAATATTATTGCTTGCCCTTTCCTTTGATGCACGCTTGCCTTTGAGGTAAACTTATCTTCATGCATCTTTATACTTTAAAATGGTAATAAAAGATCCTGAAGTCTCTGTGACTTAGGAGTATGTCTAACTAAGAACAATTTTCTTGCAAACCAATTTCCATGCTCTTTTAGAAACTGATATAGAAACATTGTATATAGTTAATATTTAATACCAATATAGTCATGAAAAATTCAGCCGCTAATAAATGGGATTTATTTATTTTCTACCATTTAAATTGCCCCTACTGTCATCTTAAAACTGTTGATGGATAGACTATCTAAGTGGAAACAAATATTCATTTGTTAAGGGCTGGTTTGTATTTATATAAGATATTTGGCTTCAGAAGCGTCCCTTAGCTTATACTGTAGCAGGAGCATCATGGATACATCAGTCCCTAGCTCCTGCTTGTTTTGCAGGGGAGAGAAATCAATACAGTAAGGTAGGAGTCATCAGTACAGTAGAGGTAGCTATTGTGACTACCACTTGCAAAGGCAAATTCATATCAGTAAACCCTTCAGTGATGCATGCCAGTTTTTGGCCTTTACTAGTCCTTTCTTAATTCCTGGCACAGCACGGAATGGATTTGAGCACGTAACTCGTGCTTGCTTTCTTCCTCCTGTGCCTGAATAATAGATGCATATTTTTATTTTGTAGTTCTTATTAAAAGAGAGGAAAAAACACTCAGGCTGTATCCCCATGTTCTCTGGATTGCCCAGACTATGGTCCTTCAAGGGCAATTACACTGCCCACTTAGAAGAGAGGTGTTATCATTTCTACATGTTTTCCATAGCATCAAAACCCACACTTGCCCTTTGAAATCTTTCATTTGCTTCTGTGTGTAATACCCAGGCAGGTACCATGCTGGCATTTCTTCACTTCATCCCTCTAGATTTTAAAAGAAAATCTCTGTGTAATGGTCATACCCTCATTTCTTTTTTTTTTTTTTCTTTTATATAAATAACAGAGAGAGAGAGAGGCATCAAAAGCAATTTTTCATTTCCACATACCCATGTGGTAAACCCAGATGTCAGGCTTTTTGTGGTGATGTGATTCATATCACTTCAGTATGGGATGTTAGCTCTGCATTTAGTCTTGCCTAGACTGTAACGAAGGACACCGATTACTCTGGTGATTTGAGCTAAAAGCTGCAGGAGAGGCATTAGAATACAGGAAACGTATAGGGGAATGCAATTTCAAAGTGGGTGAAAAATGTGTGAGTGGATGAACATTCAGTTAGGTAATTACAGCTTAGGTTAAGTCCTGAATTTTCTTCAGCCTTACTCTAGGGAGAGCCTAATGGCCATACCTGAGTTTTTAATGGCAACATTTGGGCAAAAAGTATGGCTATTACGTGAGCAAATGTAGCACTTTATCCTGGAGGAATGGATATCACCTTCAGTGTCAAAGTAAAGAAGAATCAATTCAGCTATGTGAGTTATGAAACTTTTCGGTGGGAAATCCTAGAATGGTCTCACCACGTGGGGAGGGGAAGAGAAGATGGTGTCCGAGTGTGGCATGTGCTCAGCACAAAATACACAGTCAGAGATAGTCGTATCTATCGATTCCAGCCACCTCGGTGAAGTTACTCCAGGTTCACAACAGCACAAAAAGAGAATCTATAATTTATGCAAAACCAGGTAATTCAGATCAAAAGAGATACAAAGGCAAATTAAATGAGTGTAATTTTCATCACCAGATGAAAGGTATGTTTCACAACAAGCCAGATCTTTAGAGCAATAATAGGAATTTTAATATTCACAGCACTGGGTGTCTCTCTGGGTGAAGTGAATACTCCACTTTGTGAAGAAAACAACTTCAGTTTATCTATGACAATTAACAGATTCAGATAGCTTTTGTCAAATGGGATGGCAGGGACAGAGTCATTAAATGGCTGGAGTAAGAACAACATCATTTTTTATCCCAAGGCACTCCTGGAGAATGTGAATGGGCTGCCTCTAGTCTCCCCTGTAGAGGGAAAATTTATATTCTAGTTTTTGAACCAACATCTTCCACCTTTCATAGACATGTTCTAGTGAATCTGTACTGCAGACAATGTCTTCACTGACCATAGCATTGGAGCTGTTCCTTTCTGCATGACATTATTTAGACGTGCACTGAACCACACAGCCAGTGAGATGCTTGCTGGTCTGTTGGGAAGGAGTCTCCAATGAAACTGGGGACTGGGGTTCAAATTCAATTAGGCAGAGGGACAAGCTGCATCTTGGTCTCCCAGATTTTAAATACTTGTCCAAAAGAGAATATTATGCCCTACATCTTCAGTGAAAAAGTCTAGTTTTACTTTTTCCTTAAAAAATAAAGAAGCCTATCATAAAGCTATACCAAACCCGTGTATAACTGGTTAAGTAAACTGTTTCACTTTGCATAAAACCAGAATATTTCTTGGTTTATTCTTATTTTTAGTTAGAAAAAGATGCGAGTAGAATGGAGAGAATGGTGCTTGCTCTGGCTCTTCTCAATTCTAGTTCTGCAAATCAACTCATACACACCTGCTATCTGCACTGCCTTAATTGCTTGCAAAGCTGTTTATGGCCAGTTTGGATCCCAAATGGACCCCAAATTGCTGCATGCTTGAGGCTAACAAGAGGAACAAAGCAAAGAGTAATGGACAGCCCTTCTGCCCTCCCATCTGATGTACAGGATGAAACCTGAGCTTGTTCCCTTCCAGGTTCCAACTGGGACAGAAGTGGGACAGGAGCAGCAGGAACCTCACCTTGACATGGCTTTTGCATGGCTTTTACATGGCCAGAGGCAGGAACTTCAAGATGTGATGCAGGACAAGCCACTCTCATGAGATATGCTGCCCCATGTGAAGTCCTAAAAGGTTAGATCATCCAGATGAGATCATCCAGATGTGCCTACCAGAAATGATCTCTGTTTTTTAACTTTTTTTTTTAGCAGGGAGATCTGCTGTAGTGACATATATTCACAAGCATCGCATCAACAGACTTCCAGAGGTATTTCTCTTGTTATTTACTGCGTACCTTGTATTTCTATTACTAGGCAATTCGATCCCTCAAACAATCACAATCTGAATGTCCTTAAAGTGAACTGATGTACTGTGCTTAATAGCCTGGTGACTTCTTGGATTAGACTGATAGAGCCGGTGATGAATAGGCTAAGTATAGTTAACAGCCATTCTTAAACAACTTTGAGTGTCATTAATTTTGTTATAGGACAGATTAATCTGAAATGTCAGGACTTGCTGTACTAGACCTAAAATTGTATTTTCAAACCAATTTTAACAGATTGTATTTCACTCTTGACACAAAATTCATTTACTTGCCTTAGATTGCAGCTTTTATTGTAATTGTATCAAATTAAATCAGGGCATTAGATCCATAGAAAACTAAGTTGACGTTATAGGAAGATAGTTGCACTAAATTTCTTTCTATTTTCCTTTTTAATACATTTTTCTTCTTAAAACAAGCTCAAATGCATGGACACTGCTATAGGTTAAGAAGATATTTTAACTGCCCTATGTCTAGGTATGTAAATCATGTAAATCATATGTAAATCATACTTAGACATAGGACAATACCTATTCTGTTGGTTGTCTTTTTTATATCAACAGAATACCTGCTTTTCTTTTATAAATTTGATATTTGTTTTGATTAGAGTCACAAATTATGTACTAAAGCCAGTTTATTTAAACCAGTTTCAAATGTCCAATTAGAGAGCAGCCTGAATGGCTAACAATGACAAAAATTAGCGGAAGTGAATTCAGATCCCATAAAGGCAGCAAACAGAAAGGTTAGCTCTCCTGAAACCTTTGAAATGCAGCTTAAGGATGAGTTACAGGGCCTTTGAAAAGGAATAATTTCCCATCACCCCCCAGGTAATACATTGCAGATAATAAATAGCTAAACCAATAATCTGTTCATAGGCAAACTGTATAGCAAAATGTGTTTGGACAGAAACATTTCTTGAATAATTTTGAATGATGAATAAATTTGTAAAAGTACCAGTCAGTTCACAGATAATTCATGAACTGAAATAAGGGCAAAATTTGTCGAATAAATTATTCACCACAAATAGTTCCTAAGCTCTCCAAAGTACTATCACACTTCATTTATCTCTTGCCTTAGGGGTAGATAAAAATACTCAGAAAAAATTATAACTAACCTGAATTTTTCCCTAAAAAATTCAAACTGGAACATCTCCTTCCGCTGTATTTTTAAAGGTAAGAAGCTTGTTCAACTGCAGCTTTTATTGGCCCTCCACATAAACCTGATTTTATGTCAGAGGCTTCTGACTTTTATCTCAAAATCAGAGATAATGCAATCAAGAAAGAGCAGATCTAATTCCAGGTCCCCAGGGGTTGCAGCAGTACCTGCCAGAAGACTTGGTTTATTACAAGACTTCCAGAAGAAAATGAAAAATTATGGAATTTTTTTGGTGACTAAGCCAATGAACAGTAGGTGTTTCTGCAACTTTTCTGTGCCAAATTGGTGAGTGTCCTATGGATTTTCAAGATTCTTATCGAGAAAGGAAGCTAGAAAAGACAGCAGAAATCAATAACAAAAGCAGAAAAAATGCCTCTGAAGGAGTCCAGTAGAAATGGCTTTTATACTCTGTGTTGATCCAAATCAATGACATTTTTGTCTGCTATAAAATAAGAAAGAGAAAAAATACCTAAGAAAATTCTTTTCTGGACAAGAAGGAATAGAGGATCTTTCCAGATATAGGCAGATGTTGGAAAATTGAGGCATCTGGTAGGCCTATGTTGGTGTATCAAAAACTTACAGAAATATGAAATATTTGGGATTCTGTCCTGACTATTCCAGATGAATCTTGGCAGTATGACATGGTTTATTGTTCAGCAATATTTCATATAAGAAGGCTGGTGCAGGAAGAACTAGTTTGAGCTTGTGTTCTGACTTTACACCAGCCAACCTTAACTCCCCACATCAAAGCAGGGAAAAGAGACAGTGAAATTCAGACAGTGAACAAAATGACTTTTAGCAGTGCTTTCAGGACAGGTTTCAAATCCAAGGAACCTACATCAAAAAAAGAAAACAAAACACCATGTAATTCAGAACTTGCACATGGAATAGGTTATACTGGGTTTTCCTCTTAGACCCCCAAGAAGAGAAGATCCAGGCCAGTCTATAGAGATATAGAAAAGTTTAGTCTTGTACACTGAGGTCACATTAAATTATACCAACCCCAATCTGCAACCTTTCAAAATGCCACCACGTCAATGGTCCTTGAAAGACACCAGCAGCATTCTCCAGGAGAACAAGTCTGTAGGCATTTAACAGTGTGCCTGGCTCTCTTTGCTTCGTCAAACAAAAAATAAATTAGGCGGCTCAAACATTGTAGATCTAATCTCACTGTGAACTGAAAACATAGTAGCTCTCCTGCCACCAGAGTAAAGGGGAGCCTGCAGTGACCCCACCATGAACTGGAGGGGAAGGGAGATCTCCAGCAGGTGCAGTCTGGGAGGACTCAATGTCGCATTCAAGTTTATTCTTTGTATGGTTCTGAGAATGGCAGGATTGTGTTTTGAATCCAATACCCCAGGGCTTTCACTTGCTTTCTCACAATTACCTGTGCAAGAAGAAGGGAAAAAAAAAAAAGAGAGAATTCTTCTGTGGCATAGCAGAAATGGTCAAGGGCAGTTCAGATTAAAGACCATGATTGGCACAGGCTGTGGAGAGGCTAAGCCAACAAAATAAAAAATAGAACCATCCTGCTTAATAGAAACAAATTGCTCTCCACTTCTCACTGACACAGATAGTGGGGCCATTTGTACCCGCTGCCCTTTGTTGGGAACAACAGCAAGGAAATGTACTCGTCTTGAGCGGGATAAAATTCTTTTTGTTGTATTTGGCTATCTCAGTCCGCAGAACAAGCACGGCAGTTAAGTAGTTGAGCTTCCTTGTACATTTGTTTGATTAAAGGTCTGTAACACTGGCTCAGGTAGAAACAGCTCAGCTGCATGAAACCGCAATGAATGAAGGGCTTGTTAGAGAGCAGCCAGCGAGACACGGCAGAACTGGCTTCTGAATTAGCTCTGAATAGGAGCTTGTTGTTTTGCTTGTTCACTTTAGTATGGAAGGACAAAACTGTACATTTTAAATTACATGCGATGAGATCTGGGCTAGTTTGCATGTGTTTATTGGGAAAACTGCTAAAAACGAAGGTGAGCTCTTTTGCAAGTCAACTCATGAAAACAAATATCCTTCAGATGTCCCTGAGTGCTCCAGTTAACATTGGCATTTCTAAAGGTCGGTGTGGAGTGTGTTAGAGCATATTTATGGACTGACCAAATAGGAGGTTTTAATTTTGATCATAAATGGGCTGGAGAAAATCCAACCAACAGCCTGGCTGATAAAAGAAAAAAATCCAGCATTTATTTGTGTTATTTACTAATCTTATAGGGACATGACTACGTGTGGCAGGTCTCTCACAGTATAATCTTGATTCCAACTTTAGGAATGCCAGTCTCCTGGGGTCAGCGACAGCTGCTCCAACTACCTCTGCCTCCATCAGCTCCCATCAGGTAAAGCATGTGCTCAGTTATAAGCACATGAGCAGTTCATCTATTTTGTTGAACTGATGCTGTAGTGAGTATGTAAATGGGTGTATGTACATATACATGATGTATGTACATATATCCATCATTTTACTGATGCTATCTAAATGTTGCCTGGCTTCTTCACTCGGTTTCTCTGTGTAAATGGACTAGGATAGATAAACTCTGACATTTGTGCATGTGGAGCTGTATACCGACAGGACATCAAGCTTACTGCTGATAAAAAACTGCACAAACGCACAAAAACTATCTCGAAAAAGGTATTAAAATGCCTCTGCTCCTAAAAGCTGGTATCATGGTAACCAGTGCCATAATCACAACAGTTTTGATTTGTTAATTTTAAGGGACTCCAATTATAACTTGTACTTTTTAATAAACATTAGATGACCCCCTGGGAAATGGTTTTAAAATGTTTGTGCTATGAAAGAAATGCAAACTTTAATTGTAAAGACCACAGGTGTTTAAGTATGAGTGTGTAACTAACTGTTCCCTGCTTATTTTGTTATCCATTAGCATCAGTATGTATTTGTTAGGTCATGATCATGTTTTCATGATCTTCAGATAGTGTAAAATGGTCATAGACCCATTGAGCTCACCACTGCTAAAGATTTGCCCTGCAAACTCTTAATCTGTGGAGAAAGACATTTTAAATGTGAATCATGAGCATGGAGATCACACCCTGCCCAAGTAAGTGAATTACAGTGTTTAGCAGCTAAGAGTTATCCTTTTTTTATGACCAGAATTTCAGGCAATGGGACTCTTTCTGTGTTTATGGCTGAGTATGTTTGTAACAGTTTGGGTTCTGAAAGGATAATAAGTTCCTCAACTGAGCCATAAATGCCCACAGTTAAAATCTGCTTTGCAGAAGAGTCTTTCTGTGAGTTACCTACAAGTTGAGAATATTTCTGATATTCAGAACAAAATAAAATTTGGCACTGTTTCACATTTAAACAATTAATCCGTATTTGACACTCAATCTACCAATGGATGGACCCAAAAAGAGAAATATTTATGCATTATAGAAAATGATAAAAGATTTTTTTGAATATGTCTCAAAATAAGTATTTTTAGAATTTTTCACATTTTTGCTTTACTGAAAGGAAATAATTTTTGATTATAAAAGAAATAACGGAGAACAGACTGACAGAAAATATCTCTGGGATTGCACCAGGCAAGCCCAGCGCTATTTTCATCTTAACTGGTGACTAATCAAAACCGATGGAAGCCGACGATTCTCTTTCAATTGATCCTGTTAGACTCCGGCTGGTCACACATAACTTCACCTGCAACCCAACCATCACCAATGGGTCTTCCTGAGCAGCAAAATGCATCTTAGATCTGACTTAACATTTTCAAGCTGAGGTTTTCTTTGAGAGGTACTGGGTAAATGTGCTCTCACTCTTCTAATTCTGTTTTTTTACAGTTGAAAACTGAAAGTGGGAAACCCTAGACATGACAGTGACCAGGGAATGCTGTCACAGTCTTGCCCCAAAGCAAGTGGGAAAAAATGATGAAGAAAGCCAGTGGCTTCAGCCAGAGATAGAGACAGTGAATTGTCCTAAAATGGGATGATCCAGTGGCTAGGAAGTTGCTGAAACAAGTGAGTAAGTAAGTAAGAAATTGTCAGTCAAATATCCAGTCTCACAATTAATGGGAAAAACAACTCCTGATAGTGTGTGGACTACAAATGTAGGTTTAAAAAGTTTTTCCTTTAAAGATATTCTGTGTGATTTTAGGAGGAAAAAATTAATGTATAAAGTACAGCTTTGAAATTTTGAAATTTAGAAAACATTAAAAATTTACTCTATAAAAGTCATATTTTTATGACAGAGTTGTATAAATCAGCTCCATGTGTGTAAAGAAAATTCAGTAAAGGATCATTCAATGTCTTTCACAATTTAAGACTAATCTAAAATAAGTTTTTTGTTAAGATATACAAGGTTTAGTTATTATTGTTGGTTTTAAAACAGAGGGAAGCTTTCATTAAACATTTTACCTGCCTTTTTTTCCTTTGACTTGTCAATAAAAAATGGAAAAATTACTATTTTTTTCAAATCTATGTTTCTATGAACTATAGGCACATAAAAAACCAGAATCTGTGTATCATCATAACTAATGGTGGACTTGGCAGTGCTAGGTTAATGGTTGGACTTGATGATATTAAAGGGCTTTTCCAACCTAAATGATTCTATGATTCTATAATATTATTTGGGTAATTCCAGAATTTTTGGTCTGCTGGAATAGGATGTGTTAGAAATCACCACCACCAAATGGGGCAGGGAACCTTTGCGTCTTTCTGGCATAATGCACATATAAAAAGCATAGGCAGCACTCCTAATTTCTGGTGTTCCTAGGAATCTGACTGCAGTTACAACATCAACTAGTGAGTTAGTGTGTCACTGCTACCTATTACTCCAAGTCACTTACAGAAAATTGGTATGCATGGTTAGAAAAAATATTTAGGCTTCTTAATGTGCTGGAAAGGCCCAGGATCATGTTAAGCAGAACAGCCTGATGCCCTGTAAGATAAATACAAGCATTTAAGAACAGAAAAATCTTGATCTGTACAGGCTGTCAGCGTTAGGAAAGTAAGAGCTTATATTCTAAGCAGAAAACATACGGCTGCAGGAGCAGGTTAAGGTGACCCATCTGTTGTGGTGGAGGTCCGTATCCAACAAGAAGACTGGAAATCCTCCCAGAGGTCGGTATTTAATGTGTATGGTAACATATATAAAATTACACTGAAGTACAATATTGAACTGAGCAGAAAGAGTTCAATTTAGAGAAAGATGCCATCTTTCACTTATTAAGAGGAAATAACTACACTGTTAAAGAAGGAAGACACATGGGAATGGGACAACATTTTCAAATGGACAGGTATTCCTACTGCGACTGGTGCTCTGATTCATATCTAGAGGTGCCGCCCTCGACATCAGCTATGTAGTAAACTGAGTGGCATCTTACATTTTGAGTGTATCCTTGTGAGACTCTCTTCTCTTCCCCTTCACCCCGTGCCTTCGCCTATGTGCAGAGTCTTGTGCTCTTTGGTCT
This sequence comes from Aptenodytes forsteri, assembly GCF_000699145.1. Classification (NCBI taxonomy): domain Eukaryota; kingdom Metazoa; phylum Chordata; class Aves; order Sphenisciformes; family Spheniscidae; genus Aptenodytes; species Aptenodytes forsteri. The sequence continues at coordinate 23,004,354 of NW_008795129.1, forward strand.
CTGCTGGAAAATATCTGCAGCATCTACTCTTTGGCAATTCTTTTTTCTCAGGAGCATTTCCTTCATTTACTGAACATCCATTTTTGCACTGTAATTCTTGCATAGCGAAGACTTTCCTTCAAATTATACCACAAATGCAAACTATAAAAATACACAGCAGGGAAAGCAGGAGATCAGTTTGGGGTGTTTAGTTGCTCCTTGCATTTGCAACGGATTGTGTCACAAGGAAAGTTTGGAAGACAATAGAGGAATGCCTAAAAAAAAGGTGGTGGCATCACAAACCCACACTGAAGAAAAAAATACTCTCTTAGACCCACACTTCAAATCAATGCACATTTCGAGCTGATTTCATGTTTACAGAAACTGATTGAAGGCCCCCTATCACCGCCACGGCTAATTTCAATCGGAAAACAATGTTTCCTTAATTAAGCAAGGCATGCAACTAATGGTGATTTGGTTTGACTCAGAAATGGATAATTTGTTATCAAATCCTTTAATAGTTCATACTGAAGTTTCTGACATTACTTGTTGCTCCTCTCAATCTTTATTATGACAAACCCTTTAAAAATGCCTAGGTAGAAAAAAGTGCCCATTAATCCTTTCAAGGAAAGACCGCCGGTACCAGATTAAGTCAAGATGGCATCTGAAACTATTCTTTTCTTTATGACACATAGTAAGTGGTCGGTAATCCACATCTTAATCTCCTTGTTGCACAGCTTGGTTTGTCGTAACCGATACTCCTGTGACTGTTGCAGACTCCTATTGTGTTACCTTCGGTGTTCAGCTCTTCTTCCTGTTTTTTCCCACTGGAATGTCTGATAAAGGCACCCTTGAAGTTGACCATAGTCTCCTGAGAAAGTGCTTTTCAGAGAAAATGTGATTTCTTTAAAGTTGTATTTATGTTACTTTTCGATTTTCCCCTGAGCAAAGTCTCCAACAATATTTCTGCTATCCACCAACACATGAATTTCACTGCTACTTAAAAAAGAAAAACTCTTTTAAATCCTCTATTCCAGTCCATAATTTTCTCTGAGCTGCAATTATACTTTATGGCAGTGCTTAAGTATCAAGAAGGAAAATAAAAAGCTGCAAGAATTGAAATTTAAATTGACCAATATATAAAAAATATAAACACCATGCATTTTAACCTAGAATGGCTGGGTTTCATACAAATGTTTTTGTTGTCTCTGTAAGTGAAGAGATGCAATATTTTGAACAGTTTTCCTGAGAAAGAGCTTGAAATTTAAAAATCCCACATTCCCAGCTGGTGAAGCAGATATTTGCTAAAATCGTTATTTTAGGGATGAAGAAACTGAGGCAAAGCGATATAATAGTTCCTGTCTGAACTTCAGCTCCTTTTGCTGTTCCTCAAGTCAGTGGCAGAACAGAAGCATTTTAACACAAAGTTGCAAGAAGCACCCAGGTCCCGATTTTTAGTATTTTATGACAGAAGGGCACTCCTCTTCCTTTTTAAAAAGATGGATGCCTGATCTGTCCTTTCTAGCAAATGCAAATTTTAATGAATTTTATTAAAGAGAGATTACGAGTAATTCTGGAAAATGCATCAGAAAAGCAATCAGAAAGCTCAAGGATAAGTAAGCTCAATTTCTGATTTCAGAGCAATTGTATTCCATTGCCTGGACCTGGAGCACAGCAGCTTTTACAGCACTGATGTTTCAAACCCAACTGCCCACAAGAGCCAGGCCAGGGGATGCTAAGCTAATTCTTAAACCACAGTTTGGGTTTTCCTGCAGAAGAGTCCACTTCCACCATGCTTTAGCCCTTGTTCAGGTCCTCCTGCTTGCGATGAGCGGCACCAGACTCGAGGCTGATCCGGCAAAGGAGCAGGGACAGAGAGAGCAGCAAATTTTTTCTAGATATGTGGGGACTGGCCATGAATTTCAATTTCCATGCTGTCCTAACCAGGCTAAGATGGTTAATTGCCACTGAAGCGTTTATTCTCGCGTCTGATTTCCCCTCCCCTTGTACAAATGAGACTTCCCTGCTTGTTTCCCAGAACAGGATAGCACAGTGGAGGAATGTTTCTCTGGCATTTTGGACAATGTAATATCACAGTGACCTTTGTAAGATTTTCTTGACTCCAGTGTACAAAATTTATGAAGATTTATATGAAAAAAGAAATTCTATTTTCATAGAAAATTTCTATGAAAGTAAAAAACCCCAATGATTTGATTAAGATGCCCAAATTCTTGAAAACTATTTTTCAAGCAGAGCAGATCTGGATGAAACAAAATATTTTACCTTAGAGTTAAACTGAAATGCATTCTTACATGTGGCTGAATAGGGTGGGGCAAGAATTTGTGTTTGAAAGTCTGCTGAACAAAGATAGAACTATTTACGTGCCTAAAATCAAGCATTTCAAGAGCCTTTCTGAATTGGGGCCCCTGAAATATAGTATTCTCTAAATCTTAAGTTGCCAGCCCATGAGAAAAAAAAAGGCATATTGAGCTCCAGATTTTGGAGCTTATAAAGGTTTTTATAAAAATTCAACATCTTGATTTGTGTTCAACTACTTTAAAGTTCACATATTTCTTATTTGAACTTTGCTAGGTGCAGTAATTTTATTCACACTCAGACTGGATTGGTTCTGCTTATTCAGATCTCATTAATTACAGGAAACTGGACTCATGCTCACGTATCCCATTCACCCATCCTGCCCTTAGGCCAGTCAATTTATCTGGCATTTAATGAGGAGTTTTAGACTTTGCAAGTTATCAGAAGTGGGTCCTGAAAGTGTTAGCTTGTGAATTCTAAATAAATGGGCTACTCTGGGACTTGTTTTAAAACAGACAGCACAGCAGCTCCTCAATATGTGTTAAATGAGTCTAAAATGCCGTGCAGTGTTATACCAAAGGTGCTTTTTTATTCATACTTTGAGAATATTGCCACTATCAGCTTTAACATCTTTCAGTTGTGTGAGAACTTCATATGTGCCAAGATATTTGTGGATTTAATTACCCAGCTTTTGGGTAATTGACTGTATCAATATTTTGTATCCCCAGCCTACCGGCTGAAGGGGGCTTCATTTAACAGCATTTCCAGCAATAACATAGTACTATTGTCAGTGCTGGTTATTTGATATCTATCAGTATTAGCACAGGTCCAGAGCTAAATGAAGGCCATAACAATCTCAAATACATATCAAAATCTCTTTGAGGTGTATATGATGTGTCTATTAAGCATATTAGCACTGTAGCATACTCTTTGATATAAAATTAATTTCAATATTAAAAAAACAGCCTTTGACTGTGATACCTGCAGCAGTTGGCTCCGTGTCTTCTCAGCGTGCATGCCTTTGGAGAACCACCTGTGGACAGATGTCTTGGATATAGAGGCAACCACATTTGGTCACCAGTTCGATAGTGAACCACACTCATTATTAACAACCGCTTATTCTCTTAATGTAGACAAGTTCCTATGTTCAGGCACTTTTCTCGAGTCTCTGGGGAAGGTGTGGGATGCTCACCATCCATCCCATGGTGTCCTCTCCCTCGTCCTACATAGAGAAGCACAAAACGTCTCCTCTTTGGGTGGGGGAGTTCTGTATCCTTCCCCTCTATCTTCTGTTAAACAGGTTTAACCTGAGGAGAGGTAGATTGAATGCCAGAGCATCGTTTAATTCTTCATCGCACCTTCCAGAGAAATGGTACCACTTTTTTCTCTAGCAAAAACATTAAAAAAAATAGTATGAATGATGCAATATTTTAAAAAAGTGTTAAGTGTGAGGCACAATACTCTGCTGTAATGCACATGACCACACACTATGGAAATGATAGTGCTTTGCCCACTTAAGTGAGCACAGAATTCAGTGCAGCTTTTCACATGATATTATAACTGAGCAGTTTAGCAGACATTAATACATTTCTCTTGTTATACAAGAATAGTTAATTATAAAGCAGACCCTCTGGACTGAAATCAAGCCTGAAGCCCTGTTGCAATGTATCCTGTACAATCCCAGGGTAAAAAACTGCTTTTCAGTACTTGTAAATATATGCATATAGATGTGTTTTATTTTTCTTCTGGAAGAACAGCTGATGGGTTTCACCTCAGCTCTGTGCTAAGAAGAAGATTGCCATCTATAGATAACTATCCCCAACTGCACATCCTTGCATCAGCAGGGGAGAAAGAAGGTCAGTGGGGAGATGGTGGTATGCTTTCCTGGAGCGGGATGTGTGAAAATGGACTGTACCTTTGTGTCAATAACTTCTAATTAAAAATAAAGACATGGTACAAAAGTGGCAGTTTAAAAGTGGGCATTATTGAAAACCTTTTTTCTGTTGTGCTAGTTATGCAAAACTACTGACAATAATTGTTGCCAGTCCAGGAACATTTCCAGTTACCCACAAGCACGCTCTTAGATTACTTTCCATTTATTTGTGTTTTCTTCTTGTGTAGACAATGTGAAATAAAACCCAACACAAAAAATCCATTGTACTTCTCAGCCGTGTCCAATTTAGAGAGCAAAAAGCCAAATGTTAAGAATGTCATTGGGCCTTAGATGATATACAGGTGTAATCCTCAGGCAGAAATAACAGTCCAAAGATATAGGTTGCTCCATGTATACAAGGAAAAGAACAAGGAAAACAATGTTGTTAAATCTACACACAAACATAACAAGGGTGAACATCTGTACACGCACATACACCCAGACAAAAATGATTATTTGCCATTTTAAAAGCACATTATGATTAAAATAAACACTATTTGTTTCTCATCAGCTTGACCATTTACTTTTATAGAGTGGAAACATTTTCTGCAAGTATTGAGTACAAGATTTTCCCAAGGACACTGAGCTATGGAAAACCTGGCTGGGAGTGGCAAGTATTGCTTGAACTATAAAGAGAAAAAAAAATAATTAAACAAAAGTACATTTCAAGTGCAATATAATTTGAATGATCTGTTACTTAAAAATCATTGACCTTTTCTTTTACCCTCTTGGAACTTTTCAGAAAAACTCTTTTTGCCTTCTGGATATACCTGGCAATTTTCAGCATAGACTATTCCAAACTAAAATTAGTATAAACCAAAGCTGGTCATTTCAATGAGATGTGAAGAAACATTGCATATAGAGACAGGATCTCATAAAGCTAGTGGTAAAAAGCTATTTGTAAAAGAGCATTCAGACAGGATAGTTTTAGTTTTAGTTTTAAAAGTGGCTGTTGCGAGAATTAAGTATTCTTTCACTTGTCTTTCATATGCAGCCATGCAGCAGCAATATGTAAAATTTGTGAACTGGTCCATCCTGAATACAAATCAAATTACTTTGGTCTTGTCAATCTACCAAATCTTTCATCTTTTCCCTGCTTGCCTTTTCTTGCTACATTTCCTTTATCTCTGCTTGCAGTTTTAAGAAGTGAATGGCAAAGAGTCATCTCCAGTTCATCTGAAGATAAAACCCATTAAGCTGTTGTATTCACATTTAATTAATGTTTTCCAACTCTCATTTCCTATTTGCCTCCTGAAAATCTTGCCTAAAGTGCTATATGCCAAATAAAATAACTCAGGTAAGGGATATCTAGTCCAAATGTTTCACAGGAGATGACTGGATAAGATAACTAAGGAGTTGATAATTTTTATTATTTGTGGACAGCCTTTCTAGCTGAGTTCATTCGCTGCAGACATACTCTTATCCCTTAGGGATGGATGGTGCAAACTGAGCCTTTCCTTTTATTTTTCAAGCGTTGCCTGATACTGAAATGATTGCACTTTTATCTTTATTAATTGAGATGGTGGCTGGTTATTGCAATAAATACGGTGCTAAAATGAAATGAAAGCGTCTATTTCTGCAGATCAACCAGCACTTCCTAATGCTTTGCAAACATTAATCCAAGCAAGACACACGACATCAGCTCTGAGGCTGGGAAAGAGGGTGATTTTCGTTTTATAAGTGGGCAAAGCAAGGCGAGACTTGTCCCACGGGTGACAGAGGTGGCCATGCACAAGATGCAGTCGATGCGGGGCTGAGGTCGTGTCTCCCAGCCCGGCACACCAGCATGCCGGAGCTCCCCACGCTCTCAGCAGTAAATGCCAGCAGCTCCCTGGAGCTCGGGCGTGCAATCCTCTTTCTGTCGACCAGACCAGAGAATAGCTGTGTAATTACTTGGCTGTGTTTGCCGTCCTGCTGCGGCTGCCACCAACGGACAAGGGAGAGCATTGAAGCAGCCGGGCAAGGTGACGTTTGGGGGGGCAGACACCGGGGATGGAGAGCTCGGAGCCGGGGAGCGGGGTAAAAAGCCGGAGCAATGCAAACAGCGGCAGACAGGGCAGCAGCCAGCGGTTGTAATCTCAGTCTGTGATCTAGGTATGACCCACATGAAAGAAAAAAAACGGGTCTGAATTTTTTGTTGTAATATTTGTCACAAACCACTTGCAGGGGTGGCTCGAGCCCAGCAATTTTGCTGGCTGTGTGTTTATAGCAGCGTCCTCATTGGAGTATCTAGAGTCAATGACAGGTGGAAACGAGCTAGAAAATGCAAACTGCTGGTGACAACAGAAAGGAGGGTATTGCAGAATGGGAAGATGATGTGTGAAAATAACGTAAGGACAAAATATATACATGCACATATACATGCGTGCACATGCACAAAGGGAACATGCTTTTAATGCTGAATATTCATTTTTTTAACTCTCATTGTCACAGTGGTCAACTATTTTCATTGTTTTATTGCTATTTGATTGAACCAATCACACAGAATTAGGACATTGCCAGGAAAGAGCCTGAAATTTTTCCACTATAAAATAACCCTTCAATCATCTCAGGTTCCTTCTCCTTAGATTTAGAAATTTTAATACTTTTGGCAGGAGCAAGTGAGAAAGATTTGAATATACCTGGTATGATTAGTAACCTGCAAGGATTTTCTTCTCCCTCAAACATTTTTCCTCAGTGATCACTGGTGTTTATATTCTTTGTAACACATATTATATTTTAATATGAATGCTTGCTACAGAGATTTTTCACAGCATTAATTTATCACTTAACCTTTGTGAAGTAGAATCACACAGTGTTACCACTTGTCCACATTTTATTCAATCTCCTTCAAACAAGAAACACTAGGTTTTTAAAACCTAGTTAAACACTGTCTAAATTATCTGAGCTTTTGTTTTATACTGCTTATATATTGTAATAAAAAAAAAACTTTTATCAAGCTGTTAGGCCAACAAAATGCTTTTCAGGGTGAGGTTTACAGCACAGGATTTTGCCTTATGGCGTAAAGATACACACTCCATGATGGTTCCTTTCTTCACCATGTAGAGGGGATCAACCCAAATTAAGCTGGGTTTTCTGGTCTTGCAGAACTGACAGCTTGATTTAATAGTCATTAGAGAAAAAAATGCCAACTTTCTCCTGACTTTTGCGATTAAATATTAATTTCTTAGTGGATTTGCCCTGTAACATTGTAGTGCAGCTTCCACAGGCTGAGCTGAACAAATTGAAATAATGTGTGTGACATCCCATTAAAACCAGTAGCTAGGACGTGATCCAACAACTGGAAATTTTGCAGATCGCTGCTGAGGTGCTGCTTAGCTCCGATACTGCTTGCCCAAGGAAGCAGCGTCTCTTTCTCGGAGGCACGGACCACGCTCTCGTTATCAAAGTCCTGCTTGGCAAAGGAATGGAGCAACTTTTAGCTGTTCGTCGGAGCTGGGTTGCACAACCCCGCACGACCCCAGATGCATCACCGCAGCACCTCAATTAGCTTATGTGCAGTTAATTAAGCATAATAGACAGGTCCTCTGTCCGAGTTATAGCAGCGTGGTGTCCACCTTGGCTGGATGGGTGCCGGCTCCTGCCCCTTTCGAGCATCACCCAGCCATTACGAGACCCGCAGGTCCATCCCTGCCATTCCTTGGGTCTCCTGCTTCCCGAGACAGCCAGGAATCATTGCTGTGTTCGCACCAGCACAGGCGTGCACCGAAATTCCTGCCTCCTGTTGAACAACAAACTCCTGTCAGGTCTTTGGAATAAACAAGGAATTATTAAGAGCTCCACGCGGTGCCGCGAGGTCATTTCAGACGAAGGGATCAGTCAGGATTTCATAAAGTATTTATTTAGCTGACAAAGGAATTCCCAACCTCCCTTTCATGTACGTTAGAGCTGATGCTAAGTTTCCGAGACAAGGCTCCGATTGTGGCTGTCACCAAACAATGACATATTTCTTTTCTTCTCTTAAATTCTCTGTATCATTCTATATAAGAGGGCAATTTGTCTGTCATGCAGCTAAAACAGGGCCCACTCACTTCCCTCATTAAACTGACAGCACAGTTATTAGCAGTAAACGAAGCCAACAGGCAATGAATTTAGCCACTGTTTTATGGTGAGCGCCAGTGAGATTTTTTCAGTAATTAATTTGATAAATATATTAATTATGAATTGAGTTGACAGTACAATCAGATTGTCAGCCTTCCAGACAGGCTCTTGTGATAAGTAGCTTTGTGATGAAGTGGTCGGATTTCAGTACCTGTCATCCTCCGGTGTCAGTCTCTTATCACTGTCCCGGCCATTCACTCTGTAATTTCCTGTGTGTTGTAATTAAATGGTGGCTTTCTGATTGGAAGTGACTCCTCAAACTTAATCTCTCATTCTCTCAGAATATATTGTTTTTTAAAAAAAAGGCCCTTTGTTTCAGTGTCTTTTAATGTTAAAAAAAGGAGCTTTTTATTTCACGTTTGGTTATTGCCCTGGTGGGTGTTTGGGAATGGTTGTGCTGCCTTTGGCCCTGGCATCAGATGAAGCGAAGCATCTGTGCCCGCCACCTTCACGGCGAGCAGTGGCACGAGGAGATGAAGCCATGGGGCAATGCCCCACCTGCGCTCCCTCTCGCACATCACCAAGCAGGGAGCAGCCCAGCACAGTCTGGAGGACTTTGGGAAGGGTCACTGCCAGTAGCTCTTGCCAGCTTTTTTTTTTTTTTTTTCCCTTTACAAAATTAATTAGGAACAGTGCCTGAGGTCATTTGGCTTGGGAGATACATGTCAAGATAAGATCTTTCAAAAACACCTCCTTAATAATTTAATATCAGGTTGGAATTTGGAAGCATGATAGGGAATTGTTTAGAATTGCAAATTTAAGCAAGGTAGGAAGAAGTTCTGCAAAGGAAAACAAGCAGCTATCAAGATGCTATGAGTTCTTCAGTTCCTCTTTAAGACTATCAGAAAAAAAACAAGCCTGAGGACAATATTTACCAAATGCAGCAGATGACTGTCTGCTTCCAGTTGCCTCATGTTGGAGGGAAAGGGTGGTCGGGGGACTGGGACTGCAGCTGGTCCCCAAGGTTTGGGTCCTATTGGGTCCTGGTGTCAAATTGTTTTTTGAGCTTGAGCAAGGCAGGATGACCCAACCCCGCAAAAACTTCAGGATGTGCGTAATTTTAAGCTGAATTTTGAGCACATGGACACAAGCATATGGACACATTTTAAATACATGGACACAAGTTGCCCCATAGAAGTCTTATTATGTATGTGCTTAATTTTAATTTTAATTTTGTGACTTTGTGTGTGTATGTGCTTTAATTTTAAGCACATATGTAATAAGACTTCTATAGGGCAACTTGTGTCCATGTGCACGTGCTGCCCAGGTGTTACATGCTTGCCCCAGCCCAGAACACTGTTTCTTATCAATACCCCATTTTTCACAGCACAGGGTAGAGCATCATGCACGGGCTCCAGCCATTTGACCAGTATCTGCACATCGGTGTAATGAAAGTGTGCTGGCCTCTGCGCCTCTGCTGGAGATGCCCGCTGCTTGCCCCAGCTCTGGCCACCAACGTGTTCCAGCCTTTGGTTTCAAGGTCTTCCCGAGCACTGCTCCTTGAATAAGTTTAAGTCCTTTGCTAATGTTAGACTAAGGGACTCTAGGCTGATTATAGTGAAAGGTAAATCAGAATCACATTCTGGCAGTCAACGTGAAGCCCAAATAAGGCCATCCAGAGCTGAAACAGGAACCTACTGCATGACTGCCAGGATTTGCATTATATCATACAGCCTGAAGCCCTGCAATGAAGCATTCAGAACAGTCTTTTTGAACGTCTCAACAGGGACAGTCTTTATGGATTATTTAAACATAAAAATATACTGCTTTCTGGAAAAGAACCATTTTAGCCTTTAGAGACTCATATTAACTATTCTACTGTAGGAAGATCTATAATTAAGCATGCTAATACTGATATGCTATTGTTTGAGATAAATTTCACCAGGCGTGAGCCCATAATGCAAATTATGTCTTAAAAAGATCGATTTAAAGACTCTATTGTATCATTTTACTGATTTGCAGATGTATCCACACTACAACCCAAAGCAAGCAACTACTGCATACTGGTGAAAAGACTACTAGTCACTTTTAAAGATGCTTTAAATTTTGCAAAGTATTTTTTTTCAGCCAAATCCCATAATCACGTGAAAAACTTATTTTAAACAAACTCATTTCTTTATAAAGCATCTATGCCTAAATTTGATAACATTAAATGAGATTATTACTCACCAAAAATCTTAGTAAATGTTAATTAAAGTGGTTTGAATTGTCTTTTAAAATCAGTATGTGTTTATAGTCTGTTACTTTAGGTAAAGCATGTATAGTCTCTGTCTATATGCAAATCTTCCGTAATGGAATCGAAATTTCTCAGTAAGCTTTGAATTTTCTTGTTACTGAATGTGTTTGGAGCTTGTGGCCAATGCTCTTGGTTTCTCTCACGTAGCATAAAGCAGTATATTCAATAAAAAATGTATGTGATGGTTCAAAAATTGTAAGAAAAAAAATAATGGCATCTGACACACTTGTAAGGGTGATTAGGTGCCTCTCTCTGCAGGCTGGATAATGTTCTGTTAACAGCTTTTTCTATGTATTAAATAATGTCTAGTTGTTACATATTCTTACTTCCTTACTTTTGGGGCTGTCACTGATAAAAGTTATTCCTGAGACAAGCTACTGAGGAATTGCACCCTGATAGCTGAATTCAGATTTTTTTCTTTATTTATGGTATGTTTTTTTCTCTTAAACATAAGCTTTAACTGCAGAGCAAGATTTGCTTTCTGGTAAATGAAAAAGTGACTTATTCCTTAGCATAAGACTAGGGTTGCCCACAAGGAAATACATCTTTATCATGTCTGAAAAATTCTAAACCAAACTGATTATGTGTCACTTGATAAAGTGCTGTAGAAGAATTATAGGTGTATTCCTGTTCCCACTAAAACCAACAGTGAACTCTGTTGTAGCAGCAGCAGCAACAGCTCCCAACACATCCTCTTTACTCCCAAGCTGCCGACTATAGCATGGCACTGCCAGCAATACAAGTTGCGAGGAGATTGTAATTATTCAGTAAGGAAAATGCTCAGTATTTCCTGAGTCAGTCTTTAATCCTAGTTTGAAGTCATTGTCGCCATTGTAAGGTCCAAGTGGAAACTGTGGTGCTTTTGTGCATCTGTCAGACGCCGCTGCTTATTACAGAATCAGGAATGATAAATATGCGGAGTGCTTTGATGTGAATATCAGCTTGAACTCCTCCAGTGCTCAGGTAGAATGCAGCTGAAGCTATTGTTTTCATCTTGTATGAAAGGTTGAACAGATGCTTGAAAATAAATAGGACCTGGTAAAATGATAAAAATCCTGGGATAAAAAGCATGGCCTCTGTTCACAGCGCTTACTGTGCACCTAGCCCAAACTTGAACTATCACTGCAGTTGATATATATCTCCAAGTATTGTACAGAACTGCCCATTCAGTAATAGCAACATGCAGCCACAAGAGTAATAAAATCCACGTTATCTGTCCAGATTAACTACTAATCTTCATCTTCAACTGGCCGAGAACAGAGAGACTTTACAGCATCAGCTCCATCATCTGCATGGATGAGGTTACAGGACTTCTCGCTGAAGAGAAGGATTACAGCAGTCAGCCCAGACCCAGACTTCAGCTCCTAGATGTGACACGGACATGTCGGGCCTGTTTGTAATTTAGGATCCAAAAGAGACTTGAGGCACCCAAAGGACAAGTGAGCTAGAAATTAGACATTTATATATTTGTCCGCATAACTCCATGCAGGGTTGTGGACAGTCACCCCAGCTAGGTCCAAGTCAGGCAGATCAAAGATCAGAGAAATATAACCACGTTAGTGTGTGATCCTCTTGGGAGAGCATCAATATGTATATATATTCTGTTTCTCAAATGTTTGATCCATCTACAAGACTGTCTACACCTTTCTTTTTTTGCTTTCCACATCTTAGTTTGTGCTTGCCGATGGGTTGTGGAGCAGCCGGCACCTCCAAGAAGTCCTTGCGATGAAGCAGGGACCATCTCCATCCTGGTTGCTGAATGAGCCACTTAAGATTGCCATTCCTTACTAATTAAAGGCATTAACAAGAAATGTCTGAAATTTTACCTCTTGGCTAGAGCAAAGTGTACAGTTTGAATGTCTTTAATGATCTTTAGAATGAGAAATGCAAGGTGTGAGGAAGAACTAATGCTGGTGCTGAAACAGTACTGTAGAAACAACCTCTCCTCCTGTTGCTTCTGTGCTTGTGTTTCTTAAAGCAGGTTGTCAGTTTCCTGAAATATATCCTTTTTTCCTGACTCCAACAATAGCTAAAATCCCTATGTGTTTACCTATAAACCTTCTCAATAAATGATTTTCCAACTTTTGAGTAACAAGTCAATGGGAGCCACAGTTCTGACCACAAGGAATGGATCAAGACAAACTCTCTAACATGTTTTGCCATCCGATTTTTACATTATAGGTCCTTAAACTGCTGTCACCTGCCTTATTTGTGGAAGGAACTGATTCTACTAACAGGGGAGTCAGTGACCGAATCACGCTTTGGAAGGCCACCAAGCCCAAAAGATCATTATCAGTTCATAGTCATCCCTTGATGATCTTTCTAGTTTAATTATTGACATGATGGGATTATATTTTCTAAGTCCAGCTCTTCCACACTCTGTTCATTTCAGTCTGTCAATAATATCACACAGCCTGAAGAAACTTTTATTTATACTGGGCAATGACGCTGGTGACCTTACTGTTTGCTTCAAACATGCATCCAGTGGTGGATGGTTTCCCATTACCCGATTCATCCCCTCTCACAGGTCTGTCCTTCTGCCCAAATCCACCGTTATCTCCTCCCCTCCTCCAGGATTCAGTTTCCAAACGAGTCCTGCAATCTGTGTGACTTTATATCGCCAACCTACTCACCCACGTCTGTTTCTCACAGAAGGCTTTTCCTGGTGAGAAGAGTGGAAGTGCAGATGGAGAGCTGTCTCTCTCCACCTTCTTGGGCTTCTGCTGGCTGCCACCAGCATGTCCAGGCAGAAATGCTGTGACCTCTTAGTGGAGGGCTTTGGAAAGAAATTACACGGCAGTGGGACCAAGGGGAGAAAAAAAAGAGAGGAGAAACATAAAATGGAAAGTTTTTCTCATTCTCTATTACTGGCCATAAGCAAATTAATATAATTGTTTTATTAAAATGAATGCACTTTAGCTTATCATTTTCTAATGAGATTTTATTTCCTGAGGAAGTTAGCTGCATGTTCTAGTCCACTATGGAAGAAATAGGAAAACAAGAGGCAAAAGGTAGGAAACTCAGGGAGAAAAAGGTAAGTCAGAACATCAGTAAAGAAAAAAAATATATATCACCCTGAGGTACTGGTCCACAAAAATGCTTTACAATAGCTGAACACAAAATCAATTCAGAAATACAGTATATCACAGTCCATAAATAACGTGTCCAATCAGAAAAGTGTGAGGGGAAAATGACAAAAGGAAAAAACATTCTCCCAAGGGGGCAGCGAGGAGGTGGGGAGGGCCTGAGGAACACGCCTGCCCTTTGGAGGAGGACAGCTTGCTAGAATAAAGCCTTTACTCGGCCAGACCCCAGGCTTGAGAGAGGGAAGGCCACCGACACCACCCATTCTTGCCTAATCTTCTATGGACAAACAATAATCTGCCCCTCACTGCACGTCCAGAGAAGGGCTAAAGAAGAACCAGTTCTACTGTACAGTATGTGCATAAATATATACAGCCATACTTGGCTCAAGACATCCCCAGGTGGAAAAAATTCAGATAGCGTCAGAGGGAGCATGATGCGTGTGTGCTCTGTGCATGCTCTTCAGCTGGTGGGGGAGCCCTGGGCCACCGGCACCTCTGCTCTGACCCAGTCCAGCCACTCTCACACAGCTGGGCATAGCTGTGGCGAAATGCTCTGTGTCAGCTTATGATTGTTCTTTTACATTCCTCCTACGTTCAAGGCAGCTGCCTTTCATTTCTGCCAGCCAGGTAAGACTCGAGGCTTGAATGAATAATCATTTTTAATGCATACTTTCATGTCACTCGTCCAAAGAAATTCTTGTCCAGGAGCCGCCTTATTTCTTTCCATCCTAGTTAATGAAACATATTAAACATATTTGATTAAATGTATGTAGTATTTCTTTAAGCTTAATCAAGGTAAAATCAACCACAGTTAAGAAAAATTATCAAGGGTCATGTTTTAAACACTGTAACAAATAAAACTCATTTCAGTTGTCGTTTACTGACACTGTTTGCTTACTGTGAGAAATAGAAAGGTTATTTTGCATGTACAGCCAGCTGGGCAGAGCAGAAAGTGTTTTTTTAAAGAAAAAAAAAGCTTTTCATGGATGTTGCTGGGTGCTTACAGCCAGCTGCAACCATCCTACGTAAAGAGTGCTGTGGTTTCAGGTTCTGCTCTACACGCTTTACAATCTGTCACATGCAACAATCTAAACAGTACACACCCTACCTTTTACATTCACCGTGAAGCTGTAAAGCCTCTCAGTAGCCAGGTGTGTACAATAAATACCCAAGTCAACACTTAGGCTTCTACATTACCAGACTGAGAGAGAGAGAGAGAGAGATATTTTTTTTTTTTTAGATAATAAGAAATTCTAAGCAATGCTATCAGTGAAAATTTGGCCTTGTGGAGATAGGTTTCAGATTTTAGTTGCTTAGAGGCAAAGGTCCTTAGTTGGGCTAAAGCTCAGTGAAGTATTGAAGTAGTTTTATTTTACAGCATTTGTGTAACTTTTAGCACGAGTGGTTCAGCCAACTGATGCTAGTGCTCATGCAACTCCAAAGTCTATACTTCATACTCTTCTGCTCATGCAAAATGCCTAGGGAGAATATGGCTACATGTTGAAAACATTGTCTATCATTCAATAAAATAGGTAAAGCCTCCCTTATGAAAATGAAATCCTGGGTTTGGTAGATCTGAGTTTTATTCCTGTTTGTAACATCCAGTCCCATTGTGACCATGGTTCATTATTTCATTTCACTAGGACTCACTTTTATCCAGTTATAAAAGTGGCAATAAAGATATTTAGTTCTTTGTAAGGCACTTGGACATCCGGGGATCAACAGCACTAGTGAAATGCAAGCCAATACTTCTATTTATCAATGGCAGACAATCATACCACTACCAAAGTACTCCCTTTTTTTTTACTACTAACCTGCTAACCAGTCAAAAGGGGATTTTTATCATATAAGCTATGTGTATAAAATGAGACGTGCAAAAGGTGATACTCCGGCAATCTCGGACACTGTGCAAGTCCTGCAACACATTGCAGCGAGTGTCTCCATTTTTCCTGATAGAAATACATGCACTCTGCCTGCAGGAAATGTGAGAACCAGCTTAGGTCAAATAAGAGTTGATTTAACTACCATCAGGAATCTAGTTAGATTAAAGACTGTAATCGCCTTTTGTTTCTTGTGTTCTTCTCATTCCCAGCTTTAAGGTGGGTGAGAAACAGAGGGAACTGGTTATCATGGTGGGTGACTGTTCCCCTGAATTTCCCAGGTTTGAATAAGCGACTGCACTGAACTAAAATTCTGAACCTTCAGAGGTTCATCCATCACTTTTACTAAATTACCTCTTCATTCTCTTTTCTGCTAAGAATCTAATTTTTATAGCACTGTAGAGAATTTTTATAGCACTGTACTTTATCTTGTCACAGTATTTTTTGTCATTATTTTCATCTCAGTGAACTCTCGAATGATACTAAATAGCCTGTGCGAGCCTGGCTGTAAGATAACGAGGGAGGTGTACATTTGAAAATGTTAATAGCTTGCCCCCCTAGCCTTTTGGCTGGGAAGTCAGGGTTTGTAGCCTTCTTGGGCAACACACAGAGAAATTGTCTATATTTAGTCTTGCTTCTTTTGCCAGCAAATGGGTCAGATCAGATGTCTCTGTTCTTCTGGCAGGGTAGCACCTACAGGTTGCTGAGAGTCCGATTTCTTTGTGATACGGAGAAAGCTGAAATGAGGTGCTAAAGCTTTAGGAATTAGATGGGTGTTTTCCCCATGCAAATCTAAAGAAGAAATGTTCACAAGCTGTGTGTCAGTATTTGCATGTCTAGGGTCAGGGCCTCATTTTTTACAGTCATAGGGCTACAGAGAACTCCTGTCCCAAACTACTTTTTCTCTAAAACAACTGAGAAGAGATAGGAAAAAGGGATGAAGTGACTTGTGTGAGGTCACGTATGACCCTGTTAGCCACCTTCCCACTGCCTGTGTCTGTAAATAGCTTCCTCGTGGTCTGCGTTTGGAGGAAGGGTTTAGCTCTTCATGTCTGCATAGCTGATGCTTAGGAAACTGTATTTACCTAGCCCTGCCAAGTCCTTGGTCACCTTGTCCATCACCCTAAAAAAAGTTTTTTCCAGGATGGGGGGAGG
Organism: Aptenodytes forsteri; assembly: GCF_000699145.1. Classification (NCBI taxonomy): domain Eukaryota; kingdom Metazoa; phylum Chordata; class Aves; order Sphenisciformes; family Spheniscidae; genus Aptenodytes; species Aptenodytes forsteri. The sequence goes on from NW_008795129.1 coordinate 23,021,040, forward strand.
AGAGGAAGAGGCAGCAAAAAGGAAATTTGGCATTTTTCCCTCATCCAGTTTTCTCTGCCCTCTCTCATCCTAACCTGATGCTAGGCCCAGCAAAATGATGGTTTTCTAAAGTGAGACCAAATAAATGTGTGTAGAGGTCAGGGGTGGCAAATTTAGCTAAAGATTTTAGTTTTGCTAATGTTCACCCAGCCTAACTCGTATATTTCATTCACCTGAATATACAATCCTGTGCAGAAAGCCTAGAGGCAGAAAAGTCATTTAGACTTCCACAGCCATAAAAATCTGTTCAATTAATACACTCCTGCATCAGACAGCTAGATCTTCACCCCTTATTACACCTCCTTCATCCTTCCTCCGGTAGCAGGGAATGAATGTAAAACTGCCCTGATGGTGCAGCCAAGGGAACATAACCAGGGCCGAGAGGGACGGGAGGCAGAGACCTGTGTGCTCAGCAATCCCAGCCGGCCACCTAAGGCTGTTAGAGCTGGGTGTAATTATGAGCCGGTCTTTGGAGCAGCTGAGGACATCAGCCACCCACTGCAGCAAAGGCGAGCTTCAGAGTAAAGCCGTTCCCCTCCCACACATAGCAAATATGTGCAGCAGATGCAGGCATTAAAAGTACTCAAGCAGTGGTGCATCTCTCCAAATATTAGATTGTGAAGAGAAATCTTCCTACCCAAGGGGACTGATGGAGGTGCAGGGAACAGATCCCGATTTCTAGACCGAGGGAGTGAAAGAACAATCTTGGACCGAAACTCATCACAGGAATTAACATAAACCCACAGGCTGTCCTGTTTTACAGCGAGGGTGCTTCCAGCAGGTAACTTCAGAATGCTGCCTCTGAGCACCTTCTGAATTCATCTCCACTTTCCACCTCTGCCTTTCAAAACTGGAAAACCTCAGGGAAAATATTTATACAAAGTCACCCTAGCTCTGCAAGGCAGTAACAAAACAAAATGACGTGTTCAATAACAGTGCCAAGCACAGGAACAAGTCGTATGGATATAGTCACATTCATAACACAGACAGGCAAGAAGTTCTCTGTGGATGTACGTTGTACATCTTCACAGACTGCTGCCTGGTAGCGTGGATCCTGCGGAGTGAGATATCAGCAGTGATTCGCTTTGAATGTGTACATCGGGATTTCCTCCATTAGTGACCGAGGTGCAGGAAAGATAGTGAGCAGCACTGCATCATTTTGTGATTGCACCGCCCAGGTAGTGCTTCTCAGATACACATGGGGGAGAAACCCAAGAAAATACGTGAAAGTGGGTTATCTCAGACACCATTATCTTTCTCTCCCCTGTCCAGGACAGGAGGCCCAGAGGGCAGGAGGCAAATAAGAAAGAACCCTGTCCAGGACAGGAGTCCCAGAGGGCAGGAGGCAAATAAGAAAGAAGAAATTGGAAGGGGGACTCTGTCCTAATGCAAACTTGCAATCTGCACTATTTAGAAAAGATCTGAGGTTTTCCCCCTAAGGTTTGCAGGTTTTGATTGCCTATGGCTGCAACACAGCTTGAAACCAGTCTGGTTTTACCTAGGCTCAAGCCTAGCTAAGGAAATGTCTTATGACCATCAGTCTGCTGACATGGCTCGCACAAACGCTATTGAGCAAGAAAGCTTAAATAACAGCAAAGTCAAACTGGAAAAGACCATGAGGGTTTGAGTGTTGTCACAACTGAAGAGAGAGGATTAAGAAATGCTAAAAGATCTCAAAAGACTCATGCAGATGATCAGCTAGATACCTCAGTCCTTTCGCCTGCAGACAGCACAAAAATAGCTGCCCCTTTTTATCCAGTCCTAGCAATAGCAAGACTGCATTACAAGAACTGTGATCTGTGGTGGTCATTGCTAGCAAGAGCAACAGTAACAGTACAGCTGTAGACATCATTTTTGGACCCATTTCTGAGGTTTGCATTCCCTACAGGAAAGCTGCACAGCTTCGTTAAACTCCCTACGTCTGCCTTGTAGAGAGAAGCATCAGCACTAGGAGAGGGTTTGACTCAGCCTTTTTAGGGGTCAGAATAACCTCTTACAGTGTTAGAAGAAATGTATAAACAGAAGAGCCCTCACTGAAGGTTATCCTGGTCCTCGTCCTCGCACTGTTAAGCATTGCCATCCAGACTGCCAGGGAAACATCGAATTTTGCACCTTGCTTATTATTATTATTATTTAACAAATAACTTTTTAAACCTTATTCAGATGGGTACTTTCATTAGTTGCCTGAATTGAAGTAGTCAGGGCTACCATGTTCCTCCAAAGTCACATTTGTTATTTATTTTACTGGTATTCAGTTGAAAAGCCTCCTGTCGCTAACTTGTTACATTCATGCTGCACGCGTGTCCGTGCTGGTGTTCGTAATTGTCCAGTTTCTCAAATGTACTCTACCTATTTAAATCTTCCAGTCCCTGTTTCTTGTCTTACCTGCTGTACAGAGAGAGTGGAGCCAGGGAGGGTGGAGGTGATGACAGTGGTTTTTTTTTATCTGTAAATCTCTGGGGGGATAAGGTTGCATGGTTTGCAATTAGACAACCAGGTACTGTGGCAGAGGACATAATTTCCTTCAGCAGGTTATCATTTTGAAAAAATCAGGAACCTTTTAATATACAGTATATCTTGCTGAATCTATTGTGGCTTTCTCTTAGCCAGCTTAAAAGACTGAGCTTAATGGCCTTTAACTCTTCTGACAAAAACAAGGGTTTAAGCTGGGCTTCTTTATCCGCTTCTTCATATCCAGCTTGCAGCTGCACTGTAAACACTTTGCAATGTAAAATGCAGAGCGGACTCTAAAGGCAGCTAGCTCCCTGCTGTCATGGCTCAGACTGCTGAGAAAGGCTGCTCACACCGGGTTCTCACAGCAGCTAGGACAGGTCCATCTTATCAAGGTTAAGCCTCCAGTTTTGGCAGCATTATCTGTGTAATGGCCATCAGATGCAGCCCAGTGCTGGGTTACTGGAGCTTATCTTTTGTTGCAGAAGAAACATAGAGTTACATTTATGAAAGGACCTATGTGACAGATGATGCTGAAATTCCCATTTTTTTTCTTTGTGGTTGTGCAAAAAGGAGAAGCTATAGCTCTAAGCTTGCATTTCCAAAAGGTGTAGAAAGAAATTCAGGACTTGGAAAAGATAACGCCTGGAAAAGACGGTGCTTGTAAAATCCTCAGTATTTTTATACCAGGGGAGTCCTACAGGATGGACTGGAGCAGTGGAGTAGGGCATGGACCACTGTTTAGACTGTCGCAGTGTTTTAGTTTTTTTGCTAGCATCCTCCTAAATGCACAATTATTTTTCTCAATTGTATTTCTAGAATTTTTATAACTATCATTGCAATGGAAAGACAATATTCAAGAACTGTTTGTTACAACCTGGTGGTGGGAAGAAGCCTACTCTGTGTGAAAATGTTATTTCCATACTCTCTGTGTAAGTGTTTTGTGCACCACTGATCAGGAAGCTTTCTGATAATAACCAAAACTATTTGTCATCAGAAGCTCTTTCTCTAACAGAGGTAGACATTTTATTTTTTTAAGACTTTTTTTTGTAAAGAAGTTCCAGCATAGGATTCTTCACTGTGACCAAACTGTTCAGACTAAATTGGAATTAAGGCTCTGTGTTTAAATATAATTTTCCTTTTTGATCAACAAGCCCAGGAGATTAATTTTTTTAGCTACAGGAGATAAGCAGCTCATTTTTAATGCCTGTTGCCCCAAGCTACAGGAGCAACAGGATAGTTCTTCCAAGCTATCATTTGGCGAGGTTGTGTCTTTTGTTCAACAAAAAACCCCCAGTGTAGCTAGTCTTTTTCTAGCAACAAGGAGTTTAGTCATTCAGACCTATAACAATGCAATGCCAGCAAAAAAGTTTTATCTTAATTTCCTGATGCCAGCTATATGATATGACAAGAGTTATAAAGGATCATTTATCTTGTCAGACAGAAGGGGCCATCATCATCAGACCCCAGAGACTAATCTTCAAGGTCTGTCTGAAAAATTATGCACCTTAAAAAGGCTGATCCCAAACCAGCAATCACAGAGCAATACCCATATATTAGCTACCTGGGCTACACTGGATGGATAACTGGAAAGTTAGCCAATAGGGCGGGCTTTGAACTTCAGTGGTATTTTTAGCTGGCATTTTCTATCATCAAGCCGCAACTTCCCTTTGGAGCCACTGTTGTCTTATTTCTGAGCATGATTTAAGCAGAGTTAGCTGAAAAAAATGGATAAATGAAAACATTTGTTTGAAAATTTTGTTTTCAACACATTTCCCCCCGGCAATGTGTTGCTTTTATAATCACTTTTAATGCTTTTCATTAATAAAAAAGATATTTTCTGTAAATTCTTCCCTTCACCCTGCCAATCTCTAATTTTAAGGGACGGCAGGAAGAAGACAGAATAGTTCCTCTTACTCTCTGACCTGCTCAGCAGGCTCAAACTATGTAATGAAAATGGGGGAGAAAAGCTATTTTTCATTAGTATGAGCAATTGACAAAAATGTAGATGGAATTTAGTAACAGTATTGAAAATATAGGGATATGTAAGTCTCTAAATTAACATTTTTTACTCACAAAAGGGATTTTAGTTGTTTCTCTGGACACACTCATTGAGTGACCAAATAGCAAATAAGCTGCTGAAAATTATTAGGGAAGGAACAGAAAAATAATCTAATATGACTAATCTCTGGTACCTTTGCACACAATTTAGACCTCTGAATCCACCCTTGTGTGTCATTTTTGCCATTCTGGGACATCCCAAAGTGTCTCTTGATGTTTCTGCCGGGAGTGGGGCTCCTACTTGTCCTACACCCTATCTGCCAGCCCTGCGTGGAGCGCTCTGCAGCATCCTTGGCAAAATTAATTATCATGTGTAGAATTATTGGTGCTTAATATGATTTATTGGTTGTCTGGATTAAGACTTCATCATGTATTCTCATTCCATGGGATGTTCATATGCCTTTGAAATGAGATGATGAGTTCTTGGAAATGTTTAAATTCTCTTCTTTTTATCTCCCTTCTTGGGGAATTTCTCTTAACATCACTGAGAGGCAAATTTTTCTGTTATATTCTTTTATATATAGTTTTGTTTTGCCTTTCTGTTGGGGTATGCGTCCTTTAGGTGTTAGGTCTCTGTTATATCCACTTAGTGTGCTTTTATGATACATTTTGTTTCTTAGATATGTGAGTAGTTGTTACGTCTCTTAAAACTCAATTTGCCAAAGCACGATGCATGGCTGCAGTGGCATAAACCAAACATCTAAACTAATGCTACATGGTATTTATGCTTACAGCAGGTATGAATTTACTGGGAACCATTTTTTTCCCCCCATTTAATTCTATGCAAAACTTTTACGATCAAGACTGGAAGCTGAATAAAATCAAGTTAGAATAAATGACATGAGGACATCTACTTGTCTGAGCCAGGCAAATTCCCAGAGCATACGAAAAGGGGAGCTTCGGGCCTTGAACTTTTGGCTTGCGGTATTATTTGCAGACCAAGTGAACCATTCCCAACTGTTTCTGAAATAAAGGCTACAAAAGTAGGATCTACTTGTACATGGCCAGGACAGAACAATTAATTTAAATTGTTAGGATTTAACTCACATTTCAGGATTGCTTTGAAATTTTTTCCTTCTTGGTAATTTAATTCTTTTGCAGTCCTCTCTCACTGGATTGAGAGAATTGTATTCTTCTACCCCTTTTTTCCTCCCCCTCACCCTCCTTTTTTAAATGGGAGATATAATTTATACCTGTTTCAGTGAATTTACCACAATGAAGAATCCATTTCTTTCAAGGTTTTTTAAATCTTCTCAGAGAATGAAAGTAGCATTTGCTGAAATTAAGGTGCATTTTGCCAGAAATATGATGCTAATCCTCTTAGTTTTAATGGTTTTGAAATGGTTTGTATAAGAAGGTAAACAGAGTAGTTGATTAATAGGAAGGAAGTCAATTGGCCATGTTGCAAGTGTTATACGCTCTACTGTACAATAGTTCTTTATTTCTACAGAGAGAAACACAGACTGGTCTCCTTTTTAAAGTTCTTAAGTGAAAACCGATACGTCTTCTTATACTGTACAGTTCAGAACTGTTTGATTCCAGCAGCAGAAAAAGCAAGCAGTGCACTTTTGAAACAGAAGTCAAACAAATATCACAGATAAGACATTGACGTGACACCAGTTATCTTCCCTTTTTATTGAAAATAGGCAGATATAATGAGGTGCTTCACATTTTAAAGTCTTAAATCTTAGAAAGCTCCGGGCCTAGATGGTTTTGATTTTGGCTTATTAAACTTGCAGTACAGGGACTGGGGAAGGAAGGGAGATGGAGTGACTCACTTATCACTGTTATTTAACCTTTCATTGGCCAAATAGATTTTCATCTGTAATTTATTAAAAGATTTGTTCATTCCTGAATTACTTCCCAGTGTCTCCTATCTGAGCTCAGATGCCAAGACCCACTCAAGCCAGGCAGGTGCCCTATCAGGCCCCCTCCCCATTAATAATTCACCCGTACATCTCCCAGAGCTCGGGCACTATTTGCATGTAAGGTGATAGGAGCCAGCAGTTACCTTAATTCCTCTGTCTGGCACAATAGCAAAACTCTTGCTGTCACAAGCCATGAGGCTGAACGCTCACATCAGTTGTAGTCCATCAATTAACACTTACAGTTAAGTGCTGCAACAAAAGTGTGAAGTGGTTGAAGATCTGAGCGACAGAGGCAATAGGTAACCCAAGAGCTTTGAAGGAAGACGTGGTGGCTGCAGTTACCAGAGATGCCTGGGACAGAATTTCAGGGTTTAAATAGGGAAGAAGACAAAATGAGTTTGAGAAGTAACTGAGGAATAATTAGAAGTCAAAGCTGCTACAGATGGAGGAAGGGAGTTTGCAGGTGGTTCCCAGGGCTCAGAGCGAGCACGGTGTGGGCGATAGACCACTGGCTGCAGTAGCAGAACTGCCTTCATCCTCTTCTAAAGACATCCTTTACTAATAAATGCAGTGAAATATTACAACATAATTTAAAATCAATGAAGGGCTGTCTGAGGGCAATCACGTTATCTCTTGCACCTTTGTCCTGACCTGAAAGGTTCCTTCTCTAAAGCTAGCTCTAAAGACCTTTGCTAGCTGAAACAATTAATCAAAATTTTCTAATTTGAAAAGGTGACTTAAAATAGTTTGTGGAACCAAGTGCTTTCTGTCTTTTTTGGCTATAATGACAGATAAAAATGAGTTAAGAAATGACAATGTTAATTTAAAAATAAAACCACAAAACTAATACAATGATTCTGCATTTAGTGTCAGGTTCAGACACTACAAACTGGTGTCTTTACATGCGCAGTGGCCTTTCAGCAGGTAAACTAAAACTCTCATAATTTTTGTTTGGAAATGAGACAAAAACTAGACATGCTGTTATATTTAGGGTGGGGCAAGGGCATAAGGAAAACCAGAATAAAGTGCAGCCCCTTTGTGTGAGTAGCTCTGCGTGATGGGAGGCTCTCCAGAAGCAGTTTGACGTACGGGGTGATGTCTAGCACTGCTCCATCCCACAAATACCTTTTCTTTTGGCTTTGAGTAAAGAACAATTTTTACAAAGCATTAATTTATGATTCCATCTCATCTTGCAAATTGCAGGTCTCATTTAGTGAACCCCATGCGTAGTATAAATAATTAACTCTCTGTCTTCATAATAAGCCACAAGTAACAGAGTTATCTAAGAGCCTTTGAGAGCTATATTTGTCTCCTAATCAATAATTTGTTATTGACTCAGCATTAGGACCTGACAGCTTTATAAATTTATTGTATGGGAGAACACTCATAGAAATAGTAGGAAAACTACTAACTATTCCCCTTCTGCATTACTCCTGGTGAAATAACAGAATTTCTACAGGAATACAGCTAAACACAACACAGTCAGTGCAGATTTTGTGCTTACAAACACATCTGTACCATGAAATCTAACTATTGTCTCTTCCAACACTTTTAAACTTTCCTTCCAAGTTGCCTACACTTTCATCTCAGTTGCAGTAGTGTCATTCAAGAACAATTTCATTGGCTACACTTTCATCTCAATTGCAGTAGTGTCATTCAAGAACAATTTCATTAGATTAAATGGTCTGGCAGTCAATGCAATTGTAATCAATAGCTGTAACTTCAGGAAAATAGCTGGATGCAGACTTTCAGTCTTCCCTGCCCTGTTCTTTGATTGACTTCAGAAGTGCTGTAAAGCCAAAGAAGCATTTCTGTAAACTATATTTTAAAGGATCGCCAAGCCTTCCAGTTTTACAAAGCTGTCATCCCTTATCTTTAAAAGCAAAGAGAAGGCTTTTTTAGCCTGGGATAGAGTTCAATGTCTCAGGCTATGACTGATAGCAGGAAGAGAGAAACGAATAAAACCCATCCTGTCCGCTACGCTCTGCTTAGCTGTAATTTCCTCGGTTGCATCATTGCAGTGGCCTCCCTGACATGAAAGGAAGCCCACAAGCAGCATTTCTGAAAGGTTTGGGAGCCCTGATGAAGCAAAGCACTGAAGTTTCACTGCACTTTCAAAAAAAGCCCAGCCTACACATCAACTTTCTTTTTTTTTTTTGTTCCACGGGGGAGGATGCTGCTTCTCCTCCTCCCTGCCGCTTCCCCAGTGTTGGACCCGACAAAGCCCGAACCGAGGATCGTAGATACTGGTAGAGAGACTTCTGCTAACTTCATTACCCACTAATGCACATGAGACCCATCAGTGGCGGTGCGGGGAGCCAGCAGCATGGAACGTGAGATACAGCCAGGGCTGTCTTATCAAGTGCACATCCTTTTTCAAAGTCACTTTCAGCATTGCGAACACCGCTTCGTGGATGCTGTCTGCAAAATTTCTCTGCCGTTCCTGAATATTTGAGGCCAGAACAAGCTCTAATTCCACATTAATGAATAGTCCCTTTTCCTTGTTATGTTGCAGATCCGTCATATTCATCACATTCATTTCAGTTTCACCCTTTCATTTTGCACTTTACTGGTCTTAAATGCAATGTGTAACGCCTACTGTCTTGACATATGCAGGTGTTTGCCCTACACTTGACATCTTTCAGCCATGCTGAATCTCGAATGACTAAGCAGTGATCCATGTAAACGTCATGTCATCTCGAGTTTGATGTGATACCTTTTAAATATAGGAGGTGAAAAAGATAATCCTTTCCCTTCTTTCTTTCACCTGAAAGATAAATCACTCTATTTGTACTGTCTGGAAAATTAAAAAGCTTTTATTTAGCGCCACTATTTCAGAACAAGCACCTTTATGAAATACAGAGGCACTTTGGAAATGCAGAAGCATATTTTCAAACGAGTGCAGATATTCTCAACACCACTTTATGTATTTATTATAGCTCTTGCATTACAGTCTCAGAAGCTGATGTGTTTATATTTTTCATAATGTCTCCAGCAGATGATAGAGTATACGCCGTAGTTTTCCTTATATGCTTGGGAATGTAAGAAAAAGGCCTCTTATTTTAGCATGTACTATATCTTGTCATTCTTTTTCCAGATGAAAGCAGTACTAGATTAAGTTCCCCCCCTTCTTTCCAAAGCTCATGCAGGTGTTTCTCGGAGCATAACCAAGCTCAGATCTGAATGCTATGCAATGAGAAAGACTGAATCCATACACAACAGAAATAAAAGAATATTTGCACATCTAAGAAATTTTGATAACACTTGTGGTCTCAGTGCTGAATAGTGGAGCATAATTTTGGCCATACCACTTCTAGCTTTTCCATGTTGATGCGAAGGCTTGGAGCCTGCTTGGGTACCACATCGTTTTAGGGTGTTCAGACACGAAGAATGACTCAAATTTCCATTTCCCAGCTGCTGTTGGTCCCCAGATTGGATGTGTCTTATCCCATGCACCTACCTCTGCTGCTAACTAAGCTACTGCCTCTGAAACCTCAAATCTTGCAGTTATATTTTAAAACCTCTCTTCAACCTTCAACACTGAGCAGAGGTGTATTTCCTTGGATTATGGTGATTTATGCATGACTTAGAGGTGGTGCTGAGTCACATGGTTTGCAATAGGGTGCAAGCTGGTCATGACACAGTAAGACCTGTACTCAAGTCCCTTGCAACCGTCTCTGTTTTAGACTAATGTAGATTTGTAGAAATTAATTCTGGTTTACGCTAATATAGATCTATAGAAATTAATGGGAGCTGCTTCTGATTTACACTTATATAAACAAAGAGAATCAAGTTTGTATTTTAAATTCACATATAATCCAGTCTTAAAATTTTCACATTTATCTTTCAAGACTCTAGAGCATTTTCTTGCAAAGTTCTTGCTATTAAACCTTTGAAGACAAATTGCCTTTGGCCTATTGCTATTACCAGTGAACTGTGGAAACTGCAAGTGAGATTGTTTTGCATAGGATGAGGCCAGGATAAGTGGAATTTTAATCCTAATCTGCTCAGAGATTTTCTGTAGGTCCTGGAGTAATTAGTTTGGTTTCTATCAGTTTCTGTGAAAAATGCAGATGAATAAACTAAAACACTCTGAATTCGATCTATCAGTCCTTTCTTTGGATATGAAATTCAGCCTACGCTAAAAGTAACATTTCAAAAGTAAAAGATGATCCCATCTTAAGAACTTGTTCAAGTTGCTATGCTAAAGCCTTAACTTCAAACAAGTTTCTCCATAACTTCTACTGCATAATCAAACTCCAGGACCAGAGTTACCCGCCTGAGCGAGGGGCTAATTTACACTCTCCTGGCCCGGCTCCTGCAGGAACCTGCCCCACTGCTCTCCTGCCTGTGCCCAGAGGGGAGCTCCGAGCTGCGGGCAGTCAGCAGCACCAGGCAAATAAGCCTGGAGCCTCACTCCCTCAGCATGCTTAGGAAGCCAAAACCAGGCTTGTAATTTGATTTTGCTTTCCTTTTTTTTTTGCTGTCAGTCTGTTACTGAATTTTGAAAAACATCCAAGCCTGTTACTTTCCTACAGTTTGCAATCCAAACTGCTGGCTTTCCATGCCTTCTTTAGCAGCCTGGTCCATTGCTTGGCTGCTGTAAATGTTGCTACTTGATCTCTTTATATGGTTGGAAGAATCACATATCTCTGCTTAGTATTTATTTGTGCTTTTTATTATTTATTTTAGTTTTTATAAAAGATTCCAGACTAATAAATAATGTCACTCAGGGAATGCGGCTGCGTCAGTGGAACAAGTAACAGCCAGAAGACTTGGGTCCTACTTTCTCCATTGCATGACTTCACGCGAGCCATTTTCTGCTCCTGCTCCTGCCTTGACCATCAATTCTGTCCAGCTGGGTCAGACTGAGAAACAGTGGCCCAGCAGGAGCAGATATTTTAGCACAGGCTGCATTACACAAGATGAAAGCCTTTGTGCTCCTTGCTGGCGGGTACTGAGTTCACTGAAATAAGTGGGCTGATGCAATAAAACCTACGCTGTTGGCAGACAGTGCAATGCACATCCCTTTACCTGGCAGAGGATGTTTAATACCCTCGCTAGCAGCAGCCAGGGTGGCACGAGGTCCTACACCACATGCTGATGTTGTGGCTGGGCTTTCTTGTAGCTCCAAACCCAGCAGGCCTGTCACTAACTGTATCAATTAGCATTCGCTGCTGTATAATTCAGCTGAGTGCTAGGAGAGGCTTGTTCTCACTGGGGTGTAACAAGAGTAATTATAATAATGATTTGCCCATTCCTCACGACCATATTTTCTCTTAGCAACGGGCTTGAGCACCACAAGAAACGCGATCAAAGTTGAAAGAAAATTCTCTTTGATGCAAAGGAGTTTTTGTTGCTGTTTTGGTTAGGGAGGGCAAGCAGGGGAGTCTGTCAATGCAGTCAGCTAATGACAAACAGGGGATAAAGCTCCACGGGGATTAGCGAACTCTGAATGCAAGTCAAGTGGTCTGATTCTGTAATTTCAACCAAGTAGCAAAGCAACCTACAGGCTTTTTAATGTTTAGGTTGCCACAAAGGAGCTTTGCTGTCATCTCTGAAACACTTTCTCAATAAGAAATTTCCTGGAACACCAAGGTCTTATTTCTTGTGGGAGGTTAAGTCATTGCATTATCTCCTCAGGTGAAAATTCATTATGCTCATCTTCTATGTGTGTTTGAACAGCCTCTTCCTGTACAGCAGGCTGCCCGTCTCTCCCTTAGGCAGTAACAGCATCAAGTGGTGTCCAGTGCTACTTATCTTGCTCACCTACCAATTAGCTATAAACTGTAAGAAGCATTGTACCCAAAAAGAAAAAAAAAAAAAAGCTGGATCAGTTTCAAGTTTAATTACTCCAAAAGAATTCAATATATTATTGCCTCAAACAAAAAAAAAAACCTGAACCTTTAATCCTCTTTGAAGATGTTTCCTACTGATATATCCCATCACATATTTTTAACACTGGTGACAGTACTTAGAGAAATCATATCCTATGTTTGGTTAAGCCAGGAAATGCATTTGATTCTTCTACTATAATTTTCACAGCAGCTTAGCAAATGCAGCCTCTTTACCCCTTGTAAACTATCCCATTGATGGTACTTAGTTAAATGCTATGTAATAAATGGAATAGTTGTAAATTAATTTAATGTGTTTGTGTTTATATCGTATAACACATTCACCTTGCACATATGAACTTATTATTCAAGCATTGCCTTTTTAATAAAGACGTTAGGGTCCTTAAAGGGTTTCCACACCGCTGTTTGTGCCTCATGACTGAGATTAAACCCGGCCCCCAGGGAGGGAGCGCAGGTGAGATTCACCCCCATCCTCCGAGCTTGGCCTGCAGGGACAAGGGGACATTCAGGCTAATCCTGTCTCAGGGGCTTGGCTCAGATGGGGCCAGGGAGCACAGCAGGCTGGTCCAGCACTCACGGGAAGAAAATGCCCTTAATTCAGTATGCTCTAATAGATGATGCTTGACCCAGGAGAAACAAAAATGCTATATGGTCAAAATAAGCAGGGGAAAGAAGAGGAATGAGTTTTTTATTCTTACGGAGTTTGAATGCAGCCATAAGCCGCAGACTTCCAGGGGCATTTTTCTTACTTGCAAGCTTTTAGGGTGGCTTTGTGCTATGGGCCTGACCAGGCCACTTGAGTGTGAGCCCACTCTGGTTTTGCAGGGACTCAGGTAGCCAAGCTGGTGGGCTCGGCTGCAGGAGAGGTTGATGGCACGTGTGTGTATGCGTGGCATCCGTTCGGGATCACACAGGAGGGCTTCAGCAGGCAAAGCCTTCACCCATGGAAATGCAGCTATATATTCCTATAGTACTGTTCTCCTCAAGTTCAGGAGGTCCTGGTTGAAATGGGGATGGGACTGGATGCTGGAGGGCATGCACAGCCTGAGTGCATACAAGCCAAAGCTGCGGGGACCAAGGGCTCTTAACCTCCCCTTCTGCCCCGTGCCTGCTATACAGTATTATTATAAATGGTAAGGACATAAAATCTGGTTTTCAAGACTAACCAACCAACCATGAAGGGATTTTGCTCTAGCAAGGTTTCTTTGGCAGATTTCAAAAGAACCCGTCAAATATCTTCAAAGTTTGATTAGTGATTTGTTTTTCACACAAGTGAAAACTGTGAATCAGCTCATGTACTAATCTGGGGGCTACAGAGACTGGAGTTTGCTGCAAATTATTAAAAAGTTGGCATGCTTCCTCTAAGCATTTCCCATAATGGAAAAAGTACTTAATTTGTTTTATTTTAAAACTGAGCAGGTTCTTTGTTGTCATCAGATTTACAAAACAAGGCTGTTTTCAACATAAACTACTTCAGGAGTAAAGGTCCTTACTAGATGACATTGTTTCATGTTTTCTTCTTAATCTATACTCCAGTTTTTTAAAAACTGAACTCTTGAAACTTATATTGCTCAATAGATCTATTCTTCAAAAAATGAGCAATTAAAAATAAAAGGTGTCATTTTAAAATGTGACATTTGAAAATTGAATATACATAATTATGCAATCCATTTGTGTTTTATTATGCAGTGACATACAATGCAGCATAACGTTGCATCATTTTGGACAAGGACACGCTTATGGTAGAGTTGTTTATTTTAACTCTTTCTGAGTGTTCATTTCTTGATTTCTGAGTATTACAAACACATCTAAGTACCAGCTTCCGAGCTGCATTTAGGTTGCTAAAACTGCTCAGAGTTCCTGATTTAATCCTCCTCAGTTAGGTGGCTGTGGAATGAAAACCAGCCAGATAATAAACTTGCGCTTTTGCACTAGTCTGAGCCTAAATGTACAATGTCAAAAAGATTTAATATTAACCTTCAGTGCAGCACTGTTGGCTCACCTGTATAGCATTGGGCAAACCAAAGATTAGAGCCCCAGACAATAGTCTCCTTCCAAAGGACGTTTGCTTCTGGCTCATGACAATAGCTAATTCATACAGCGATGGTAACTCGTTGATGATGATGCATAAATTGGGATCTGAGGTAAAAGGCAAGTGCTGAAAACAGGTTACTCCGACACTTTTTCAGTGGTTTAAGGCAGCCCTCTAGAGACAAGAGAGAGCACTGCACTGGGCATGCCGAACGGCACCAGCAGAAGCCTGTGCGAGGGCTGTGAATATGGGCTTGTCTTGTAAAGAACAAATAAGTTTCCAGGGTTTTTTTCGGTTGGGTTGGTTTTTTTTTTTTTTGATTTTCTCCCCCTGCAGTGCAAAACTCTCCGCTTCCCCCTTTCCACCC
>NW_008795129.1:23037186-23043296 GCF_000699145.1 Aptenodytes forsteri
GCTGGGGGGGGTTGGGGTGCTTTGTTGGGGTTTTTTTTTTTTTTTGATTGGTTGGTTTTGGGGTTTTTTTTTGTGGTTTGGGTGGGTTTTTTTCTGTTTTTTTTTCTTTTTTTTTTTTTTTAAATACGAAGCTTCCCCACTTAGCTGAAAAATGGATTACAGTAAGTCTTTAATTCACAATTATTTCCCTTTGTAGCACTTCCAATATTTTGAGTATACTGGTGAACGAATGGTACCAGTAAGACAGGTGAAGCTGCAGCACAACGATGCTTTGTCCAGGTGGAAGGGAATTACTGCTCTGAGAACAGGGTATCTGGGGTAATGCTGGGCATTACCTGTGAATGAACTGTCCAGGGCACATGGGAACACACAGGAATGCCAAATGATTTCAGTGAATTTTGGGTTAGATATTTGAGAAATGCGCAAGGTTAGTTCTGCACCTGGATGAAAATTTGCACTTGAAGTGCTTCCTATGTGATGCTGGCATTTGATGAGCTCTTTTAGGACTGGAATGTATTGGAGCAATGGGATATACCCTCATCACACCAAGCAGCTCACCTTTACCTTTAACTTCCGCTTGCCCATCTTTTCTCAAACCCCTATAGCTGCTGTATCTGAGAGCTTCACAAACCATCTGGTCAGGCCTCAATAAAACAGAGCTTCTGGCAAGGAAGGGAAGTTTGAGATAGAAGGTCTCTGTGGGATCTCTCTCCCGAGCTCCCATCTGCCACAGCCAGTACGTGAGATTTCCCCATCTGGTCCAGCCTACTTCAAATGGGCTCCCTACTCTGTGGGCTAGTGACGTGTGACCCTGAGAAAGCAGGTTTTTGTAGAGAAAACATGCAAATGTCCTATTTGAAACTTAGGTCTAGGTTTTCGTTATCAGCAGTTCTCAAGCAAAATGTCATATATGTAGTGTAAGAACTGCCCCATCCTTGCTTCTTGTCTTCTCTGCCCCAAAACAGAAGAATCTGTCTATCAGTGTGATTTCACAATAAAATGCAAAGTCACTTAATCTTGTTTCTTTGTAAGTTCTCTTCAGGGTGGGTTTTGAAGGAAAATGCCTTATTTTAAAAGGGTAAGTGTAGATTATTGAACAAAAATGGCACAGTGTCAAAAATACACAGTGACTCCCATATAAAATACCTCTTGCTTAAACTAGGTATTTGATAAACTAGTCAGTTCACAGGGAGAATCACATCAATCTTCATTTTAGTGGGAACTGATGCTACGTATTGGCCCCACAGTGACATTTTTTTCAGGGATGAAGGAAACTGATGCTATAATCGATGATAGAGCTTATGTACTGATTCTTCATGTGATTTTGCTTCTATATTTTTCTTAGCTAGGAGTCACAAAAAATTAAATTCCGAAAAGGAAGTCCAAGACACTGCAGAGTGTCAGCTTGTTAGGTCTTATTCACTGCGCATGGATATTAGCTGGCATTTTCGTGTGAATTTAATGAGTGTTCAGACAGAGCTTGTAACTGGGCTGTTGGTGTTTCACAACCTTCTGGATTAGCATCTTTATTTATATTTGACCAATGAAAACATCTTATGTCACGCTCAGTTTTGTAACCCAAACCCAGTCCCTCAGGCATCCTGATGATGAAATATAAGTATGACAGCAGCAGCCATGAAATGACTGAAGTGGAGTGTACCCCCAAAAAGCTTTGTAATGGGTTCAATTAACTGAGGAAGTTATCTGTGTGCTTGAGTGACTGGAATGATGCTCTAGGAACGCTTCTGGCAGGTTGGTGTCTCCTCTGTGTTTGTGGTGGGAAACTGGTCCTAAAAGTGTGAAATTTGGTAGACTTTCACATTTGATTTGAGCATAAGATATCTCTCCAAGCATGTTGGAGCCAGAGACGGGTCCAGTGCAAAACCTTCAATCTGAATAGCCCCATAACCACTCTTGTTTTTTGGACCCAACTCTGCTTGAAAATTAGGAAAACAAAATAAAGAAGTCTGCCTGGGTTGCTATTTCTTGTGTGGCTTTCAAAATCAATGCACTTCCCTTGGAGCACGCAGATGTTGTGCTTTGTGCATCCAGATGGATGACTATTTCAAAGTGAGATTTTATAAACAAGGCTTCTTTTTTTTTTTTATTTGGAAAACAACTGTAATTTCTAAATGCTGTATATTTATTTGTTATGGGCTTGTTTACTTTGGTCCACATCTGACAGAAACAGTTGCAGTCACTGAACTGAACAGAAATTAAAAAAATGCATTCATATGTCACCTGGTATAACAGAGCAATCTGTGATTTATGACCTCTCCCAGTTGCTGAACTTGCTTGTAAGAAGGGTAGCAATACTCCATTGGTCATCAGCACAGATACTGCACTGCTGCCTTCTTCTCCATAACCACATAGTGGTACCTCAGTCTTCACTGAGCTCAGTCTCAGCCAGCTGGGGTTTATTCAGCCCAAGGTATCCATCAGGTACAGCTCAACCAGATGTGTATGAACCAGATACCGCTCAACAGATGTATAAGATCTGCTGGCACTTGTTGATGGGGAGTACCACCCCCTGAGTGTCTCACTATGTTTAGAAAATCACCCAGGGAATAGGAGTGGCATGGAGAAAGGGAACAAGAAATGATTTGTTCATGTTCTCTTTGAGCACAAAAGCTAAGGAGCATCAGCTGAAACAAAGAGGCAGGTCTAAACCAAGCAGAAGGGGATACTCTTTCACCCAGTGCATAGTTAATCCTTGCCACCATGTGGATGCTCACGGTGTGACCATGTTCCAAGAGTGTTTGGACAAATTCATGGAAGAAAAACCCATTTGGCCATTTAAATATAGAATCTCTATATCTGACTCAGGAAGTCTCTGTCACTGACCACCCCCTATATTAGTGATTACTTCAAAACATTTCACTATAAATTGTCCTGCTCTTCCCTAAGCATCTGCTGTGAGTCTCTACTAGGAAAGGGATAATAATATCAATAAACTTTGCCCTGATGAAGTGCAGCTGTTCTTTTTTTCACATTCAATGAGGAAGGCCAGAAATGTTCAACATCACACAGAACCAGGTCCCGTCATCCCCAAAAACTTCATACAGACCAAGTTCAGCAAGAGGTACAAGTCCCAGTGGTGTTCATGGCATAATTTTTGGCAAGCTTGTACACCTGCTCATACATCTTGAGCAATCATAACTGTAGATCCTTAACACACAGGTTATATGTATTTAAATCAATGATTTCACTGAAGTTAGGATGCTTTTTGGTCACATTTTCATACCTTATAAGAGTATTAACAAAAAAGCTAAACAATCCTTCTTGCCAGTGTAAAGTCTATTTCTGTTGCCAGCCTTTGATATTTTCCTGCCCAGCTCCTGATTTTTCATATTGACACCTAAAATGCCCCTAAAATACAACTTATCTGTGAAATTACAGTTATTGCAGCATCCTTCTTCCATGGGCAGGGAGACTGAGCAACTGGCGGCCTAAAATAACAACGCTGTGTAATTTAGTTGTGCTTTTTTGATGCACTTGTATTCACCTCCCCTAACCCTGTGCTAGCATGATAAACATAATCATTTTCTCCCTTTTACTGTATTTTGGCCATACACCGGAATTTGATCCGACAGTCACCATTTGCTAGGGATAAGAAATGGCTTTAATGCCACACACCGACACCTGAATCCTATCAATTTTTCCCTGTTTCATTTCTTCCAATAACCCAACCAATTGGCTTGAGCAAGCAATTCAGAAAAAAAGTAAATGTAATAGAGGTCCCTCTTTTGAGAAAGGTACTTCTGTCCAATTGCTTTCATCTTGAGAATACAGCTATGAGATCTGTTTCAAGGGATGTCCTTCAGCAGGCAGCATGAATTGCAAAATCAGTCACACAAATGGCCTACCGTATATAAAAATAACCAATACATCAACAAGGCTGAAGCCAAGCAGCAGTTAAAATAACTACTAGATCAGTAATATTAAACTTACAATGCAGCTCAACAGACAGATGCATCTGAAAAGGAAAAGCGCAGGCCATTTTTAGTTTGATTTATATTATTACTTCATTTTTTATTCAAGATATGAAACATTCTGAAAAGCAAATGATAAAAATTGAAAAGGATTGCCATAACAAAATGAAATACAGTGTAAATGTAAAATTGATAGGGGAATATTCCTGTCTCTAATAAGACAGGATGCTGTGGCTGAGAAAAAATTTGAGATAGTGTCTGTGGTGGAAGAGCCTTCTTAGATGGTTGCTGCAATCCCTGCTCATGTTGCCCATGGTTTTGCTGGCTCCATTGCTGCTGCTTTAGGCATAAGTCTTACCCTGCTAGTGCAGGCATGAGTCAGCAACTCCCTTTTAGGCTGAGCTGTATTTATTCATACTAGTTTTCCTAAAGTTTTGAAAGTGTTTGTTTGGAGAGTTCCAACAGGAGGATGAAGGGGTCTAAGTCAGGGAGGTAATAAGGTAACATGCACAATTAAAAGAAGGACTTTGCAACACGCTATGAACCTTTTAGCCTGTTCTGAAATCCTACTGCAAAACTTCCTATATTGGCATATTCTTTCCTGTTTGCAGGGAAACAAGGTTATTTTCATCCAGCTCAAACACATTTTTCAAGATTCATCCAAGTTCACAGTTGAGAGCATAAGGATATGCTCCATGATAACTGAGGCTTGAGAGACCCAGGTTCAGCTCCCTGCTTCCCGCTGGATTTCCTGTGTCATCTCACAATAACTCTGGTGAAAAAGTGCAGCTTTTACTAAATGCAGCTCTTTATGCTGTAAGGGTCTTGGGGTGATAATGGCCTGCCGGAAGGATGAACAGAGCACATCCCACAGACAGCGAGGGCGATATCCTGCATGTTTGCCGTGTGTTGGAGGATGCCAGTCCTGCTGCCTCTGAAAGCAAAGAAAGAATTGGATAGGATGAAGGACAATAATATGAATCTCTGGTACATATTATAGAAGATGAGATTAACCTTGTCTGTACAGGAGTAATGAGACTTAATGACAGCATAGTTACTAAAAGATACATTTGATCTGCCTTAGAAGACACAGACTGAAATCCCACTCTGCTTAAAGTCATTAGCAAAATTCATTCTGACTTCAGTGAGGCCAGGGTTTTACCTATAATCAGCAAATTAAATGATTCAAAAAATGCAAACATATTCTCCTAGCTAAAGACAATTATTTTGTAAGTTGTTGCTACCTGAACAAAATTCAGTGTATTTTTACATAAATAATATTTATCTATGTAAAAATACATGTGCAATTGAATATAATTCAGGCTACAAAAACATCTGAGAAAATTCAGATCTAATATGTCTTCAAAGCCCCAAGTGTTTGAGCTGTGCCCAAGGTTCAATGTATCAATAGATTTCTTTCCAGTGATTTAAACTGAACGTGGAAGAGTTCCTTTCTGAACTACTAATGATGCCTTGCATAGCCCTGGGTTGATTCAACGCTTTGGGAGACCTGAAGATGAATTCCCCTAGCCCAAATACTAATTTGAGTATGTTTTCTGCTGTGCTGGCAGCTGCTAGGCTTACAGGAGAGCTGATAATCCATTTTATCGGATGGTTTTTCAAGGGGTGAAAACAGGTGCATCAGGCTTCACAGAGAGTGTCTGGAGACCCCACAGACGTCTGTAAGAGGAGAAATATGCTTTCAGGGTTTTGATAGCCTTAATTGTGTCAAATATGTCAGCAGTGTTTCCTTAGTAATTACTAATGTTTACTTAGCAATTGGTAATGTTTACTTAGTTATATTAGTGAGAAGGATGCCTTTTTAGACTCTGAAAACCGGAGTTTGAAGCTCCTGTGCTGCAGCGCTGAACGTGCAGAAGTCCTCAGAGGTGGCTGATGATTTATGAGAGAGGCAGGATGGGTGTTTCACTAAAGAGCTGGCAAGGCATCCCTGGAGACCTGCTTTTACTTCTGGGATCTTTCAGAGACTACCTGTATAGCCTCTGGTCAGCCACTTAAAGCGATGCTTTCAGAAAGCTCTTAAGTTTCCGAGGATTTTTGAAAGTGTTGCTTTAAACTTTTCTCCTTGCTTCACCCTCTGCTCGCCAGTGCCAGCGCTCCTCCAGCTGGGCTGCGCTTCGCACACGCATCTCTTCTTCCTGACATTTGCCATCACCA